>NC_135627.1:20089375-20398750 GCF_053574225.1 Canis aureus | reverse complement strand
ATTTATTATTGAATGCTGTACATTATGAACATTATGCTGTTGAATGTTTGACTTTATTGTCTTCCTTAATAGAGTGTTTGATTTTGTTCCAGCAGATAGTTAAAGTCCCATGGTCCATATTTTGTAGTATATTTTAAAACTTTGTTCATGCATGATTTGAGCATCCTTTAAGCCTAGATTAGTACTGCCCCTAAAGCATAGCCTTTCTTTAAATTTTACTGAATGCCCAGCTTGTTCAACAATGTTTCTCATAGATGGCTTTTTGGATGCATTGGCCCTATGCCAGCTCCTGTAGCTTTTGTTTTAGGTTTTTTTTTTTTTTTTTTTTTTTTTTTTTTTTTTTTTTTTTTAGTTCCCCATGCTCTGGTGTTTGTTCTCTCCCCAGTAGTTGTTTTTGTCTGGTCTCATGGAGTTTCTCTTGGAGAAAGTTCAGTTTAATATTTAGCTAAAGACTCGAAGGAATCCACATGCAGATTTCTGGAGCTCCCTTTGTACCTAGTCCTGTCTTCTCTGATACCTAGTCTGCCACACATGTTCTTGTCACTTCAGTACCTCAAACATCAATCTTTGTTTCCTTACCTCAATGAAACTGTGTCTTGATGCTTCCTCTCTCTGTACTGCTGCCAGAAAAGTGCTTCCATAAGAAAACTGAGGCAGTGATGGATCTTGCATTACCTGTTTCCATTTGCTCTTGGGGGTCATAGTTTTCTGCTGCTTGTTCTTCAGATTTAGAAATAATTATTCCATTTGATTTTCCAGGTTTTACATTATGTATAGCCAGTTATTCTGCCATGATTAAAAATGAAAATCACCACATGCACACTATAGAAAATTAAGTTTATTTTTATTATACAGCCAACATTTACTTAGATTTACCCACATTGTTAAATGTTTCACGTTTTTTTGTCATTTCCTGCATGTCTGGTATTACATTTTGGATGCTTTTTTTCTTCTGCTTGAAGAATAACCTTTAGTGTTTCCTTTACTATGGTTCTATCAGTGACAGAATCACTCAGCGTTCGTTATCCTCCAGATGTATTTAATTCATCTTCATTTTTGAATGATGCTTTTCATATAGGAGGAATAATGAGGCTATGAATTAAATGAATGGTTATTTCTCAAGTTGCTAGATTAAACAGAAATTTAGTTATATTGATAAGATAGCCTTCCAGGGATGACATAAAAGTTTTAGGGCAATCTATGATTGAGTAGTCTCTAATTATGTCTTCATCAAAGATTTTGAAGCCTTATGTTTTTGTTTTCTCTCTGGTCTTGCATCATGCAAATAAGTGTGCTAATTTACTTTTAAATTTTATTTTCCAACATTTTTCTCATAAGATGTTCAAGTATATAGAATTTAAAATTTGAGTACAATAAATAATGATATATGCCCTAAATAGTTTCAGCAGATTTTAGCATTTTTTGCTTTGTCTAAATTATATAGGTAATAAATCAACTATATACAATTATATATTTAAGCTTTTCTTAAATTTTCTTGTCACTGCAGTATCCTGTGAAAGTAAGATATAGACATTATGATAGTTCATTGTCAAATACCTCCACAATGGTTATGCTAAGAGCAAAATCTTTTGTACAACCACATTAATATTTTTTTTAAGATTTTGTTTATTTATTCATGTGAGACACACACACACACACACAGAGAGAGAGAAAGAGAGAGAGGCAGAGACACAGGCAGAGGGAGAAGCAGGCTCCATGCTCGATGTAGGACTCAATCCTGGGACTGCAGGATCACATCTGGGCCAAAGGCAGGAGCTAAACTGCTGAGCCACTCAGGGATCCCCACATTACTAGTTTCATTCATAAGAACAATCTGTCTATATATGTTCATCTTATTTCATATAATAAATATTTGATACCTAGCCCACTTAGAAAATGTCCCAATTGTTATAGGAATAACTTTGATATTATGAATCATTTTAGGTTGATGCTTTTCAATTATTTTACTTCTTGTGCATTTTGTGCATCTGGAAGAGTTCTCCCATCTATCTTTTTTAATGGTGATACTTTGAGCAATCCAGGTCAACTGTCTTCTGCATTTTGTATGTGTCTGATTATTTTATTTTTGAGACATGTGACTTCTTCATGTAACTTCTATATTTTCTCTAATTAGATGTTAGGTATTAGAGGCTTGATTATTAGATCCAAGTTAAACATTTTGGAATAAGAATTATTTCACAAATGACATTCATACTTCATATTGCATGATCTGCCTACTGTTAAGTAGTATGTTAATTAATATTTCCACTAATCTTGGATGCTCCTCCTACCAATAATATATATTGCTTCTCTTGGATCTGTACAGATGTTGTGAGTATTTTGAATAGTAGTATACTGCATAACGACTTGGTGTAAGTTTCCCTTCCCAGGCCTTAAGTGACTAGAAGTTTCAAAGTCTTCTGTCAGTGACAGCTGACATATAAGAAATGTGTCCATCTTGAGACCACCAGACACTGAGAAGCTTAAAAACCATAAGGAGAAGCCTAGAATTAAAAGGTGGTATATGAAGAGAGAAAGTAGGGTGGTGGAGGGAAGAGGATGAAAGACAAAGAGAGAGAGAGAAAGTCAAAGGAGCACCAAGACACCACACATGTGATTGAAGAGGCAATCTTAGAAGAGAATCATTGTCATGGATTGGATAGTATGCCCCCATAATTCATGTCCATCTGGATTCCAGAATGTGACCTTACTTGGAAATAGAGTCTTTAAAGATGTAATTATCTAAGGTTGGCAAGATTAAATCCTGGGTGAGGGTGGGACTTAAATCCAGTGATTGTCATCATAAGAAGAGAGAGGATACAGAGAAGAATGCCATGGCGAAGACAGAGGCATAGAGACAGAGGCAAATTGCAATGGTACGGCTATAAGCCATAGCATGTCAAGGATTTCCAAGAGTCACTCACAAATAGGAAGAGAAAATAAGGGATACTTCCCTAAAGTCTTCAAAAGAATCAGAGCACAAATGAATACCTTGATTATGAACATCTATCCTCCAGAAATATGAGAAAAATAAGTTTCTGATTTTTAAAGCCACCAAGTTGGTGGCAATTTATTATGGCAGCTCTAGGAAATTAGTATAATCTTCTAGCTCAACAAGGCACATGATACTGATGACATGTGGATCACAGATGAACCACTGAGCTGAGCCTTGTTAATTTCTGACCTCCAAATTGTGAGGAAAAATATAATAATTGTTTTAAGCCCTAAGTTTTGAGATAGTTTATTTTGCAGTAATAGATTGTCTACAGCAGGATTTTGTACCTAGAAGTAAACTATTTCCATACCAATAACAAAATATATGGAACTAACTTTAGGATGAGACAGCAGACAGAAGTAGGAAGGACTTTGAGGAGATGGTTTGTGAGGGCTTGAAGGACAGTGAGCCATGTATTACTGGAGATTGGAGAAAGAGGATGCTTGTAGTAGCAGAACATTTTATTTAAACAATAGAAAGGGTACCTAATTGGCTTGAGGAAATATTCAATGTGGGCAGGTTGTTGAAAGGACCTAGCATTCTTTTCAATGCCTGTGATAAAATAGGAGAAGTGAAGATGAACCTTGGAAAGACATATTTAGTTTCTGAGCAAAATTTATTGGCAATACAGAGTCTAAACCAAAGTGTCCAGAAAGCAAGATGTTCTCAAAGAAAGTAATGACATCAGGTCAATATCAAGTTCAGAGCATTAAGATCTCATTTAAAGGTAAATAAATCAAGATTGGAATGCAAATGTGTGCTCAGACTGCAGAAGATTTTAAGGAGAATCCCATAGACCCACTTAACTACATGAAACTTTCTCAGTATTATGAGACTGAAAACTTAATAGACTAGTTCCGTTAAAATAAACCTTATAGGAATCTTAAAGGGGTCATATCATAATAGATTTTTTAGGGGACCAAAGGTAGAGAAGGGCTTTGTTTGAATTGATTTGTATGTTTGACCTTTATTCTAATAGAGTTTATTATAGTTTGATATACTGGGAGCTACTAATATTTTTAAACCCAGTACATAGTAAGATGAACTGAAAATACCAAAAGTTGTTTGAAATCAAAAGAGCCTTGGTACCCACAATCTATTGTTGAAGATAAGATACAGACTAAAATAGTGCATGTTGGCCATGTCTATGTCTTCCTCTGTGAGATTTCTGTTCATGTCTTTTGCCCATTTCATGATTGGATTGTTTGTTTCTTTGGTGTTGGGTTTAATAAGTTCTTTATAGATCTTGGAAACTAGCCCTTTATCTGATATGTCATTTGCAAATATCTTCTCCCATTCTGTAGGTTGTCTTTGAGTTTTGTTGGCTGTATCCTTTGCTGTGCAAAAGCTTTTTATCTTGATGAAGTCCCAATAGTTCATTTTTGCTTTTGTTTCTTTTGCCTTCGTGGATGTATCTTGCAAGAAGTTACTATGGCCGAGTTCAAAAAGGGTGTTGCCTGTGTTCTCCTCTAGGATTTTGATGGAATCTTGTCTCACATTTAGATCTTTCATCCATTTTGAGTTTATCTTTGTGTATGGTGAAAGAGAGTGGTCTAGTTTCATTCTTCTGCATGTGGATGTCCAATTTTCCCAGCACCATTTATTGAAGAGACTGTCTTTCTTCCAATGGATAGTCTTTCCTCCTTTATCGAATATTAGTTGCCCATAAAGTTAAGGGTCCACTTCTGGATTCTCTATTCTGTTCCACTGATCTATGTGTCTGTTTTTGTGCCAGTACCACACTGTCTTGATGACCACAGCTTTGTAGTACAACCTGAAATCTGGCATTGTGATGCCCCCAGCTATGGTTTTCTTTTTTAAAATTCCCCTGGCTATTCGGGGTCTTTTCTGATTCCACACAAATCTTAAAATAATTTGTTCTAACTCTCTGAAGAAAGTCCATGGTAATTTGATAGGGATTACATTAAACGTGTATATTGCCCTGGGTAACATTGACATTTTCACAATATTAATTCTGCCAATCCATGAGCATGGAATATTTTTCCATCTCTTTGTGTCTTCCTCAATTTCTTTCAGAAGTGTTCTATAGTTTTGAGGGTATAGATCCTTTACATCTTTGGTGAGGTTTATTCCTAGGTATCTTATGCTTTTGGGTGCAATTGTAAATGGGATTGACTCCTTAATTTCTCTTTCTTCAGTCTCATTGTTAGTGTATAGAAATGCAACTGACTTCTGGGCATTGATTTTGTATCCTGCCACACTACCGAATTGCTGTATGAGTTCTAGCAATCTTGGGGTGGAGACTTTTGGGTTTTCTATGTAGAGTATCATGTCATCGGCGAAGAGGGAGAGTTTGACTTCTTCTTTGCCAATTTGAATGCCCTTAATGTCTTTTTGTTGTCTGATTGCTGAGGCTAGGACTTCCAGTACTATGTTGAATAGCAGTGGTGAGAGTGGACATCCCTGTCTTATTCCTGATCTTAGGGGAAAGGCTCCCAGTGCTTCCCCATTGAGAATGATATTTGCTGTGGGCTTTTCATAGATGGCTTTTAAGATGTCGAGGAATGTTCCCTCTATCCCTACACTCTGAAGAGTTTTGATCAGGAATGGATGCTGTATTTTGTCGAATGCTTTCTCTGCATCCAATGAGAGGATCATATGGTTCTTGGTTTTTCTCTTGCTGATATGATGAATCACATTGATTGTTTTACGGGTGTTGAACCAGCCTTGTGTCCCAGGGATAAATCCTACTTGGTCATGGTGAATAATTTTCTTAATGTACTGTTGGATCCTATTGGCCAGTATCTTGTTGAGAATTTTTGCATCCATGTTCATCAGGGATATTGGTCTGTAATTCTCCTTTTTGGCGGGGTCTTTGTCTGGCTTTGGAATTAAGGTGATGCTGGCCTCATAGAACGAATTTGGAAGTACTCCATCTCTTTCTATCTTTCCAAACAGCTTTAGGAGAATAGGTATGGTTTCTTCTTTAAACGTTTGATAAAATTCCCCTGGGAAGCCATCTGGCCCTGGACTCTTGTGTCTTGGGAGGTTTTTGATGACTGCTTCAATTTCCTCCCTGGTTATTGGCCTGTTCAGGTTTTCTATTTCTTCCTGTTCCAGTTTTGGTAGTTTGTGGCTTTCCAGGAATGCGTCCATTTCTTCTAGATTGCCTAATTTATTGGCGTATACCTGTTCATAATATGTTTTTAAAATCGTTTGTATTTCCTTGGTGTTGGTAGTGATCTCTCCTTTCTCATTCATGATTTTATTAATTTGAGTCTTCTCTCTCTTCTTTTTAATAAGGCTGGCTAATGGTTTATCTATCTTCTTAATTCTTTCAAAGAACCAACTCCTGGTTCTGTTGATCTGTTCCACAGTTCTTCTGGTCTCGATTTCGTTGAGTTCTGCTCGAATCTTTATTAACTCCCTTCTTCTCTTGGGTGTAGGATCTATTTGCTGTTTTTTCTCTAGCTCCTTTATGTGTCAGGTTAGCTTTTGTATTTGAGTTCTTTCCAGTTTTTGAATGGATGCTTGTATTGCGATGTATTTCCCCCTTAGGACTGCTTTTGCTGCATCCCAAAGATTTTGAATGGTTGTATCTTCATTCTCATTAGTTTCCATGAATCTTTTTAATTCTTCCTTAATTTCCTGGTTGACCCTTTCATCTTTTAGCAGGATGGTCCTTAACCTCCATGTGTTTGAGGTCCTTCCAAACTTCTTGTTGTGATTTAGTTCTAATTTCAAGGCATTATGGTCCGAGAATATGCAGGGGACAATCCCAATCTTTTGGTATCGGTTCAGACCCGATTTGTGACCCAATATGTGGTCTATTCTGGAGAAAGTTCCATGTGCGCTTGAGAAGAATGTGTATTCAGTTGAGTTTGGATGTAAAGTTCTGTAGATATCTGTGAAATCCATCTGGTCCAGTGTATCATTTAAAGCTCTCGTTTCTTTGGAGATGTTTTGCTTAGAAGACCTATCGAGTATAGAAAGAGCTAGATTGAAGTCACCAAGTATAAGTGTATTATTATCTAAGTATTTCTTCACTTTGGTTAATAATTGATTTATATATTTGGCAGCCTCCACATTCGGAGCATATATATTGAGGATTGTTAAGTCCTCTTGTTGAATAGATCCTTTAAGTATGATATAGTGTCCCTCTTCATCTCTCACTACAGTCTTTGGGGTAAATTTTAGTTTATCTGATATAAGGATGGCTACCCCTGCTTTCTTTTGAGGACCATTCGAATGGTAAATGGTTCTCCAACCTTTTAGTTTCAGGCTGTAGGTGTCCTTCTGTCTAAAATGAGTCTCTTGTAGACAGCAAATAGATGGGTCCTGCTTTTTTATCCAGTCTGAAACCCTGTGCCTTTTGATGGGGTCATTAAGCCCGTTCACATTCAGAGTTACTATTGAGAGATATGAGTTTAGTGTCATCATGATATCTATTCAGTCTTTGTTTTTGTGGACTGTTCCACTGAACTTCTTCTTAAAGGGGAATTTTAAGAGGCCCCCTTAAAATTTCTTGCAGAGCTGGTTTGGAGGTCACATATTCTTTTAGTTGCTGCCTGTCTTGGAAGCTCTTTATCTCTCCTTCCATTTTGAATGAGAGCCTTGCTGGATAAAGTATTCTTGGTTGCATGTTCTTCTCATTTAGGACCCTGAATATATCCTGCCAGCCCTTTCTGGCCTGCCAGGTCTCTGTGGAGAGGTCTGCTGTTACCCTAATACTCCTCCCCATAAAAGTCAGGGATTTATTGTCTCTTGCTGCTTTAAGGATCTTCTCTTTATCTTTGGAATTTGCAAGCTTCACAATTAAATGTCGAGGTGTTGAACGGTTTTTATTGATTTTAGGGGGGGAGTCTCTCTATTTCCTGGATCTGAATGCCTGTTTCCCTTCCCAGATTAGGAAAGTTTTCAGCTAGAATTTGTTCAAATACATATTCTGGCCCTCTGTCCCTTTTGGCGCCCTCGGGAACCCCAATTAAACGTAGGTTTTTCTTCCTCAGGCTGTCGTTTATTTCCCTTAATCTATCTTCATGGTCTTTTAATTGTTTGTCTCTTTTTTCCTCAGTTTCCCTCTTTGCTATCAACTTGTCTTCTAGGTCACTCACTCGTTCTTCCACCTCGTTAACCCTCATCGTTAGGACTTCTAGTTTGGATTGCATCTCATTCAATTGATTTTTAATTTCTGCCTGATTAGCTCTAAATTCTGCAGTCATGAAGTCTCTTGAGTCCTTTATACTTTTTTCTAGAGCCACCAGTAGCTGTATAATAGTGCTTCTGAATTGGCTTTCTGACATTGAATTGTAATCCAGATTTTGTAACTCTGTGGGAGAGAGGACTGTTTCTGATTCTTTCTTTTGAGGTGAGGTTTTCCTTCTAGTCATTTTGCTCAGTGCAGAGTGGCCAAAAGCAAGTTGTATTGGGAAAAAGAGAAAAAGAGAGGAGAGAAAGAAGGAAAGAAAAGAGAAAGAGAAAAAAAAAGGGAAGAAAAAGAAAAAAAAACGAAAAAAAAAAGAAGAAAAAAAGAAAGAAAAAGAAAGGAGAAAAAAAGGGGGTGGGGGAAGGAAACAAATCAAAAAGCAAAACAAAACAAAAACAAAAACTAAAACAAGAACAAACAAACAAAAAAAGAACCACGGGGGAGTATCTTCTGATTCTGTGTTCTTTAAGTCCCTTGGCTTCTCCTGGAACTTGTCCGTCTAGCTGGTCTTCTGGGGGAGGGGCCTGTTGTGCTGATTTTCAGGTGTGAGCACTTGGGGGAGCTGCTGTGCCCCTGCCTGGTGCAGGGCTCGGTGGGGGTTGTTTACCCCGTGAGGCCGCAGGAGGAACAGCCCCAGTGGTGGGGCAGCTCTGGAAACCTGGATTCAGCTCCGGCAGGAACTCCGTCTGCAGGGCCTGGAGGCTCCGGGCGGGGCCGCTGATCTGCTCAGCTGGGGCAGGAGCGTCCTCGCTGTCCTGGGCCCTCCCGGCCTCTGCCTGTCCCGGGGGAGGCGGGATCCTGGGCTGTGTCCCGGCGCCCTGTGCTCCCGGGGCCTGCGCTGTTGGATTCGCGCTCCCGGGCCGCGCAGCCCCCTCCGCGGAGCCGCCGCCGGAGCCCCTCCGAGCTGCTCCTGGAACCGCGCAGGCCCCTCTGCACGGAGCCTCTTCCTCTGCCCGAGCCCCTCCGAGCTGCTCCCGGGGCCGCGCAGCCCCCTCCGCGGAGCCGCCGCCCGAGCCCCTTCAGCTGCTCCGGGTCCCGCCGGGTCCCGCCGTGCGCGCTGCAGCCCTTAGGGAGCTCGGCGCACTCTCCTGGGGCGCAGGTGCCTGTTAGTGTCCCCGGGAGCCCGAGGGCATCCCCGCCCTCCTGGGTCCTGCTCCAGCTCCCCGCGAGCCCCTTTCCGCCCGGGAAGGTCGGTGCAGCTCCTGCTCCTCCGGGACGGGGCTCTCCTGTCCTGGGGACACTCGCCCCGGCCTCAGCCCGGCTCCTCGCGGGCCCCTCCCCCTCGGAGGCCTTTGTTCCTTTATTTCTTTTTCCCCGTCTTCCTACCTTGATAGAAGCGCGAACTCTTCTCACTGTAGCATTCCAGCTGGTCTCTCTTTAAATCTCAGGCCGAATTCATAGATTTTCAGGATAATTTGAAGGTTTTCTACGTAGTTTGGTGGAGACAGGTGATTTGGGGACCCTGCTCTTCCGCCATCTTGCTCCTCCCTCAGGTGATAGTTTCTTAAAGTTTAGCTGTAATGTGGAAGCTGAGAATGCAAAAATGAACTTTTTCTACTCTTACACATTAACATCCACTGAACTAATTTGAGCTTTGAATGGAACTTTTCCACATACATACTCGTATATGTTCATGCACTGGTCATTTGGAATATATTGGTTCACTGACTTATGGAGATGCTTTGAAATTTGACACATATAATTATTTAGTACAAAAATATTACCAATTTCATTTGAAGTTTCTTAAGTATTAAAAAACTGTCAAAGTGGGGATCCCTGGGTGGCTCAGTGGTTTAGTGCCTGCCTCTGGCCCAGGGCTTGATCCTGGAGTCCTATGATGGAGCCTGCATCAGACTCCTTGCATGGAGCCTGCTTCTCCCTCTGCCTGTGTCTCTGCCTCTCTCTCTCTCTGTTTGTGTGTGTGTGTGTGTTTCTCATGAATAAATAAATAAAATCTTTAAAAAAAAGTCAAAGATATAGTGGCAGATACAAGCATTATAGAACTTTATTATTCCTCAAAGATTGAATTTTACAATTGGCAGCAAATACTGTCAGTTTTTTTGAAGTGGATAGCTGGATAGCTTATTTTGTTCATTTTTAAGAAACTGCCTAACACACAAATCTGATAGCTATATTTGTCCCTCATTCTTTCAAATAAAACTGGTATTTTGTAAAAAAAAGAAAAAGAAAAAGAAAAAAATAATAGCAGCTACTTGAGCTTATAACCTAATCACAAAAATGTTTTTCCTGAAAACAATCATTGTAACTTTCTAAGTACTTATCTTTTGTCACACGAAATATTTTTATAGCATACTTCAGAATCATGATGTGAGAAAATAAATAATTTCACTGCTTCATCAGGGAAATATGGTGAAACTGACTCCTCATCCACCAGTGAGTTCATGGTAGTGCAGAATAGAAACTACTAATCCAGTTTGGAAAAATTCCCTTTATTAATGTCAAGATGCAAGCAGTTTTACCCACAATTTTATGATGATTTTACAAGAGTCAACATAGTGAAAAAGGCAAATATTGTGTTACTGTTAGTATGAAAATGATCTTGACCTTTTAAAATCTGAAAGTGTCTCAGGGAGCTCAAGTGTTGCTTAAACCATATTATGAGATCCCATGATTCACTGGTTATTTCTGTTTGTGTGTGTGTGTGTGCATGTGTGTATTTGGAATCCATTTTTCATACATAGTACACTTTCTAATTTCAAAAAGATTACCTTATTTGATTTATATGTAGCTTAAAGTCTCACAAAGGTTGTAATTTCTAATGTAATTACTGTCATCTATGCTGACAATGATTTGCATAAATCAGTTCACTTGTCCTTCCCAAAATATTTCTAATCTGTGAAAACTCAACTATCTATGACCAATTTGAAAGTGTTATTAATCAGTATTCCACTAGCACAAGTTGCTGTTTTTTAAAATAATTTAGAATGCACAGAAGCAAGTTGAATTTCAGATTTTCAAGGTTTCTGCCTGAAAAAAAAATTAAATTATTGACTGTCTTTACTGTATTAAGTTCTTAACTCTCTCTTCAGTCAGTTATTGGCTTATATTTCATTCTGTAATGTTATTACTATATTTACTCACACAAAGTAAATCGGTGGAGAATATTTTTATACTATTTTAAACAAAATGCTAAGGAGAATCAAATCCTTGGGTATATATTTCTCTAACATTATTTTGTGGAGATGTGTCATTGATTTTTTTTGTTTTGCTTCTTATTAGTACTATGGTTTTAAAAAGGATGTGGTTCAATTGAATAAATACATGAGAAGAAACTTTAGGAGAGGTTTATTTTATTGCCCTATTCATCTTGATCACAGGTTGTTTCTGCATGGACTATTTATCTCCCTACCTTCCCTTAAGTAAACAAAAATTTTGAATGCTAATGGGAAGTATAGAGGAATTTTTATTACGATTTTCTTTCACATTACTTAATGACTTTTTTGTTAATGAGTCACTCAGTTATTTTTAAAAACTCTTCATAAAAATATCTATTCTAAAAAAATTATATTCTAGGACTTTAGAACCTAAAGATGGGTCTCCAGAAAATATTTAGAATAAACTTTCTGCTCTTTTACTTTACTAGTCATTGGTTCTAAAAAATATGATTTATAATTTTAAGATTTGATATAACCTAAAAGAAAAATGCTCCATAAGACTTTGTTCATAAAGCTTTAAAAACCTTTATTTACATCCTAATGTACAGCAAAGGTATTCAGAATAAACTTAATTTTATGATTAAATGTCCATTCATACTCAGTTTATATCTAATACTGATAATAATGATTTATTATGTTTATTTTGGATATTAACCCCTTATCTGATACATAAATTGAAAATATTTTCTCCCATTCTGTAGGTTGTCTCCTCATTCTTTACTTGCTTCTTTTCCTATGCAGAAGCATTTTAGTTTGATGTAGTCTCTTTTGTTTATTCTCGCTCCTGTTGCTGTGATATTGGCATTGTACCCAGAAAATCATTGCCAACACTGAATGTCAGAGAGCTTTCTCCTATGTTTTCTTCCAAGAATTTTAATGTTTCAGTTCTTATGTGTAAGTATGTAACACATTCCATGTTTACCTTTGTGAGTAGCATAAGATAGAGGTCTAATTTCATCCTTCTGTATGTGGTTATCCTGTTTTCCCAGTACCATTTATTGAAGAGACTCTACTTTTACCATTGAGTAGTCTTGGCTCCATTGTAAAATATTAGTTGACAGACTCTGTAGAAGTTTAATTCTGGGCTCTCTATTCCATTCCATTGAATGGAAAAAAAATGTAAAAATGTAAAAAAAAAAAAAATGCCATGGGAATTTCAATAAGAATTGCATTGAATCTGTAGATCACGTAGGGTCTTATAGGCATTCTCATAATAGTAATTCTTCTAAACTGTCAACATGGGTTATCTTTCCATTTATTTGTGTCTTACTTTATTTTATCAACGTTTTGTTGCCTTCAGTATAGATACTTCACCTACTTGGTTAAATTTATTCCTAAGTATTTTTTTTCATGCAATTGTAAAGGGATTATCTCTTTTTGGATAGTTTGTTATTAGTGTATAGAAATGCAACTGATTTTTGCATGGTGATTTTTATATCCTGAAACTTGACTTAATTCATTTATTATTTCTAATATTTTATTGGTGGAATTTTTAGGATCTTCTTAATATAAGATCATGCATCTACAAAGACAATTTTACTTATTCCTTTCTGATTTTGGTGCCTTTTATTCCTTTTCCTTGCCTAATCACTCTGGCTAGGACTTCCAGTATTAAGTTGTATAAAATTAGTGATGGTGAGCACTCTTTTCTTATTCCTGATTTTAGAGGAAATGCTTTCAGTTTTTTAGCATCAAGTAGGATGTTAACTCTGGGTTTACAATACATGGCCTATGTTATGTTGAGGTATGTTTCTTCAATAGCCAGTTTATTTAGAGCTTTTTTCTAGAACATATGTTGAATCTATATCTGCATCTATTGAGAGAATATGATTTTTGTCCTTCATTTCAACATTTTGCAAATGTACATTAGTAACTTGATATATTCAAGTTTATTGTTGAAACATTTTAGATTAAGCAGTCTATAATAATACTAGTTGATAATTCTGGGCAACAGTGAAACATCTTATAATAGATTTCTTTTTATTAATGAAGTAATCCTGAAAAATCTTCAACAAGGATTCTGTATATCTTCTGTTAATGGATATTCACTTACATAAGAAAAATTTTAATATTTTATAAAGTTTCTAAGAAAAGAGTTGTCAGAAATTAACAAAGTATCCCTATAACAGCACGCTGAAGAATTTTATTGTGAACTGAAGTATTAAATAAGAAAAAAGTCAATAAATGAAATTCAAAATGTTATACAAACTTTAAAATGATATCATTTAATTATTAATTAATGTGATATAGAGTAGCATATTACACATAGGACAAATATTTGAAGCACAGCAAAAGATACTGACTAAAATAAAGAATAAATGATTAGCACAGGATATAGATAATTTTATATGGAATCAAAACTGTCAGTAAAATACATTACAGTTGCAAAGATTTTCATAGTTTGAAAGAAAAGCAATTACCATCCTCAGATGTATCAACCAGAGTTGGCAAAGTGCTTTAACATATTTCTCTCATTTATGCAATAATTATTTTTAGGTAGAAGTCATTATGTTCAACATTAGTATTTGAAGCTCTGGTATGATTTAACATGTAAATATAAATTTAATAAATATAACTGTAATTTTATTATTCTGCATTATTCTAGTGGTATTAATATCATGAATGCTCATTTTTCCACTTAGGCAACAAGTATATAAAAAATATAATTATTAAAGTCTCCAGCTTTTAAATGATAAAAGAGGTTAAAACATCTTTGAAAAAGATAGATTCTACTGACACAATGTAAAATGAATTGAAAATGTGAACATGAGATGAAATATGAAATGTTAATTCTGTTTCACTGATACAGTTAAATATAAAACCTACAGGAGATTTTTTTTTGAAGGAGAATTGCATAAATGTGAAAATGTATTCCATCTTGTTTCTCATGACAAAGCTCATTACTGCTATGTTGAGAAATTTATTTTTGAAAATAATTTTCATCAAAGGTGTGCCCACAGATAAGAGATCTTTACTAGACTTTAAGATAAGGACATAAATGGGGAAGAAAAAAAAGACATCCAAGAGAGGTATATGAAAATTGAAAAACTTTCTAAAAGTTAGGTTTCAGAATCTAGTGGAGGCAAGTTTTATGGGTCTCAAGGGACATTTCTTGAGCCAAAAATGTAGTGGCCTTTCCAAACTGAGAGAAAAGGGAGTTAATAAAACTTAAACTCTTCTTTCATAGATCTTGAGACATTCAATGTGTGTGTGTGTGTGTGTGTGTGTGTGTGTGTGTGGTTTAAGACTTCTTAGAGGGTATACACAAGAAATCAAGCAAAATGGGAGAAAAACAGAGACCGAGGGAGAACAAAGTTAGTGTTTAAATAAACCTACAGTGTTGCCTTTTTCTACTGTTAGCATAGTACTATTAGCATAGTTTGAAGTAACGAATACTTTAGGAAGTTTATTCCTTAACAAGAGCAACAAAAAAGACCAATGAAGAATGATCAATTGGGTCACTGATGTAAATTTGAATGAAGGGCAAGCTATAGATAGTGCTCATCACAGTTCTCCATATGAGCACTAAGGATATAGAAAGAGTGAATTCTGAGCAAATTAAAGGGACTCTGGGGAAATTATAAAGGAGAGATGGACATAGGTCATATTCTCTTAAAACTTTTTCTTTAAAGCAAGGGACTTTTGTAAGAAAAATCTATATTTGAGAGACGCTAAAAAACACTTGTCCTTGAACTTAATATTTCAACAATGAAATAGGAAGAAGAAAAAGTTTTAACTTGGTAACTGAAAAAAAATCCATAAAATTCTGCTTCAGAGATACAGCATTAAAAAACAATTTTAGATTTAAGAATCAGTAGAGACAATTCTCACATGATTTAAACAGCTCAGGCAGATGCATCAATAAACTCACATTTGTCTATAGAACAATTCTCTTTTAATTGAATTAAATAAATTGGAGATAATTTAACAAGTTTTTTGCAAAATTTTGAATGATCTGAAGGCCAACAAAAAATTCTTTTATCTGAATATTTCTAGTGATTTAAATATATTCCACCAATAAAAATTATTACTTTATTATTACATATACATTATTATTACTTACTATCTTCTAGGCTCTATAAATATAAATAACAGAAACACACTTCTCTTGAAGCCCTACAATCAGAAGCATCATAACACAGTGGATTGCAATGATCTTTGAAACCAAAGAAATTGAATTCAAATATCACTTCTAAAGTTAAATAGATATGAAAGTATTGCTTTACTTAAATTCACTAAGACTTATTTTGCCTTTTGGTAAATTGGGGACAGTAATATGTATCTCTTAAAGTGATATAAGATTACATAGAAAACTGTCTTGTGCCTAGTAACTATAATAATACTATCTCATCAAACTACAACTGGCTTTTACTAGATTGTGAACATCTTGAAATAGGAACCATTTGGTCTTTTATTATTCCAGTGTCTAAAACATTGTTAGAGTGTGGAAATTGCTTGAACTTAATTATGCTCTGTAAGCATTTGTTGAATTCAATTATTCACTGTAGCTTGACTTTGCATATACTAAGAATACTGAAAACTAAGTAAACAAGTCCAAAACAAACTCCAAATGCCATGAAATCTTGGCAATACAGCAAATACTAAAAACAACTTACATAAATGTACACTGGTTATTCTAGTCTCCTTCACATGTTTAACTAAAAAGCCACAAATTGGGCTTGGGGTAACAGTATTACCTAGGAATTCTATCAGCTTCTTAGTCCTTGACTTCCTAAAGGCCAAGCCCATTACCCCATTAATAGAGTATACAGTTACATAATTACTTTTCACTTAGAGGAGCACGGGTTGGAGATGATTGGCTATCACTGTTAGATATGTATTATTTGCCAGTCTGGAAGCAGATTGATTCTGGATAACTAATGAATTATGTCCCTGGTCTTGATATGTAGTCTCTAGTTTCCAAGATTCTTTTTTTTTTAATTAATTTATTTATTTATGATAGTCACACAGAGAGAGAGAGGCAGAGACACAGGCAGAGGGAGAAGCAGGCTCCATGCACCGGGAACACAATGTGGGATTCGATCCTCGGTCTCCAGGATCGCGCCCTGGGCCAAAGGCAGGCGCCAAACTGCTGCGCCACCCAGGGATCCCGTTTCCAAGATTCTTAATAAAGTGGTTCTCATATCTTATCTGTATATTAGACTTGTCCGGGAAACTTTAGAAAGGAACTTTACTTCCTTTCCGATCAGTTAAATAATAAAAATCTCTAGAGTATTAGAACTCTAATATCAAAAGTTTCACAAATTTGTAACATAGCTCCACTTATACAATTATTTAAGATGCCTCTGGTGGATAGAAATGCTTCGTGGAATTTCTAGTAAAACTTTATAGGAGAGATATATGTAGATCCCAATGACTCTGGAACAATGCTATGTGATCTGCAGCAGAGAACCACGCTTCACCAAAAAACAAGTTTCATAGTGCCATAGGATACCAAGTGGCTCTATCCGGTCATTAATGAGGTAAAAGGCTACCTAACCATGAGTCATGAAGTCCGGTCAGGTCAATTTGGTGTCATCCTGAGCTATTCCAGAAGGTATGAATAAATTGTGTGAAGAAATGGCTTAGCCTCCCACATTACCTATGTTACCCTGGCACTGTTTTCTCAACCCAATTCTATGGCTACACAGGTGATTTTCTATGACAACAAAGAGGAGGAAAGAAATTGAGCATGGCTTAGGGGCAGATTGGTGTAAATCATTAGCATTGGCTGGAACTACACAGTTGCCACAATATAGCTTCACCATATTCTGAGGTGGACCTAAAGAGATGTGGTGAGGGGGAGTCTCCTCAGTGGTTAGAGCTGCAAGTAGTATAAGTGCCATTCAATTTGTGTAAGTGCAGTGTGGTCTGACCTGGGGATATACATTGACTCCTGTGCAGGAGGAAATGGGTTGGCTGTAGTCCAGGAGTCTGAAAGGAACAAGACTGGAAAATTGAATGTCAGGGGCATCTGGGGAAGTTTCATGTGGAGAGAACCTGTGAGAATGAGAAAAAAGCATATGAGTTTTTGTACTTCACATTAATACTTTCTAGAAAATATCTACTGCAAAGGATAATCTTGTCAACACAGTGGACATATTAACACTCTCTAGCAAACCATCTGTCCTCCCTCCAAAAAAAGTGGTTGTGTTAACAGAAATGAGGTTCTGTGTAAACCCAAAATCATTAGTTTCTTCCCACCAAACCTAAAATAACTTCTCAAAGATCTCTAATTGTCAGCAGCAGAAACCAACAGGGAGACCTCAGTATGTCACCATTCCTCATGTAAAGTTGCCAGGAACCTGTAACAGGTTTATGACACCCAGTTTCTTCCATGTTATTGGGGGCAGGAATTTTCCTTAACAAAATAATATATGCTGTGGACATGGGTTTGGCTTCCTCATGACTAGGCCTCCACTATACTACTTGTAGAATGCCTCTTGAATCAACTCAGTATCCCATACAAGTTGGCATCAAGCAAATGGGCCCATTTTAGAGCGCAGAAGGAGTGATGGCAATTAGTGTATGATTACTAAATTCTCACTAATAGACTCCAACACCCCAATACTGAGCAATGATCAATATATGGTTTGCATTTGGGAGTATTCAGAGTCTGGGAACCAACGGACTCTCATCATTCCTAGTGCACTGCTTGTGTACTTTGCGCTTCTCATCTCTATAATCTTAGGTCCTCTGGTGAAAAGAACCTGGTTCCTCTTTGGTAAACCATCCTTCTAGGGGAAAGCATGAGAATTTCACTGAACTAGAAGAGACAGATACACAACCTGGCCATTTTGAATTCTTTCAGCCCGTGGACTAGCATGCAAAGAAACGTATTATGGTCCATGCTGGAGAAATAACTTTAAGTACTGTCAGGGGTTAAGTTTACTGATAAATAGTGGGAGCAGGGAGAAATATTTCCAGAGTGAAAATAATGTTCTGACGTACGTTGTGGTACCTTTTATGTCTTGCCATAAGGATGAGGAGGCAATGGCAGCACATGCCTCAACAAGTGTCAGGCAGGTAGAGATCTACATCATCCCAACTAAGAGACCGGCAAAGGTGAGGTGATGAGTAACATTTAGTCCCTAGCAATGATTGTAGATTAGCTTGCTCATCCTTTTCAATCTTTCAAGAGAATACAACTGGCCTTGATGTTGAAGGATGGCACTTGTATCAACCCTCTTAGGAAAGAAACGAGGGCTTTTTGTTCTCATACAACATTCATATATTCTAAAAGGATGTGAGTGGATCCAAACCCAAGAAGCTGTGATTCACTCAGGAGCTGCATCATCTCGGGTCTTGAACGCTTTCTGCCCTGCATCGCCCAAACAGCTTGACCCAGGGCTCACACGGCTTCAGTGTCTTCACAGCTATGTTGCTGCTGCTGCCTCCACTCCAGTCACTAACCAAGGATCTCAGCCGTCTGATGTAGGAAGACCTCTCTGCCTTTTCACTTACTGGGCAAGTATTCTGGAAGAGCAGGCAGCCTAGAGGCGAGGAAGAGTTAATTCTCCACAGATTGGGCTTTAACCTCCAGGAAACAAAGGTTTCTAGGGATCTGTGGGTTAAATTCTCCCCTTGGCTTTCATTCAGACAGGCAGTTCTAAGCTCACTTTGCCTCTGTGGAAAGGTAGTCTGAGGCCAAGCAATGGGTCATTTTTTACAAAAAGTAAACAAAAGACAAATGCTCTTTCTTCCTCATGTGCTCTTTGCTTCCCTTTTGCTCTTTATACTCTGGCTGCCAGGGGATTGTGTGCCTCCTCGAAGTTTTCACGTGCAAGTTTCCCTCAGGTTGTGTTTCCTAAAAAACCTGACCTAAAACATCAATCATGCACTATCTGCAAAAATAGACATTTAAGGACAATTTGTACTTCAAATAATAATGTAGATCAGAAAAGTAGCTAGAATGTATCTTATCATTACTTATTATATTTAATTGGTGGTTTAAAGCAGCTAGTAAATCTGTATTTAATCCAAAAAACCTAGGAAGTAAGTCTTTTATGATTAGAATATTTTGTTTTCCCTCCTCTTTTAGAATCAATATTCATTTCAGGATATCACTGTCTGTCTTTACCTCTTTCTTTCTCTCTCTTTCAAAATAAGACTATATCCCTCTTTCATGTGTTGATCACTAGGAGAAAAAAATAAGTGCTCCCAAATACTGAAAGATTGTGATAAAATTACCTCTCGTCTGAAGCCTTATCATGCCCAGCCCCCCATCACTATTGAGACTATTTATACTGATTTCTTGATGTCAATGACCACAATAAAACCACTATCCTCATTGCTGAAACTCTAATTATCATGTGGTCATGCACATCTCCTTCTCTTAATCTATTTTCCACCCCTTAATTGACTTTGAAAACTTTTCACTCGTTTCTAGAACATAGAATTGGTTATTAGTGAATTCCCTTATAACCTGAACATTTCCTTTACTTTCTTGTTTTAGCTGAAATGTAGCCTTTCCCAGGACACTGATTCCCCATCGTCTTACCACTGTTGGATGTTGTTATATACTCCCTCATATAGTTGTGTTGCCGGTGAACCTGGGGGGCCCCAGGCTCTGAGGCCTCAACCCAGCCTGTTCCAAAGATGTTGCAGAAGGTTCTCTGTCTCCTTAAGAGAAAGAACTCAAGGACAGACACACAACACAGGGCACAAGCAACTCAAGCAGGGAAGTCTATTAAACAGAGCATATACTCATAAGATGTGAAAGCAGGCTAGCCAGGAGTGAGAGAAAAAGAGAGAGAAAGTAAGCAAAAGAGCTGTATGCCCTGGGGTTTGGGTTTCTATCTTTAACAGATAGTTGTTAACTAGGAGGTGGGGTATTCATTACTTAGGGTGGGGGTTTTTTGGAGGCAGAGTTCTGGGTCTTTTCTTCCTTACTTGGATGGGGATTTCCTATCATGGCATCTGCCATTTTGCACCTGTCTGGTTTGATCCTGCTTCTTGTGGAGTGTGGCCAGGATAGGACTCTGCATTTCCCAGAAACTGGCCATGACTGCCTCTTTGCTGACCTCCAGGTATCCTGTTAGAACCCAACAAACCTCCTACTTTAACACATGGAGTGGGGTTGATGTCTTCTTTAATCTTCACTGTTATTTCCAGACTATTCTTTCTCTTGTTTACAAATTTCAGGTTTGAATTTTATGGCAATAAAATAATCTAAGTGAAGTCATCTCATCTCCAGAACCACTCCTCTGCTTTCCCTCAAGCCTGTAGCTTCTGACTTGCTCAATTGCTAAGCCTATCAACATTTGTGATTTCAGTTTTTATCTAGATTCCTGCAATAAACAGGCATCTCAGTTCATGAACACCTAGATAATAATAGTCTCATCCCCTCTTGTATTTCATCCATTTACTTCTTTGGTCATAACCCAAGACTAGTCATTATTTACACATGAAATTTCATGATTTTGATTTCCAACATCCTTTCTAAGGCAGTATTCTAGACTAGCCAGAAGTAAATAAAAATAAAGATATAAGGATTAAAGGGAAAAAAAGCAACAAATTAGCAGTGATCTGAGATGATGTAATTTTGTTCATCGAAAATTCAAAATAAAATCTACAAACAAAAATCTACAAACAAATTGCTAGAATTAATAAGAAATTTAGTTGGTTGGATACATGTTCTTAAAAATAATTTATTCTCTTGGAATTGGCAAGAATAATTAGAAAATACAGTAAAAATAATAAATATTTACAATAATAAATATACATATTTAGAAATAAATTTTTGACAATTTATAAGAAGGAAATTTATGGAAAAATTTAGTTTTTTTGAAAGACATTAAAGAAGGGCTCCTGGGGGGCTCAGTCCATTAAGCATCCAACTCTTGTTTTCAGCTCAGCTCATGATCTCAGAGTTATGAGAGGGGGCCCTACCTCAGGCTTAACACAGGCTGTGGAGCCGGCATAAGATTCTCTCCCCCTCTCTCTCTCCCTCTGTGCACTACCTTCCATGCCACTTGTTCACATATGCTCTCTTTCACTCTCTCTAAAAAAAAAAAAAAAAAAAAAAGAAAGAAAGAAAGAAAGAAAGAAAGAAAAGAAAGAAGAAAGAAAGAAAGAAAGAAAGAAAGAAAGAAGAAAGAAAAGAAAGAAAGAAAGAAAAGAAAAGAAAAGAAAAGAAAAGAAAAGAAAAGAAAAGAAAGAAGGAAAGAAAGAAGAAAAAAAGACATTAAAGAAAATTTATACATGGAAAGATTTTGTCTCCACAAACTGGGAGGCAGTTTATAAAAATGTTTATTTCACCCATATTTGCCTAAGTAGATTGCTTTAGGCTGTAGCTCTCATGAAAGTTATCCATGTCGTTTTTGCTTAAATTTGATCACAAATTTAGCCAGAAGGCCAGAATTTAATTCAGTAATTAAAAAAAAAATGATTTGAGGAATACAACTAGTAGACTATCAGAAAACCTTGAGTTGGACACCAGGATTGTAATGATGAGAATTTTATCACTGGTAAAAAAAAATACAACTCCTTGTGAAGAATAGTAGATCTAATACATTACTATTCGTTACAACTGATTTTTTTTAAATTACTTGCACAAACTTAAGTCTCAGGCTATCCAATAAGTATATGTTTTATTACTTTTTGAGTAATTAATTTAGTAACTAGAGGTAAATAATCATCCAATTCATAAAAATGAAAAAACCTGAATTGCAATAACATGATTTCTTTAGGAAAAATAGTAACTGCATGCAAATTGTCCTTTCGATGTAAAGGGATTCAGACTGCATAGTTACAAAGCATAAATAATTAGTTTAATAATGGTGTTTTGTCTTCCTTTATACTTTTTTTTATAATCAGCTCAGGTTGGTAAGGAATTATATGCATTTTTTGTCATGTTTTATTTACATTACTGGAATATACATGCAGGGAAAATAAAACATTAAGTGATACTGGTTTCAATTTAACATAGTTTAACTGCTTGTCCATGGATGATACATTATTTAAATAGATAGCATAAATGAATATTTCCATTCCTAAAAATGAGGACAAGCTTCATATATGATGTATATTTTTTAATATTGCAAATGACCAAGTCATTCTTTGGCCAATTTCTATTCTCCATCACTACTATGATGTAGCATCCTAATAAATCATTACTGGGACATTGCTCTGAAGATATATTAATGCATCATCAGAACTACTGTGATAAAAGCTGCCCTTTTGATGGTACATTGGTCTGACTCATACACACACATTTAAAGCATACCTTCTAGAATATTAGACCGACTCTCCAAAGAACCTAAACCAGTGAATAGATGATAAGGAATACTGCATGTTCAACTGTTGTACAATTATTCATGCAAATAATAGCTGAGCAAAGAGATAACTATATAAGGGTCATTGAAGAAAAGTTCTCTGTAGTGTGTTTTCTAAATGAGTCATATTTAAAATTTTTCATTTTAAAGATTACTAAGAAAAAAGGAAAAGAAAAATATTCACTGAGAAAATTCCCTGATGCCCCAAAGTTTCTAGTGCCTAGAAAGTCTCCTATATGTAAGACAAAGATTGACTGACAGATTGATAGATTTTGTTTCTTCTAGAATACCTAAACCAGTTAGTAAATCCTTTGTGACAGAGTCATGATTCAGATCTGGTCAATCTAAATCTAAAGCCAATACTTGAAATTATTATTCCCTAAAATGTGTCAGCAGTATCATGTAGAGGAACTTTGTTACCATTATTTTTGTTTTGTTCTTCCCAATGGAATCCTTTATTGGTGCAATCTCTGAAGGACATTATTAAACAAACTATCTCAACTTATCAGAACCCTTTGGCATCAACTACATGCTTGATGAACTTCTTAAAGTATAATAAATACCTTTGATTGTTAACTTCTTGAGTGGTAAGAAGTAGGGAAAGATTCTTAAGTGATCCTTTCTGCTTAGACATCCCATCTCTCTAGAGATACTTCCAGCAAGATTAAAGGATAATAAATTTAGGAAATTTGTCAGTTTGTTGGGAGGTTGATGCCAGTCTACGTCATAGTAGTTTCATTCCCTCCATTTTTCTGATCAGTGCTTACTTTCTGATTGACTGAATTATTGTCTAAATCAACCCTTCCTTTATCTAAAATGTTTTTGAAATATTTTCTATATGCCAGTAACTATGCTAGAAGCTGAGAATAACAGAGTGGAATGGATTTGGTTCTCTGCTTAAGCATCTCACAGTCTATAGAAGAGAACAGATAAATAATTTCAACAAAGTCAGACATTATAGAATAAATACATAAGCATTAATTAACACAAAAATTTTTGGTTTCCAAAATTTAAATTCAGATTTTTTAGTAAATAAAATTATAATTTTTCCCTTATTTCAATGTCAGATATTAATTGTACTGTTTTAAACTAGGTATTTTTTCCACTATAAGAAAAATGTTAACTTTTACATTTTTGATAATTTCATTCTAAATTTCTACAAAGATATTGAAATAGTATTATGTTTTCCACTATTACCATAAGATATAGAATATTCAAAGTATCAAATCAGTAAGAGTATAGAAATTGTCTCCATAGGATAAAGAAAGGGACGAAGCCTAGATTCCTTTTGCAGCTTATTTGCTCTTGTGCTTAAGATGTTCCCTATTCTGTGTCAAAATAACAAGGCCAAATGTTTATACTATGTTTCTGTTGTATTATTTGCCCTTACCTTTAGAGTGATTTTCCTATTCCACTCATATCCTTTGTAGTCCTTTTCACACACAGCCACAAGAAATATTAAAATGTTAAGTGAAATTGTGTGAGTCTTTGGTTCACAATCTTCTACTGGTTCTGATATCACTTAGGTTAAAACCAGTACTCCATGGTGGCCTCAAGGCCCCATGTGACCACCTACACCTCCAACCTCATCTATGATACATTCCTTTGCCTTCAACATGCCAGAAATACTCCCCACTTCTTCCTTCATCATTCAATGTGAATATTTTTCTCAGTGCTTATACCCTTTTCATTCCTTTGAGCAGGAAGATGATAGGAAAGAAACTTGGAGTTTTCCATAATCAATAGTAATCACAATTCAGACGACACTACCGATTATATGTTATGAAACAAAAAACACTTTTCTAATTTAGCAATTAAAACCAAAAACAAATTTTGATAAATTATGCCAGGGAGAAAACAGAATTATTTTCCTATCTTTCAAGAAAATTCCATAAAATTTGTAATTGGAATAAAATGTATGCAAGAAGTTTATGGTCCAATATATAAGAAACATACAGTAAAAAAATGTATAGAAAAATTATTATAGAGATGCATCAGGCAGTTAATTATAAATATTATAAATATAAATTATATTTACATGTGAATCCATTTATAAAATTTGAATTCATAAATATAACATGTTTTTTTTTTGTATTTTGACATATGTGTTATTTCCAGGTTATTTAAATTTTTATAATTGGCTGTGATTCAGGAGCCTCAGTGGCTCAGTCAGATAAGCCCCAAGGGGACCCTGCTTCTCAGTCTCCCTCTGCTTGCTGCTCCCTCTGCTTGTGCTCTCTCTTTTTCTTTCTATCAAATTAATAAATAAAATCTTTTAAAAATAAAAATAAAATAAATTTATAATTGGTTGTGATTGTTTTTTAAGATTTTATTCATTCATTCATGAGAGACAGAGAGAGAGAGAGAGGCAGAGGGAGAACCAGGACCCTGGGATCATGACCTGAGCCAAAGGCAGACGCTTAAGCACTGAGCCACCGTGGTGCCCTTTGGTTGTAATTTATTTTCTCTATCTAAATAGATGTTTACTTTCATGACTAATTGTCTTTTTTTTCTTGAAAACAACTTCTGTAATGCATAAACTTCAAATTCGCCTAGTTTTCTTTTTCTGTTACTTTTATATGCTAAAGTAATAAATCCAATCTGTGGCATATTATTGGACTTGAAGCTGAAAAATACTTCCATAAACTGTGTAAAACTTACTCACAAGTAAAAGACAAGAAAGAGACCCCAGCTACTCTAACCATATTTGTTTTTGAGAAAAAATGAACATGAATTAACACACCATATATTTCTTCCCTTAAGCCTTAGCATTCATATTATGCTATATTTGACATAAAAATGCATGTACAACTAAGACTTTAGAGACAACATATGTACTCCTTATCTTCTTTGTAATACTGACTTTACTAATAATTACCAACCATGTCTTTTTATTTTGCCAATTACTTTCACAGGGCACAGAGTGCTAGCCAAAGAGATGATTTTTTTTTTTTTTAAGTACAATGATGGGTATACCATTTTCCTGTAGGTTAAGAGACACTTGCATGGTCACATTAATCAAGCCCAATTCCCTAGAATACTTCAGAAAAGTTTCCATGCTAAGCCTCCCAAAGAGAGCTAGCTAGAAGAAACAGATTCATTCAGTGACAATATATTAAATGTTTGCTTTTAATTAAATTTTGTGTCATTTAGCATTTGTGGAATGAAAAATGCCATGGCAAGTATAAATCAATAAAAATAAATAATTTTTTGTTCTCTTACAGGGTGCTCATTGCTAAATTAAATAAATATGAACTAGAAATAAAAGCTTAAAAATACATTATACCATTTAGAGTAAAATCAATCCATCTGGCCAATCAGGAAAAAAAGGATTTTTTAATGTTATTTATTACAATTGTCTAACAAAATGCTGGTTTTAGAATTTGACTCAGTATTTACAAGAAATAAAAATGTTGCCATGATATCATATTATATTGGTGTTTTACTATTCTCTCAACTCTCATTTGAATAAAAATAGTTCAACCAAAACAAAAAGTGTCTTAAGTTTAAAACTCATGTTGAGAATTTTATACTAATGTCTGTTTTTTATTGGTTTACATTGGTTTTCTTTCTTCTTCTCATACTATAGTTATTGACAATGTGGAACTTTACCCAAACCCTGTGATTAGGAAAGCAGCGATGGTTAAAGTATCCCCCTCTCACCACCTTTTTGTGTTCTGGAAAATGGCTCACTAAAAAGAATCATCTGTCCATAAGACTTGGATAAAACTTTACCTATGACAAGACCAGACATGGTCTATCCAAATTCTCAGTTATCACCTTATAAACTATTATCTGAACTGTTTTGTCCCCAGTTAGCAGTCAGAACCAAAACCAAAGTTTAGTTAAAGATTTTTTCCTTCCCTGGGACCCTGAAATTTGGTCTACCATCAGACTGAGCCAGCACAGAGCATTTCCTTAAGTGCCACTCCTGGCGCAAGTACCTCAACATAAAAAATTTTCTCATCTAATCTCCAGTTATACCACTCTTTCACTTTACCTATTCACCCATAGCTCTTTCTAGCCTTGTTTACTCTATTTAAAAAAACCCTCTTGTCAACTCTTGTGAAAGTAACAGATCATATATTCAGTGTTCTTATTGCAATAATATTTTCTTTTTAAAAAACTTTTTAAAGATTTATTTATTTTAGAGGGAAGGGGAAGCATTAGTGGGGGGCTGGGGTAGACAGAGAGAAAGAATTTCAAGCAGAGTCCCTGCTGAGCTCAGAGCCTGGGGTGGGGCTCCATTCTACGACACTAGGATCATGATCTGAGCCAAAATCACCAGTAGGTCCCTCAACCAACTGAACCACCCAGATGCCCCTGCAATAGTTTTTTCAAATGAAGTCTTTCCTCTTCCAAAGTTAATTTATAACTTTATATAACATATTTACATTGGAAAGGTAATATGAAGGTATATGTGAACCTTCACATAATGTGAAGGTATATGTGAAGGTATATGGTGTCAACCTTAAAAGTAAAACAGCCAGTTATTTTTCCAACAAAATGACTTATTCAGGAATAGTTGGGAAATTGCAATTTGAGACATGCAAACTATGGCAAAGCCATAGACAAATCTGGAGATCAAAGGAGAGAAATACTACCTTATTGAGAAAGAAGGAAGTTGCAAAGAGCCACGTTGAATGAAAATGCATTGGCAGAAAGGAAGAGTTCAGGGTGCTGAGAGTTTCTTATAGGCTGAGTTGTGGTATTTCCTTATAGGCAGTGCTTGTTGCTAGGCAAGGAGAAATTCTACCTTCCTTCCACTAGGGTAGTAGAGCAGACTTCTTCCTGCTGGGAATGTTAAGGTCTCTTCCTTTTGGGTCTGTAATTGAGGAGGAGTGGTAATGCATAAGAACCTTTCCGTTGGCCTCCCAACTCCATTTTAAATGAGGTTTCTGTTATTCAGTTTTATGATGGAGAATGAAATTCCCCTGTACTATCTTTGTATTTATTATGTAAGTTTCTTGAAAATAAAAAGTTAAAGAAACCAGTGTATACATACTAGACCTCTGGAAATTGTTTTATGAAACTGGTAAGTTGATAATTGGTGAGGAAAAAAGGTGGGAAACTCAGAGAGTTTGAAACATGACTTTTGATATTGACTCTGTATCTACATGAAGACATTGGTTAGGGGGGTGGTCATAAGCAGGCTTTTGCTTCCACAAAAACAGAGAATGAATAGGTAATATGATGACACTAAATTCATATCTTTCAATAGTTACTCTGAATATGAATGGGCTAAGTGATCCCATCAAAAGACGCAGGGTTTCAGACTGGATAAAAAAGCAAGACCCATTTATAACAAGAGACTCGTTTTAGACGTAAGGACACCTCCAGCCTGAAAACGAAGGAGTGGAGAACCATTTACCATTCAAATGGTCCTCAAAAGAAAGCTAGGGTAGCGATCCTCATATTAGATAAATAAAAGTTTATGCCAAAGACTGTAGTAAGAGATGAAGAAGAACACTATATCATACTTAAAGAGTCTATCCAACAAGAAAACCTAACAATAATGAATATTTATGCACCTATGTGGGAGCCACCAAGTATATCAATCAATAACCAAAGTAAAGGGATACTTAGATAATAATACACTAATAGGAGGAGACTTTAGCACGGCACTTTCAGCAAATGACAAATCTTCTAAGCAGAACATCACCAAAGAAACAAGGGCCTTGAATGATACACTGAACCAAATAGATTTCACAGATACATACAGAACTTTCCATCCAAATGCAACTGAATACACATTCTTCTCAAGTGCACATGGAACTTTCTCCAGAATAGACCACATACTGGGTCACAAATCAGGTCTCAACCAATACCAAAAGATTGGGATTATCCCCTGTATATTTTCGGAGCACAATGCTTTGAAACTAGAATTCAATACCAAAAATAAATTTGGAAGAAGCTCAAACACGTGGAGGTTAAAGAACATCCTGCTAAAAGATGAATGGGTCAACCAGGAAATTAGAGAAGAATTGAAAAGATTCATGGAAACTAATGAAAATGAAGACACAATCATTCAAAATCTTTGGGATATGGCAAAAGCAGTCCTAAAAGGGAAATACATTGTAATACCAGCCTCCCTCAAAAAATTGGAAAAAACTCAAATTCACAAGCTAATCTCTCACTTAAAGGATTTGGAGAAGGAACAGCAAGTAAAGCCTACACCAAGCAGAAGAAGAGAGATAATAAAGATTCGAGCAGAACTTGATGAAATAGAGACCAGAAGAACTTTATCACAGATCAATAAAACCAGGAGCTGCTTCTTTGAAAGAATTAATAAGATAGATAAACCCCTAGCAAGCCTTATTAAAAACAAAACCGAAAATAAATTAATAAAATCATGAATGAAAGAGGAAAGATCACAACCAATACCAAGGAAGTAAAACGATTTTAAAAACTAATTATGAGCAGCTATATGCCAACAAATTAGGCAACATAGAAGAAATGGATGCATATCTGGAAAATTAATTACCAAAACTGGAATAGGAGGAAATAGAAACCCTGAACAGACCAATAACCAGCGGAAATTTGAAGCAGTCATCAAAAACTTCCCAAGAAGCAAAAGTCCAGGGCCAGATGCATCCCAGGGGTATTCTATCAAATGTTTAAAGAAGAAATAATACCTATTCTACTAAAGCTGTTCTGAAAGATAGAAAGGGATAGAATACTCCCAAATTTGTTTTATGAGGCCAGCATCACCTTAATTCCAAAACCAGACAAAGACCTCACCAAAAAGGAGAATTATAGACCAATATCCTTGATGTACATGGATGAAAAAAATTCTCAACAAAATACTAGCCAATAGGATCCAACAGTACATTAAGATTATTCACCATGACCAAGTGGGATTTATCCCCAGCATGCAAAGGTGGTTCAACACTTGTAAAACAATCAACGTGATAGATCACATCAAGAGAAAAAACTAGAACCAGATAATCCTCTCAATAGATATAGAGGAAGCAGTTCACAAAATATGACATCCATTCCTGATTAAGACTTTTCAAAGTGTAGAGATAGAGGGAACATTCCTCAATATCTTAAAAGCCATTTATGAAAAGCCCACAGTGAATATCATTCTCAATGGGTAAAAACGGAGAGCCTTTCCCCTAAGATCAGGAGCACAACAGGGATGTCCACTCTCACCACTGCTATTCAACATAGTACTAGAAGTCCTAGCCTCAGCAATCAGACAACAAAAAGAAATAAAAGGCATTCAAATTGGCAAAGAAGAAGTCTTCGCAGATGACATGATGCTGTACATAAAAAACCCAAAAGCCTCCACCCCAAGATTGCTAGAACTCATACAATGATTCGGCAGTTTGGCAGGATACAAAATCAATGCCCAGAAATCAGTGACATTTCTATACACTAACAATGAGGCTGAAGAAAGAGAAACTAATGAATCAATCTCATTTATAAGATACCTAGGAATAAACCTAACCAAAGACGTAATGGATCTATACTCTAAAAACTATAGAACACTTCTGAAAGAAATTGAGGAAGACCCAGAGATGGAAAAAACATTCCATGCTCATGGAATTGAATAAATATTGTGAAAATGTCTATGCTATCCAGGGCAATTTACACATTGAATGCAATCCCTATCAAAATACCATGGACTTTCTTCAGAGAGTTGGAGCAAATCATCTTAAGATTTGTATGGAATCAGAAAAGACCTCAAATAGCCAGAGGAATATCGAAAAAGAAATCCAATGCCAGGGGCATCACAATGCCATATTTCAAACTGTATTACAAAGCTTTGATCATCAAGACAGTATGGTACTAGCACAAAAGCAGACACATGGATCAGTGGAACAGAATAGAGAACCCAGAAATGGGCCCTCAACTCAATGGTCAACTAATATTCGACAAAGCAGGAAAGATTATCCACTGGAAAAAAGACAGTCTCCTCAATAAATGGTGCTGGGGAAATTGGACAGCCACGTGCAGAATAATGAAACTAGACCATTTTCTTACACCATACACAAAGATAAACTCAAAATGGATGAAAGATCTAAATGTGAGACAAGAATCCATCAAAATTATGGAGGACAACACAGGCAACACCCTTTTTGAACCTGGCCACAATAACTTCTTGCAAGATACATCTATGAAGGCAAGGGAAACAAAAACAAAAATGAACTATTGGGACTTCATCAAGATAAAAAGCTTCTGCACAGCAAAAGAAACAGTCAACAAAACTAAAAAACAACCTACGGAATGGAAGAAGATATTTGCAAATGACCTATCAGATAAAGGACTAGTATCCAAGATCAATAAAGAATTTATTAAACTCAACAGCAAAGAAACGAACAATCCAGTCATGAAATGGGCAAAAGACATGAATAGAAATTTCATAGAAGACATAGACATGGCCAACAAGCACATGTGAAAATGCTCCACATCACTGGCCATCAGGGAAATACAAATCAAAACTACCATGAGATACCACCTCACACCAGTGAGAATGGTGAAAATTTACAAGACAGGAAACAACAAATGTTGGAGAGAATGTGGAGAAAGGGGAACCCTCTTGCACTGTTGGTGGGAATGTGAACTGGTAAAGCCACTCTGAAAAAGTGTGGCAGTTCCTCAAGAAGTTAAAAATAGAGCTACCCTATGACCCAGCAATTGCACTAATGAGTATTTACCCCAAAGATACAGATGTAGTGAAACACCGGGACACCTGCACCCCAATGTTTATAGCAGCAATGTTCACAATAGCTAAACTGTGGAAGGAGCTACAATGTCCTTCAACAGATGAATGGATAAAGAAGATGTAGCATATATACAATGGAATATTACTCAGCCATCAGAAGAGATGAATACTCACCATTTGCTTTGATGTGGATAGAACTAGAGGGTATTATGCTGAGTGAAATAAGTCAATTGGAGAAGGACAATCATCATATGGTTTCATTCATACATGGAACATAAGAAATAGTGAAGGGATTATAGGGGAAAGGAGGGGAACTGAATGGGAAAAATTAGAGAGGGAGAAAACCATGAGAGACTCCTAACTCTGGAAAACAAACAAAGGGTTGTGGAAGCGGAGGTGGGTGGGCAGATGGGGTAACTGAGTACCGGGCACTCAGGAGGGCACTTGATGGGATGAGCACTTGGTGTTATACTATATGTTGGCAAATTGAATTTAAATAAAAACAAATGTTAAAAAAAAAGGGGGGGTGGAAATCCTATTTAAAAAAAAAAAAAAAAAACAATCTTCACCAAAGACAAATATTTTGAGATGGAATATTCTGCTACCTTTCAGCAGTTTCTTACAAAATTAAACATACTTTTTACCATATAGTCCAGCAATCATGCTCTTTGGTATTTACCCCAAAGAGCTGAAAATTATGTCAACACAGAAACCTGCACACATGGAAGTTTATAGGAACTTTGGTTATAACTGGCAAAACTTGGAAGTAGCCAAGATGTCCTTCAGTAGATGAATGGATAAACAGTGGAACATTCTGTCAATGGAATATTATGCAGCAGTAAAAAGAAATAAGCTAAAAAAGCTGCGAACACACATGGAGGAAACTTAAATGCATATAAGGGATGAAAGAGGTTAATCTGAAAAGGTGACATAGTGTATGAGTCCAACTGGAGTAGCTCCCCCGTTATCTGTGGTTTTGTTCCTCCAAGGTTTCATTCTAGAAGTAGAATCTTTCTGACATATAGTCAAAAAGTTAAGAGCAGCCAAATGCTGACTAATGATACTTATACCACTCACTTCACCGCATCTCATCATGTAGGTATTTTAGTCTCTCACATCATTGTAAGATAATGAGTACAGTAAAATAAGATATTAGAGAGAGAGGGAGAGACCAAACTCACATAACTTTTACTACAGTATATTGTCATAATTGTTTTCTTTTATTAGCAAGTTTTCTTAATCTCTTGATAGGCTTAATTTATAAATCAAACCATATCATCGATACATATGTACAGGAAAAACACAGTATATACATAGGTTTCTGTACTATCTATGGTTTCAGGTATCCCCTGGGGGTATTGGAACATACCCTCAAGATAAGAGGAGACTACTGTATATGACATTCTGGAAAAGGCAAAATTATGGAGACAGTAAAAGATCAGTGGCTGCCAGGGGCTCATGGGGGGCACGGATGAATAGTCAGACCACAGAGGACTTTTAGAGCAGTGAAGGTATTGTGTATGATTCTATAATGATGGATATTTTTCATTTTACCTTTGTCTAAATCCATAGGATGTACAACACCAAGAGTGAACCCGTAGGTAAACTATGGGCTTTAGGTAATAATGATGTGTCAATGTGGATTCATCAATTCTAACAAATGTACCATTCTAGCGTAGGACGTTGATTATAGGATAGGCTGTGCATGTGTGAAAACAGGCTGTATATGGGAAATCTCTGTATTTTCCTCCCAATTTTGCTGTGACTTTAAAACTACTTTAAAGTTAGTCTTTAAATATGAAAAAAATATCAATTATATTTAAAGCAATAGAAATAGCAAAAAGTTCCAACCACCACTATGGTTATGGAATTTGCATTCTGCATATTTCAGAGCTATAGTTCGTTTGAAATTTAGGTATTTTTTGTTGTTGTTCAGAATACATGTGGTAGATGCTTGGTAAATCCTCTTTAATACAGACCAGATAAAAAAAAGGAAAGGAATTGTTCAAATGTGAAAAGCCTTAAAATGTCACATACATGAAATTTATGAAATTTACATGAAATTATGAAAGGTGATTTATATTTTATTATTGTTACATCCCTAGTCACTTTATTTTCTTAATAGAAAGATTATCATAGCAGAAGATCTATAGGCTTGTGACTGCCAAACAAGGAGGCAAATTGACGATAAAAATAAGAAGTAGAAAGCAAACAGAATGCTTGAGGAGAGGTCCAAATAATACCCGAAGTGAGAGAGTTCAGAAAATGTTATTTAATATAGGCAAGCCGTGGTTGAGAGCCTCTAGAGGTATGCTTTTATGTCACGCCTGAGGTACTTCCCGAAGGAATTCCCTAAGAAATGTAACAGTATTTTAAAGCCTAAAGTGTTAGTCATTTAACTCAAATGCCCCTGAACCCTTGTGGGAGAGGGAAAATTTTAGAGAGCCACATGCGCATGGTGAAAGGCAATTCAGGAACTAAAATTTTAAAAGTTATTCAAAACAATCTAGCTCAGATCATTGCTCAATATATGTTCCTAATTAAATAGTAACAATTGAATTCCAAAACACCTCTGTGGGATATCAAAATGTATAGGAAAAAGGCAAGAGGCGGTCTGCCCAGTGAAAGATAGTGGAATATACCACCCCAAAATAACATCCCTGTATGCCTGTAAGAGTTCAGGATGTGCTAAAATGTACCACTTAGTCAATGTTGATTATTTTGAGCTCTAGGAAATTGAAAAACAGCAAATGTAGGAAGAGGCTTTCTCTGAGCTCCCTTTGTCCACCTAAAGACAGATCCTCCAAAAGGAGCTCAATTGTCATAAATCCCCTCTCCAGGAGTTTCATCAACCAAAGAAGATTTGACTTTTATCACAGGAGAGGAGAGGAGACTAGACATCTGCACCACACCCTAACAGACTGTCCCGATCTACCTTACCTCCCATCGGTTCTTCTAAGGTCATGCTCATCTTCCCTGAAAATCACTCCCACCTAAGAGCCCCACATCCCCCTCCCTCTCCCTGTTAAAATGGTATTTAAGCCTGAATTCTGAGCCACCTAGGGGAGCTACTCATTTTCCCCTGCATATCTCCCATGTATATGTGAGACCACATGCTAACAAACTTCTGTTTTTTGTTTCTGGTTTTTGTTTTGTTTTCTCTTGTTAAACTGTCTTTAATTACGGTGATCTCAGCTAAGAAAAGAAAAGTAGAGGGAAAATTATTTCTCTTTCCCTACACCATCAGTCATATTTAAAATTAAAGTTCTAACATTTTATTCACTATTTAAAACTAAGTGTATGAGGCAGGGGAGAATATGAGAGAGAGAGAAACACATATACCAGAGGGTAATTTTTTTCACCATACCAACACAATATTAAGTACCATTGAAAAGAAGAATTCGAGTGAGACGTTTTCGTGTTTCTAAGAGTTGCAAGCTGAATAAAGTAATGTGAAACTATTAAATGAGATGACCTGACCTGCTAAAAGCAATTTAAATCTCACTAAAGGAAACATTCAGCACTTTTCACATGTCGATGGAAAGCGTTGTCTTCCAAAGGGTCAGTTATGTTAGAAAGACTAAAACATACGGGGGAATATCAGAAAATTGCCCTTTGGATACTTAATGGAGAACATTATAAATGACCTTGTGCCTAGCGAATTGAGTGAAAAGATTCAATCAGCTTGCACTGGTGAGCATAATACAATTTTTTAAAACTTTAATACCTAGTTATTTTCAGCCAGGAGGCAATTATTTTTTCCCTGGTAGAGTAGGCATTTTGTGGATCCTGTTTTAATTTGTGACTCCAGAATATATCAGTTTTTTGAACTCCATATTTGAGCAAAACCTGTCTTGAATAAATACATTTATATATTTACCCCAAATATATTATAGCTTATACTAAGAAATATATATGATTCAAAATTGTTTTGCTTTCTGTCAAGTAATATATTTGTAGTCCATATTTCAAATTATCAGAAAGGAGTAGTATCCATTAAAAATTTATTCTAAGGGAAAGGGAAAATAATGAGTTGTAGTTGTAAAATACATAATAATATAGCTACTCAGGAAAAGAATCAGAAGGAAAAATGGGAGTAGCAGAAATAGAAACATTTCATGACAAATATCTATTTCATAATGTGTCTGCAAAGCTAATTGTGAAAGCATTCTTCATCTAAATGAAAACAGCAAATAGAAACATCTTAAATATCAAATATTAGGTTTCTCTATTTTACATATTTCATATTTTATGTACAGCAAGGGAAGAAATTTGAAATATATTTATCACTCTGAGACATGTCTATCTCTTTAGAATTCAAACAGGCATTCTAGGTTATGTTTCAAAAAGTGTTTACTGTTTAGAACTGATAATGTGATATCTTAAAACAAATGTAACCATAACCTCTGTGGTTTCTGTGCATATCCAGAAGATCTGGGACATGGTAGGCATTCAATGTTAATTGGCTGAATGTATACAGTATAAGAATCAATGTGCAAATATATCAAGATTGTCCGATGATATTATTGATTCTGTTCTTACTCTGAGAGATCATCTGAGACGATATATCATCATGTAATAATAGAAAAAATGAATTAAGACCGTTTCACTCCTGATAATTATTAACTGTGTGACATTGGACAAGTCACATAGCCAGAGTCTCAGTTTTTTCATTTCAAAAATATAGTTCGTATTTATTTTAAAAATTCTACTCCTACAGGCATATGTGTAAAGTACCTTATTAACCCTAAAACTCTAAAACCTGTGGAAAATATTCACTTTGAAGATCTTTGAAATTAAATCTTAAAGTAGAAAAAATTTTTAAATCTTCTTGTTCATTGCACAGAATAATTATATATACGTGTGCTATATAAAATTTGTTTTTACCAACTGCATTGCCTGGCATAATTCTGGATATAGTCATTTATAAAAATATGCTTGCCTGGCATTTCTTTGAATGTTTGCCTGAGCCCCAAAAGGCTGTTTTAGAACTAATTAATTTTTTATATTTTCCCACATTTCTCATCATCATTACTCTGATGTCTTTGAGAGAAGTATCCACAGTTTGAAGAAATAATGCCATATGCATTCTGATATTACTACTCTGCCAACCTGTTATTTAGTACATTTTGTAAACAACCTAACATTTCATATCCTGAAGTAACCTGTTTAACTTTACATCCATAAATTTACCTATATGATTTTTTACTTTCATGAGTACATAGAGAAATGCATATATTCTTTTTAAAAAGTTCTGCCTTTAAAATAAGGTGACTATATTCTTCTCACAGCACTGATTTTCATAATAACTGATATCCTGCCTGATTCTCAAAGGCTCTCACACATAATAAATTTGTATCACAATTTAAGCATGCTTCCTATACAAGATAAAGATAAATGCCTATATTGTAAGAACAATTTTAGCCATATCCATATCTCAGTGAAATCTTAGACTTATCAATCTGAACAAAAACATCTTTACCTTCTTCTATTAATGGTGAAGCTCTTGGAGTCTTGGAAGGGGTTTCATTATTGAAGTACTGGCTAAAATTGTGCATTTGACTAATAATTATTCATATAATCTATTTGTTAAGTATCTTCTGGAAGAAGGGGGCGGGTCAAGATGGCAGAAGAGTAGGGTCCCCAGGTCACCTGTCCCCACCAAATTACCTAGATAACCTTCAAATCATCCTGAAAACCTACGAATTCGGCCTGAGATTTAAAGAGAGAACAGCTGGAACGCTACAGTGAGAAGAGTTTGCGCTTCTATCAAGGTAGGAAGACGGGAAAAAAGAAATAAAGAAACAAAAGGCCTCCAAGGGGGAGGGGCCCGCGAGGAGCCGGGCTGAGGCCGGGGCGAGTGTCCCCAGGACAGGAGAGCCCCGTCCCGGAGGAGCAGGAGCTGCACCGACCTTCCCGGGCGGAAAGGGGCTCGCGGGGAGTTGGAGCAGGACCCGGGAGGGCGGGGATGCCCTCGGGCTCCCGGGGACACTAACAGACACCTGCGCCCCGGGAGAGCCCCACACCCCGCGGCCGAGCTCCCTAAGGGCTGCAGCGCGGGCGGCGGGACCCGGAGCAGCTCGGGGGGCTCGGGGGCGGCTCCGCGGAGGGGGCTGCGGGGTGGGAGCGGCTCGGGGGGCTGCGGGGGCGGCTCCGCGGAGGGGGCTGCGGGGCGGGAGCAGCTGGGGGGGCTCGGGGGCGGCTCCGCGGAGGGGGCTGCGGGGCGGGAGCACGAATCCAACAGCGCAGGCCCCGGAGCACAGGGCGCCGGGACACAGCCCAGGATCCGGCCTCCCCCGGGACAGGCAGAGGCCGGGAGGGCCCAGGACAGCGAGGACGCTCCTGCCCCAGCTGAGCAGATCAGCGGCCCCACCCCGGAGCCTCCAGGCCCTGCAGACGGAGAGCTCCGGGGTTACTGCGGGAGCTGACTCCAGGGCTCCAGAGCTGGCCCTGCCACTGCGGTTGTTCCTCCTGGGGCCTCACGGGGTAAACAACCCCCGCCTGAGCCCTGCACCAGGCAGGGGGCAGAGCAGCTCCCCCAAGTGCTCACACCTGAAAATCAGCACAACAGGCCCCTCCCCCAGAAGACCAGCTAGACGGATAGGGGAAAAACAAATTATTGACCAAGCACCACTGGAAAGTTCCAGGGGAAGTCCAGGGACTTACAGTATACAGAATCAGAGGATACTCCCCCTTGTTTTTTCTTTTTTGTTGTTTTGTTTTGTTCTTTTTGTTTTGTTTTGTTTTTTGACTTGTTTGTCCCCCCTTTTTCTTTTTTCTATTCTTCTCTTTTTTCTTTTTTTCTTTCTTTTTTCTTTCTTCCTTTTTTCCTTTTCTTTCCTTCTTCTCTTCTCTCTTTTTCTCCTTTTCCCAATACAACTTGCTTTTGGCCACTCTGCACTGAGCAAAATGACTAGAAGGAAAACCTCACCTCAAAAGAAAGATTCAGAAACAGTCCTCTCTCCCACAAAGTTACAAAATCCGGATTACAATTCAATGTCAGAAAGCCAATTCAGAAGCACTATTATACAGCTACTGGTGTCTCTAGAAAAAAGCATAAAGGACTCAAGAGACTTCATGACTACAGAATTTAGATCCAATCAGGCAGAAATTAAAAATCAATTGAATGAGATGCAATCCAAACTAGAAGTTCTAACGACGAGGGTTAACGAGGTGGAAGAAGGACTGAGTGACATAGAAGACAAGTTGATAGCAAAGAGGGAAACTGAGGAAAAAAGAGAAAAACAAAAGACCATGAGGATAGATTAAGGGAAATAAATGACAGCCTGAGGAAGAAAAATCTATGTTTAATTGAGGTTCCCAAGGGCGCCAAAAGGGACAGAGCTCCAGAATATGTATTTGAATAAATCATAGCTGAAAACTGACCTAATCTGGGAAGGGAAACAGGCATTCAGATCCAGGAAATAGAGAGATCCCCCCCTAAAATCAATAAAAACCGTTCAACACCTTGACATTTAATAGTGAAGCTTGCAAATTCCAGAGATAAAGAGAAGATCCTTAAAGCAGCAAGAGACAAGAAATCCCTGACTTTTATGGGGAGGAGTATTAGGGTAACAGCAGACCTCTCCACAGAGACCTGGCAGGCCAGAAAGGGCTGGAAGGATATATTCAGGGCCCTAAATGACTAAAACATGCAGCCAAAAATACCTTATCCAGCAAGGCTCTCATTCAAAATGGAAGGAGAGATAAAGAGCTTCCAAGACAGGCAGCAACTAAAAGAATATGTGACCTCCAAACCAGCTCTGCAAGAAAATTTAAGGGGGACTCTTAAAATTCCCCTTTAAGAAGAAGTCCAAAGGAACAATCCACAAAAACAGGGACTGAATGGGTATCATGATGACACTAAACTCATGTCTTTCAATAGTAACTCTGAACGTGAACACGCTTAATGAACCCATCAAAAGGCGCAGGGTTTCAGACTGGATAAAAAAGCAGGACCCATCTATTTGCTGTCTATAAGAGACTCATTTTAGTCAGAAGGACACCTACTGCCTGAAAATAAAAGGTTGGAGAACCATTTACCATTCGAATGGTCCTCAAAAGAAAGCAGGAGTAGCCATCCTTATATCAGATAAACTAAAATTTACCGCGAAGACTGTAGTGAGAGATGAAGAAGGACACTATATCATACTTAAAGGATCTATCCAACAAGAGGACTTTACAATCATCAATATATATGCCCTAATGTGGGAGCTGCCAAATGTATCAATTAATAACCAAAATTAAGACATACTTATAATAATACACTTATACTTGGTGACTTCAATCTAGTGCTTTCTACACTCCATAGGTCTTCTAAGCACAACATCTCCAAAGAAATAAGAGCTTTATATGATACACTGGACCAGATGGATTTCACAGATATCTACAGAACTTTACGTCCAAACTCAACTGAATACATTTTCTTCTCAAGTTCACATAGAACTTTCTCCAGAATAGATCACATACTGGGTCACAAATCAGGTCTGATCAGATACCAAAAGATTGCGATTGTCCCCTGTGTATTCTCAGACCACAATGACTTGAAATTAGAACTAAATCACAAGAAGTTTGGAAGGACTTCAAATACATGGAGGTTAAGGACCATCCTGCTAAAAGATGAAAGGGTCAACCAGGAAATTAAGGAAGAATTAAAAAGATTCATGGAAACTAATGAGAATGTAGATACAACCGTTCAAAATCTTTGGGATGCAGCAAAAGCAATTGTGAGGGGGAAATACATCGTAATACAAGCATCCATCCAAAAACTGGAAAGAACTCAAATACAGAAGCTAACCTTGCACCTAAAGGAGCTAGAGAGAAAACAGCAAATAGATCCTACATCCAGCAGAAGAAGAGAGTTAATAAAGATTCAAGCAGAAGTCAACGAACTCGAGATCAGAAGAACTGTGGAATAGTCAACAAAACCAGGAGTTGGTTCTTTGAAAGAATTAATAAGATAGATAAACCATTAGCCAGCCTTATTAAAAAGAAGAGGGAGAAGACTCAAATTAATAAAATCATGAATGAGAAAGGAGAGATCACTACCAACACAAAGGAAATACAAACGATTTTAAAAACATATTATGAACAGCTATATGCCAATAAATTAGGCAATCTAGAATAAATGGACGCATTTCTGGAAAGCCACAAACTATCAAAACTGGAACTGGAGAAATAGAAAACCTGAACAGGCTAATAACCAGGGAGGAAATTGAAGCAGTCATCAAAAACCCCCCAAGACACAAAAGTCCAGGGCCAGATGGCTTCCCTGGGGAATTGTATCAAACGTTTAAAGAAGAAACCATACCTATTCTCCTAAAGCTGTTTAGAAAGATAGAAAGAGATGGAGTACTTCCAAATTCATTCTTTGAGGCCAGCATCACCTTAATTCCAAAACCAGACAAAGACCCCACCAAAAAGGAGAATTACAGACCAATATCCCTGATGAACATGAATGCAAAAATTCTCAACAAGATACTAGCCAATAGGATCCAACAATACGTTAAGAAGATTATTCACCATGACCAAGTTGGATTTATCCCCGGGATGCAAGGCTGGTTCAACACCTGTAAAACAATCTATGTGATTCATCATATCAGCAAGAGTTAAAACAAGAACCATATGATCCTCTCATTAGATGCAGAGAAAGAATTTGACAAAATACAGCATCCATTCCTGATCAAAACTCTTCAGAGTGTAGGGATAGAGGGAACATTCCTCAATATCTTAAAAGCCATCTATGAAAAGCCCACAGCAAATATAATTCTCAGGGGAAGCACTGGGAACCTTTCCCGGAAGATCAGGAACAAGACAGGGATGTCCACTCTCACCACTGCTATTCAACATAGTACTGGAAGTCCTAGCCTCAGCAATCAGACAACAAAAAGACATTAAAGGCATTCGAATTGGCAAAGAAGAAGTCAAACTCTCCCTCTTTGCCGATGACATGATACTCTACATAGAAAACCCAAAGCCTCCACTCCAAGATTGCTAGAACTCATACAGCAATTTGGTAGCATGGCAGGATACAAAATCAATGCCCAGAAATCAGTGGCATTTCTATACACTAACAATGAGACTGAAGAAAGAGAAATTAAGGAGTCAATCCCATTTACAATTGCACCCAAAAGCATAAGATACCTAGGAATAAACCTAACCAAAGAGGTAAAGGATCTATACCCTCAAAACTATAGAACACTTCTGAAAGAAATTGAGGAAGACACAAAGAGATGGAAAAATATTCCATGCTCATGGATTGGAAGAACTAATATTGTGAAAATGTCAATGTTACCCAGGGCAATATACACGTTTAATGCAATCCCTATCGAAATACCATGGACTTTCTTCAGAGAGTTGGAACAAATTATTTTAAGATTTGTGTGGAATCAGAAAAGACCCCGAATAGCCAAAGGAATTATAAAAAAGCAAACCATAGCTGGGGGCAATACAATGCCAGATTTCAGGTTGTACTACAAAGCTGTGGTCATCAAGACAGTGTGGTACTGGTACAGAAAGAGACACATAGATCAATGTTACAGAATAAAGAATCCAGAAGTGGACCCTCAACTTTATGGTCAACTAATATTTGATAAAGGAGGAAAGACTATCCACTGGAAGAAAGACAGTCTCTTCAATAAATGGTGCTGGGAAAATTGGACATCCACATGCAGAAGAATGAAACTAGACCACTCTCTTGCACCATACACAAAGATAAACTCAAAATGGATGAAAGATCTAAATGTGAGACAAGATTCCATCAAAATCCTAGAGGAGAACACAGGCAACACCCTTTTTGAACTTGGCCACAGTAACTTCTTGCAAGATACATCCACGAAGGCAAAAGAAACAAAAGCAAAAATGAACTATTGGGACTTCATCAAGATAAGAAACTTTTGCACAGCAAAGGATACAGTCAACAAAACTAAAAGACAGCCCTCAGAATGGGAGAAGATATTTGCAAATGACCTATCAGATAAAGGGCTAGTTTCCAAGATCTATAAAGAACTTCTTAAACTCAACAGCAAAGAAACAAACAATCCAATCATGAAATGGGCAAAAGACATGAACAGAAATCTCACAGAGGAAGACATAGACATGGCCAACATGCATATGAGAAAATGCTCTGCATCACTTGCCATCAGGGAAATACAAATCAAAACCACAATGAGATACCACCTCACACCAGTGAGAATGGAGAAAATTAACAAGGCAGGAAACCACAAATGTTGGAGAGGATGTGGGGAAAAGGGAACCCTCTTACACTATTGGTGGGAATGTGAACTGGTGCAGCCACTCTGGAAACCTGTGTGGAGGTTCCTCAAAGAGTTAAAAATAGACCTGCCCTACGACCCAGCAATTGCACTGTTGGGGATTTACCCCAAAGATACAGATGCAGTGAAATGCCGGGACACCTGCACCCGATGTTTATAGCAGCAATGGCCACAATAGCCTCGGTGGAAGGAGCCTCGGTGTCCATCGAAAGATGAATGGATAAAGAAATGTGGTTTATGTATACAATGGAATATTACTCAGCCATTAGAAACGACAAATACCCACCATTTGCTTCGACGTGGATGGAACTGGATGGTATGATGCTGAGTGAAATAAGTCAATCGGAGAAGGACAAACATTATATGGTCTCATTAATTTGGGGAATATAAGTAATAGTGAAAGGGAATAGAAGGGAAGAGAGAAGAAATGGGTGGGAAATATCAGAAAGGGAGACAGAACATGAAAACTCCTAACTCTGGGAAACAAACTGGAGTTGGTGGAAATGGAGGAGGGTGGGGGGTGGGAGTGAATGGGTGACAGGCACTGAGTGGGGCACTTGACAGGATGAGCACTGAGTGTTATTCTGTATGTTGGGAAATTGAACACCAATAAATATAAATTTATTTAAAAAAAAGTATCTTCTGGAAGCCAGGCACAGGGCTAGCTGGTAGGAATCGAGCGATAAATGAAAGAAACCTGATCAATGCCTCAAATGGTAACCCATAGTTTCCTGTGAAAGACAAACATTGAGTAAATAAATAACTTGCTGTAATTATAATAAATTCTATATAAGATGGTTAGAAAATGTGTATCAGGAAGACATAGCCTAGTCTTAGTAGCAGTGAAGTTTTTCCTAGAAAAGTGGCATGTAAATTAAGATTTGGATTGATTATTATTTTGTGATATAGATTATCACAGACATTTCTTTTAAAGTGATATGTAATAAAAAAAATAAAAAAATAAAAAAATCAAGTGATATGTAATTTTCTTCCCCAGTTTTAATTGGAATTATTTTATCCAAATGTACTTAAAATAAAAAATTGAAAAATACTATTATTTTTGCAAATCTTGAAGGCTATTACAATACTTTATAAAAATATTAAAGTCTCCATCCTCAGGAGCAAACCAAAGAAATAAAACAAAACAAAACAACAACAACAACAACAAACAAACAAAACTCCACCAGACTTCGTGTTTCATTACAGTGGTAGACTTTGGAAATACACTATTCCTGGTTGTGAATCTAGACACTAACCAACACAATAATTCCATGTTAATAATCAGCAGAAAAGCCCTTATATATTTACTAATTGATTCATTTAAGTGCACCATTAATTTTATATAACATTTAAGATTTTTTCTCTTTATCCTCAAAATTATTTCTAGTTCCTAAAAACTGCACATTGTATCTGTTTATGCACACTGTTTATCAATTTTCCTTGCAGAAAACATATTTTCTGCCAAATTAAGTGGATCATTTAGTTGTGCTGTCTTTGGATTTGCTTTTGAATGCTTTATGATGTATTTGACAGTTCATATACTTTAGGACTATAAGTAGAATTTATGTACTTAAAATGAAAATTAAAAATAAATAAATAAAATATTAATTCTCTATTTTATTTATCTAACTAATTGGTTATTCTGTATGTTGGTAAATTGAACACCAATAAAAAATAAATTTATTGAAAAATAATAATAAAAATATAAAAATAAAATAAAATGCCAAATAATAATAATAATTATAATAATAATATAGCCATTATTTCATTACATGGATTTATTATATTCATAAAAATTTGAACTTATTAAGTATGAATAAAATTGAGTTGAGGGCAGCCCTGGTGGCCCAGCGGTTTAGCACCGCCTTCGGACTGGAGCGTGATCCTGTAGACCGAGGATCGAGTTCCACGACGGGCTCCCTGCATGGAGCCTGCTTCTCCCTCTGCCTGTGTCTCTGCCTCTCTCTCTCTCTGTGTCTTTCATGAATAAATAAATAAAATCTTAAAAAAATAAAATAAAATTGAGTTAACATTTGGATAATTTGCAAATCAAATTGTTTTTAAAGAATTTCAATGTAAAAAGTACTGATGAGAAGCATAACTTTAGAAAATAATTGTTATTATTTTAGAATAATCCAACTAAAGTATAAAAATATCATTTTAAAATTATGAAAATCTTATATAATGCATTGCTTTAGCTAATGAACACAAATGATTGAAATGGTTTTTCAAGAAGTATAGCAGATAGGTGAAAAGACAATAATAGCTTGGAGCACATTTGCTCTGGATGGAGAAAAAAATTGATTCATGTTCTGGGCACTTGTTCTAATTACTCATTTTCTCCTCATCCTATATGAGGTTGATTAAATTATACCCTAGTAACAAATAGTCTCTTTAAGCATTCATTCATTTAATGGGATGAAATGGCCCTAATAAGGGATATAGGTCATTTGTCATCTTCTCCAAACTCCCATCTGTGTGAGGGGCTGTCTTAGAGGATCTGCATTCTTGGGAGTTCTTGTGTGGATGAGACAGTGCAGGCTGGGAAAGGGTACTCATGGACTAATCTTAGATGGCTGATAGGGCACTATTAGAGAACAATTGATGAACATGGCCAGGTTCTGTTGCAACCCTGAAACAGATGAAGTCTCTGATCAAAGAGTCCATCTGTTTGGGGGCTCTGCTTTCAGACCAAAGGACTGGGAGCACTGCTTTAGGAGTGAAAACTATCTGCATGGATTTGAGATGATTTTCAGTGAGTAAAGAGGGGTGGACTTAGAGAGTAATGAAAAACATCCTGAAGATAATACACAGGATGAAAGAAAAACAAAGAACTACCAGATATAACGAGGGAGATTCTAAAATCAATGGCAAATTTATGACGCATTTTGTTCTCTGAATCAAGTCCAAGAGATTTTTAATTCAAATTAATTTTCAGGGACGCCTGGGTGGCTCAGTGGTTGAGCGTCTGCCTTTGGCTCAGGGCATGAACCCCGGATCCGGGATCGAGTCCCACATCGGGCTGCCTGCATGGAGCCTGCTTCTCCCTCTGCCTGTGTCTCTGCCTCTCTTTCTGTCTCTCATGAATAAATAAATAAAATCTTAAAAAAAGAAAAAAATTAATTTTCATTGAGTGTATACTACACACAATTATAGTAGGCATACTTCTTTAAAACAAATAAAAAAGCGTGAACACTTAAGGAGTTTATGATATGCTAGACAAAGCAGACTTGTTATGCTTTGAATAAATATTGTTATGCCAGAATAAATAAGAGCTATAAAGATTTGTGCAGACACCATAAGCACCATGTTTATAGGAAGTATGTCTGTTTGGTCATCAGTGTATTTCCAAGACCTAGCACATTATTTGAACACTGGATTTACAGTAATATTCATTGAGTTAAAATGAAGATATTTAGGCCACATTATACCAGACTTTAAATACCATGCAGAGGAGTAATAGTAGGGCTGGGGATGAATACAAGAGGTAGTGTTTGTTCATCTTTTGAATATACAGTCAACTTAGTGGTGACTTCTAAAGTCTTGGCTGATACAGCCAAGCCCCAGTTAATGTTGGCTGTGTAAGACATTGCATCCCATAGTGACACATATCTTCTTCCTATGATGTGGTGTCACTACAGTAATCCTTGGAGTTATTCATAGCCTAGAACTGACCTTTTTTGTTTGTGGTTTCACAGTACCACTGCCTTACCATGTTTGGTTACACAGTCTAATGTATCTCATAAAAATTGAATATATCTGTCATTATAACAATTTTACTAAGATAACTTTTTTCTCATTGTTGTTAGGTGCAGTTGCTCAAGCAAATGTTCTTGTGCGGGTTTGGAGAAAAGCAAAATGATAGAATCGGAGCCATGCAGAGCAATACAAACTGAAATCAGATATTCCTTTCCATCCTCTTTGATCTTAGGCCTCTCTTTTTATTTTATTTTATGTTTTATTTTATTTTATCTTATTTTATTTTTTCACTTACTCATTTGTTTATTTATTTGACTTTCCTAGGACAAAAATTCGTTATCTTGTTGTCATGTGTAGGCTACAGATGGTCCATGAAGACTTTGAAAGATACAGAGATGAATACAAATATTTTATGGGGAAGAGTATGTAAGGATTTTATAAGTTTCTCAGGATTTCTGTGATTAAAAATTTAAAAGTAGAAGAAAGGAGAAAGTAAAGAAAGGAAGGAAGGTTGGTGTGGTCAAAAAAAGAAAACAGAGAATATTAGAAGGCCAATACAGTATAAACATTTAAAAATATGAGGTGAACAGTTATAGCAAACATCTCGAAGTTTTACATAAATCTAAAGTAAGAAGACAATTTGTGAAATTCAAAGAAATTTCAGCCAAAAGAGATCTGGTATATTCACATTTTTCTGTGGTTTAATTCACTTTACTTAAATTCACAGTAACTTTCACTGTTGAGGATGTGTGCCAAAAAACAGTCTACTTTTTTGGCTGTATCCATATGAACAGACTGCTTCTTTGATATAACAGAACAAATCAAAAGAAAAAAAAAGTACTACTTGATCAATGTACACTTGGGAAAAGTTCACAGTGCAAAAATATAACTTTAAACTAGGTATTCAAACTTGTACAAATGAAACCTCAATAGCATTCACTCCATTGAAGATAAAAATCAATAAAATATGTTTAATCTGGAAGAACTGTGCCTCTTTGATTGTGTTACTTCAAAAGGTGTTAAAATTATGCAGAAGCAATAGTTTCATACATTTTTAAACTATTTTCAGAAGTTATCATGCTCTGGGATTATCTGTTCTTCTTCAGATTTTTTGAATCATTATCCAAAATGTTTAGTAGTCTCCATCTTTCATCCTTCTGCCATGACAGTTACTTTATCACATAGTTAGACACCTGCTCCAGGCATGACTTTCCTCATGAGTAAGCTGCCACCTAAGAATTATTTGAAAGGTAGATCATCTTCGTTTAAAAACAAAAACGTCTTTATTCCTTGTGACAAATGCTTGCATCCCATTAAATCATTTACTCAAATTAAACATTGCTAAAAATGAATACTGATGAGCACATTTATAAGTCATTTATCCACTAGCATCAAAGAATATTTTTTTCCTGAAAATATATCTTTTATAAGAACTGAAAAGCCCTGCATATGTGGACAATGGGGTTGGAAGTTATTTCAAGGTCAAGTGTGTCTTTGAAAGCCATAGTGTATCAATCATCCACCAAAAAGAAAGAAAGAAAAAAAAGAAAGAAAGAAAGAAAGAGAGAGAGAGAGAGAGAGAGAAAAAGAAAGAAAGGAAAAGGAAAAGGAAAAGGAAAAGAAAAAGAAAAAGAAAAAGAAAAAGAAAAAGAAAAAGAAAAAGAAAAAGAAAAAGAAAGAAAAAATCCACAGGAAATTAACTGCATTGTACACAAAATAACTAAAAATAAAAATGGAATAAGAGGGACGCCTGGGTGGCTCAGAGGTTAGTGTCTACCTTCGGCCCGGGTCGTGATCCCGGAGTTCGGGATCCAGTCCCACATTGGGCTCCTGCAGGGAGCCTGCTTCTCCCTCTGCCTGTGTCTCTGCCTTTCTCTCTCTCTCTCGCTCTCTCTCTCTCTCTCTCTCATAAATTAAGTCTTTTAAAAAATGGAATAAAAGGAAATGTTATGATAATCTTTTACCATCTTATGATAATCTTTTACCATCTTATTAAATTTTTTCTAGATCCCCCAGACTCTAAGAATTCATTTCTTGAGAGCAATAAGCAAAGTCAACACTATGGAAATAGGCAGAAAGTCAAACATACAACAGACTTTGGATGCACCCAATTTGTTAGCATTAATCCAGTTTTCTATAATATGTTAATTTTTATAACATGTTAATTTAATTTATACACACAATATTTTTCAGAACCTACAGAGTTTACAATTCACATTAGCTTCACATTCTTCAGGCTGGTACCGCAACATCAGTGTCATATGCAGTTCTTTTTCTTCTTCAGTGTTACCTTTATTGGGCATCATATCAGGCAGGAAGGTTTTCATCACAAGTAATAGAAGAACCAAGTAACAGGGGACACCTGGATGGCTCAGTGCTTGAGCGTCTGCCTTTGGCTGAAGGTGTGACCCTGGAGTCCTGGGATCGAGTCCCGCATTGGGCTCTTTGCAGGGAGCCTGCTTCTCCCACTGCCTATGTCTCTGCCCCTCTACCTCTTGAGTCTCTCATGAATAAATAAAATCTTAAAAAAAAAAAAAAAAGAACCGAGTAACAGAAACATGCTTTTCTCATGTAGGAAAAGAAAAAAAATATTTTTCCTCCACTCTTTTGAATTGTTAGTTGAGACTCCTATAATAAAGACAGAATAACATAAGAAAAGCCAAATAGAATTGTGTTAAAATGTATACTTTATGTATACATGCATGATACCCAGGAAAAAACTGAGTTAACTCTCTGAGGTGACTTAACTTTGGTTTAAATCACAGAGGGAAAGGAGGGTGTCGGATGTAGGTCTCTTGGAGGAGAGTAAATGATTTTTTAAGAAAGATGAATGGGCCCCTAGAAAAAACAGATGGAAGGTATGATAGTTTGTGACAAAGTCTGTCTAGGTGAGGTGTCCATTTGTAGTCTCCTAGAAGCAGACCAGATAAAAGTCAATCTTCCCTGGTTGATGAAACTCTTAGGAAGGGGATTTATGACAACTGAGTTCCTTTTGGAGGATCTGTTTTTAGGCAGATAAGGCGAGTTCAGAGAAAGCCACTTGCTGCATTTTTTTAAGTGCCTACAGCTCAAAATAATCAATACACCAAAGCAATGCATTCTGGAGAAGCATATTTTGCTACCTTCTCTCACATGAAATTTTCAGACCGGTGCTTCTAAGTTTGGATGCAGCAGCCTTATGAAGTAGTTAAGGTACCAGATACCTTCTATGTATTTATTCTGAAATCCTCAGAGACTTGGCATTTTGTCCTATTATTTCATGATCACATGAATATTGTAATTATCTCCTGTTAACACAAGCTTAAATCATGTTCAAAGAGGAGAAAAGTGAACAGCAAAAATTAGTTATCCTCATGGTATGTCTGCTGTCAGAAAGCAATAGTTTCCCTACAAGCCACTCTCCATAACCCACAGATTTCTCCTTATGCTGGATTTGCCAAAACTTGGTCATGTGGCCACCCCTGGATACAAGGGGAACTGAATACATGAATAGCTGGCAGGGGAGAGTGGGCTTACCATAATGCTTAAAACTAATCAGGATATAACCCTGTAGTGAGGGATTTAGAGGCCCTAAATAAAATTGGGATTTAGTTGGCAAAGAAGGAGAGCGGCTAGTAGTGTTTACCACAAATTAATATAATTCTTTAGAGGAAACTGGATGTTTTCTATGTTAAATATTTGTAATATATTACTCTGTTCTCTTTAAACCAACACAAAATGTGAGTAAACATATTGTCTCAGTCAAATTTTAATGGTAAATAAAACTACCATATCATTTCATCCTGTTCCTTCATGGAGTCTCATGTCTCTGAGACGAGCTGGATATACGCTTTTCAACCAAGAAAAAAGAAATATATTTATTTGCACCTACAATCTGGCAGCCAGTAGGAGAGTAACTTTTACATATGTTTCACATTTAATTCTCAAAATAAAAAGTGAGATATCTATGAGCATATACATTTTGCATTGCAACAAATTGAGATTCAGAAATGTTAAGTAATGCATCCTTATGTAATATTTTATGAGCAAAAACATCAACAGAAACTTAGAAAAGCTTCAATGCATGAGTTCTTCTCACATCATTTGGAATACTTCACCTATATATATCACCTAACCAGATTTAACATTAATATAGATCATTTTCTTATCACACTTTTAATAAAGTCTGCCAAATGAACTAACGTATGACAGGATACTGGTGTGTAAACATACAAAATATGCTTATCTGTTCATTCATGCGGTAAATGACTTTTGAGCATGTAGTAGACTGTAAAACGTGCAAGATATTAAAAGCAATAAAAATATATTTGATAAAAATATCTTTTCCAAGAGGCCTTCAGGTTAGAGAGGTAGATAGACAAAGGGCACTGCTGTTTTTTCATAAAAGTTATGAAAGGGATGTTCACATTATAGCATCAAAATAATGAGAGCACCTCCCAAGCCTACCAGGGATATCTTGGTTATTATTTATCTGAGCAGAGTCAGCTCTGGGGGTGGGGGGTTGGGGCTGGGGATGGTGAGGGTAGAGATGGGGGGGTGGTTTTAGAGGTATATCCCTGGCAAAGGTAAGAATATTTGAAAACAGTAAGAGGCTGGAGATCACATGGTTTAGATGCCAAGGAATATTAGGATTTAAGTACAGTTGAAGTATAAATAGTATAAATAGGGACATGATAGTCCTAGAAGTATGGATAGACGCAAAGGATCTAAGATGCTATGTAGAGACTTTGGATTTTTTTTGTTGTTGTTGTTCAACGTTATGTAAAATCATAAGAGTAAGCTCTATTACATTTATGTCTTAGCTAGATTACTCTTGGTGTATAGTAGGTGGGTTTATGGTTAATAAGAAAAGGGCAGCCCAGGTGGCTCAGTGGTTTAGTGCCGCCTTCAGTTCAGGGCCTGATCCTGGAGACCCAGGATCGAGTCCCACGTCGGGCTCCCTGCAGGGAGCTTGCTTCTCCCTCTGCCTGTGTCTCTGCCTCTCTCTCTCTCAATCTGTGTCTCTCATTAATAAATAAGTAAAATCTTAAAAAAAAATAAAAAGAATATAGGCGGGGTGGCACCTGGGTGGCTGGTTGAAAGTCCAATGGCCACCAGTTGGTTGACCATTGGACTCTAGGTTTTGGATCAGATTCTGATCTCCGGGTCTAATACCTGGATTTGAAACTATCTACATAGCTCTATTATGTTTATATTTATTATGATTTTAAAATATGTGTTATATGTGTGTTGATAACTTCATACTCTAGCACTGTTGTTGGCTCTTGAGTTAGCCCTAGCTTACCGATGCTGCTCAGGATCCCTAGACTGTAATACAAGCAATCAGATCTCTGTAAGTTCTGAAAATTTCTCAGCCTTTAACTCTTAGGATGTTGTATTTCCCTCCTTATTTCAGTCTGAAATTTCCCGTCCAGCAAATATTTAACAGAATCATGATGAGACTTTCTAACCCTGCAGAAGACTCTCATAAGTATACTGTGAGAAGCACTAAATTCCCCAAATTATTTTTTAATTGTCAAGCTGGTGACTCTTGATAATGGTGGATATTTTGAGAATTTCTTTTCTTCCCCTTTAGGACATTTTAGGTTCCATATAATTTGGAGACACTTCTTTTTTTCTTTTTTTAATTTATTTTTTATTGGTGTTCAATTTACTAACATACAGAATAACCCCCAGTGCCCGTCACCCATTCACTCCCACCCCCCGCCCTCCTCCCCCTCTACCACCCCTAGTTCGTTTCCCAGAGTTAGCAGTCTTTACGTTCTGTCTCCCTTTCTGATATTTCCCACACATTTCTTCTCCCTTCCCTTATATTCCCTTTCACTATTATTTATATTCCCCAAATGAATGAGAACATATAATGTTTGTCCTTCTCTGACCGACTTACTTCACTCAGCATAATACCCTCCAGTTCCATCCACGTTGAAGCAAATGGTGGGTATTTGTCATTTCTAATAGCTGAGTAATATTCCATTGTATACATAAACCACATCTTCTTTATCCATTCATCTTTCGTTGGACACCGAGGCTCCTTCCACAGTTTGGCTATCGTGGCCATTGCTGCTAGAAACATCGGGGTGCAGGTGTCCTGGCGTTTCATTGCATTTGTATCTTTGGGGTAAATCCCCAACAGTGCAATTGCTGGGTCTTAGGGCAGGTCTATTTTTAACTGTTTGAGGAACCTCCACACAGTTTTCCAGAGTGGCTGCACCAGTTCACATTCCCACCAACAGTGTATGAGGGTTCCCTTTTCTCTGCATCCTCTCCAGCATTTGTTGTTTCCTGCCTTGTTAATTTTCCCCATTCTCACTGGTGTGAGGTGGTATCTCATTGTGGTTTTGATTTGTATTTCCCTGATGGCAAGTGATGCAAAGCATTTTCTCATGTGCATGTTGGCCATGTCTATGTCTTCCTCTGTGAGATTTCTGTTCATGTCTTTTGCCCATTTCATGATTGGATTGTTTGTTTCTTTGCTGTTGAGTTTAATAAGTTCTTTATAGATCTTGGAAACTAGCCCTTTATCTGACATGTCATTTGCAAATATTCCATGCTCATGGATTGGCAGAATTAATATTGTGAAAATGTCAATGTTACCCAGGGCAATATACATGTTTAATGCAATCCCTATCAAAATACCATGGACTTTCTTCAGAGAGTTAGAAGAAATTATTTTAAGATTTGTGTGGAATCAGAAAAGACCCCGAATAGCCAGGGGAATTTTAAAAAAGAAAACCATAGCTGGGGGCATCACAATGCCAGATTTCAGGTTGTACTACAAAGCTGTGGTCATCAAGACAGTGTGGTACTGGCACAAAAACAGACACATAGATCAGTGGAACAGAATAGAGATTCCAGAAGTGGACCCTGAACTTTATGGTCAACTAATATTCGATAAAGGAGGAAAGACTATCCATTGGAAGAAAGACAGTCTCTTCAATAAATGGTGCTGGGAAAATTGGACATCCACATGCAGAAGAATGAAACTAGACCACTCTCTTTCACCATACACAAAGATAAACTCAAAATGGATGAAAGATCTAAATGTGAGACAAGATTCCATCAAAATCCTAGAGAAGAACACAGGCAACACCCTTTTTGAACTCGGCCACAGTAACTTCTTGCAAGATACATCCACAAAGGCAAAAGAAACAAAAGCAAAAATGAACTATTGGGACTTCATCAAGATAAGAAGCTTTTGCACAGCAAAGGATATAGTCAACAAAACTAAAAGACAACCTACAGAATGGGAGAAGATATTTGCAAATTTGGAGACACTTCTAAAAGAGTTAGCTTTTTAACTTTTATCAGGAATTTCAGGGCTGTGTAACATATAAGCAATGTGTCCTGCCATTATTGTAGCTTCCACATGAAGGATATAGATTAAGAAAATCTGCCCAAATTTCAAGACTACTCGTCTGGGGGAAATAGTTTACATATATCAGAGTTGCACTATCATTGCAGTCGTCCATTTTATTGTATTGGGTCTGACACCGGTGCCAGTTGTGACCTAGTGCTGAATGTATGGGTTCCTTTATATCTACATACTCATATTTATAAAAGTAATTCACAAATTTCAAGTTTACAAATATCATGGAACCAAGATATATGCAGATTTCTCTACTTGAAATGAGTAAAATAAATCCACACAAGTATTAAAATATAGTTTAAATGGTAGATTTCAAAAAGAGTTTCCAAGTACAATCATTTGATATCCACCAGCACTGCTACTCAACACCACTGTCATGTGCTTTACTAAGCCTTAAAGTCTAAGGGTTGGAACATTCACCTGGCATGAGTTTATTTTTGTGAGCACCAGGCCCCCTTTATCTCTTCCTGAGCTTTCTATAATTTTTTTGCAACCACAGAAAGTTTACATTATTTTCTTTTTAGCTCTAATATGTTTGAATATGATCTTTTGGTTATCTGGGTCAGTTATATTTTTCCCAGCTCTCTGGGTTAAGACCTAGAAAAAAGCAACCCCACTCTTTCCCTTCCTCAACCTCATACACACATGTATTTTACTTGAAATCCTGTAGATTCCTGTAGCCATGGGCATAGTTCCAACCAGTGAATTAAGTCCTCTGTAATAGTCACTATTCTCTAGTGGTACATGACAGAAAGTCAATGCAAACTAGCTCAAGTTCAAAATGAAATTTATTGGCCCACATATCCAGGAAGGGCAAGGGTGATACTGAGGTCAAATGGAGCTAGAAAACTGAATGTCTTCAGGATTCTCTCTACATTAGTCTTTTACAATTTTCTTCCTAGGTTATCTTAGCTATATTCTGGAGCAGTCAGGGCTATATCATGACTATCAGGGCTATCATGACTATATCAGGGCCATCATGCATGAAGGATCTTTTGCTGGCAGTTCTGGATTCACACTAACAATTTCATGGCCTGTCAGGTAAAACTTTTCCTGTTAGTTTACTTAGTAAAATCTTGTAGAATGAATCAGGTATCCTCGTTTGGGTCATGTGTATCCATTGACTTTGAGAAATGGGTTGGCATTTTTTAATAGAATAAGAATGGAAGATATGTGAGCCAGACACACATGAACACACACAAGTGCACATACATGTGTGCTTACAACAGTGCAAGAAATACAGATCTCTGGCTCCATATTTCCAGAAGTTACCAGAGCTCTTATGTAGTCACCTTATGTTCTCTGGCTTGGTTTTCATCCTTTATTTTCCTTTTGCATCCAAGTATCATAAAGGCTGTCTGTAGTGTGCTAACTTGTCTTTAATAAAGTGTGTTTTTCAGGAGTACTGCTCTTCATATTAATGCTTCCTTGAACAATCCCTCCTTTTTTATCCTATCTTCTATTACAGTGTCTTTTACCTTAATATCAAAGAGAATTCACTTTTTCCTATTCTCTTATTCCTGACATTCCTACATGAAAAGGTGCCACAGATACCTGTGCAGGTTGGAAATGCCACATTTCTAGGTCATGCTATTAGAGGAACTATTTTTTTTTTAAGATTTTATTTATTCTGGAGAGACACAGAGAAATAGAGAGGCAGAGGGAGAAGCAGGCTCCATGCAGGGAGCCTGATGCGGGTCTCGATCCTACGACCGCGGGATCATGCCCTGAGCCAAAGGCAGACACTTTAACCACTGAGCCACTCAGGCATCCTGAGAAATTTGATATATGAGCTCAAATATCAATTATTTGCCCATTATTACTGAAAACTGTTTCTACAAGAATAGAGTTAACTCCAAACGTTGGATATTTAAACTTTCCCTTCAACATTCTTAGTTTTTAATACTCATGGTTCTCAAACTAAGTTAAACACTTATTGCCCAATAGCGCATCCCTGATTCTTATAACAAATACAGTTTTAAGGCCCTCACAGCCAAGTCCTTGGGTTGTACCTGTTAACAGATTCAAACTTTGTAGAAATTTATATTTCAAGTATGAATGCTTAAAAATACTTTCCAGTATTCCCTTATTTTCTTAAGGGAGCAAAGTACAACTAATATCATCAGGAAATTCTGCTAGGATTGTGTTCAGTTTTTCTGTATGTCTGAACATTCAACAAAACCCAGGGGATTTAAATCTATGCAGTGTCTTTGTTTTGGTTTGGTTTATTAACAACCTCAATATTTTTCGAGGCACTGTAGAGCTAATAAAGAATGTGTCTGTTCTGGAATAATTGTTTTCCCTGTTACTATCAATTTCCTACTTAATTTCCTACTTAACAATTCAGTTTCTGGTAGTTAGTACATAGTGAAGATGTGCACCATAAAATTATTCAGAAAAGTTCTAGACTAGGGTCTAGACTATATAGACATATAGGTATGTCTATATAAAGTTTTCTAGTCTAAAGATTATACATATCCTTAATATCTATTTTAAGGAGTTAGCTTCTCCGAGAATGTCAAATATAGACAAAGGTCAACAAGTATATGAAAGGCACTCAACATCACTCCTCATCAGGGAAATGCAAATCCAAACCACAATGAGATATCACCTCACACCTGTTAGGATGACTATTATCACAAAGATGATAGAAAACTAATGCTGGTAGGGGTGAAGAGAAAAGAGAATTCTTGCACACAGTTAATAGGAATGTGAGTGGAGAATAATGTGGAAGTTCCTCAAGAAATTAAAATAGAATTGCTATATGATCCTGCAATCTCACTTCTGGATATACATCTTCAGGAAAAGAAATCATGTCTTTTTTTCTAAGATTTTATTTATTTATTTATTTATTTATTTATTTATTTATTTGAGAGAAGAAGAGAGAGAGAGAGCAGGAGCACAAATGATGGGAAGTGCAGAGGGCCAAGGAGAAGGAGAGAGAGAATATCACATGGACTCTGTGCTGAGCAGAGCCTGACTCAGGTCTCTATCCCAGGATCCTGAGGTCATGACCTGAGCTGAAATAAAGAGTCAGACACTTAACCTACTGAGCCACCCAGATGCCTCTGAAATCCTGTCTTGAATAGATATCTCTACTCCCATGTTCCTTGTAATTGTTCACAATAGCCAAGGAATGGAAACAACTGCGTATCTGTCTATGGATATATCAGTAATCAAATATATATATATATATATATATATTTAAAATGAAATATAATTATATTATATTTATATATATATTCATATATATTATATTTATATATATTAATCATATATATAATGAAATGTTATTAGCCTTCAAAAGAATACCTTACCACTTGTGATAATGTGGATTAACCTGGTGGACATTATGCTAGGTGAAATAAGCCAGATAGGGAAAGACAAATATTGCATATTATTCATGTGTAAAATCTTTTTTAAAAAAGAAAGGCAAATTTGTGAAGTGATGGATGTGTTAACTTTCTGGAGATAACTCTTTCATAATGTATGGGTATATCAAACCATCATGTTGCAAACTTTAAATATCTTATAATTTTATTAGTCAAATACACCTCAAGAAAGCTGAAAAACTTTAAGGAAACTAAAAAGCAAAAAAAAAAAAAAATGCATGGCAGGTAAATGTAGAGAATTGTATATCTGAAATATCTTCATTCTACTTTAATATTCAATCAATAATATAATTTACGAGTATTCTGGGAGTAAGTTAGGAGAGGCTAAGTATGTCCGTTTTAGGAAGGGGCTTTATTTGTTCATGTGGTAACAGGAAATGATGGAGACCTCTGGAACTCCTAATTTACAGCTTTAGAGTGCTGTGGGAAGACTTCTAGAACCTTTTGGTCTGGAACACCAACGTGATCTCTGTTGTTCTTAATTTGCCATTTCTATGTTTCAGTTCCTCTCTTTAATAATTTAGAAAAACATTATTCTCCTCCTATAGTGGTTGTAATTATGAAATAAGATCATATGTGGCAAAAGCATGGAATAATGGGAGGTTGGGGGGTATTTTAGTAAGAACTTGGGCTGAGGAATCTGGATCTGAAACTTGGCTGAGTCATGTGTCTGGTTGTATGAAGTTTGACAAGTTATATAACCTTCCTAAGCCTCAATTATTCACCTGTAAAATGAGGATAACAATAACTTCCTCATAGAATCATTGCAAGTTTTGCATATGAAAGTGAATTATTAAGTATTTAGCAAAGTGCTGGGCACAAAGTAAAGTGCAATAGGTATTACCTGCTTTTATCATTATAAAAACAGGCTAGTCAGAGATCTCTGAAATAGACATAATCCCTCAAAAGTGTGAATTTTTTTTTAAGTTCTCACCATTCTGTTTGCTAATATTTTAAGAGTCCATAGCCCTAACTTAACAAGGTAATTCAAGATTTCTTTTTAATGGTGGCATTAATTGAAACACTACTATGAACATTTTTGTCAGTACTTGATGTAGAATGATATTAAATGAATAGACCGTTTTAAATGTTGAACCAAATATACTACCAGATAGCTATAGTAGACATATATTGCATGCAAACTGTAGAATTTCATGACAAGCATCATGGAGCAACTATGAAACTGGTTTTTAACTACTCATCATTATATAGTTCTTTTTTTGAGGAAATTGAAGACTGACAACCTTGTTTCCATCTGGAAACATCTAACATCTGTGGTTGTAAACATCAAAACACAGCTGTTGTAGCTCTGAGTAACCACTCCGATTTATTTATTTTTGACTTAAAAAAATCTTCAGTTTTCATAAAACATCACAGTTGTTAAGCTATGTTCTTACAGCAGGAGGAAAAACAATTACGGGAAATCACTATTTTAAGCATTTCAGAACAATACTTGAAAAATAAAATGTATTTCATTTAAAAGAGATAAAATCTTACATGAGTCAAAAATGTATTTTGTGGGTATACCTTTCTTGGGGGAGCCACAGAATTTAAAGCTATCAGGATGTTAGAGATCCTGAGTGAATTTTATAGTTAAAATACTATAAAAAATTTTCATCAGGGTAAATTGGGCCACTCAGAGTCACTCAGGCAGGTGGTGACAAGATAAGGAACAGAAGAATCTTATTCTAGTGCTTTGTGTAACATACATGGGTGTTTCATATTAATTCTAATATGAAAACTTTTTACTAAAAAAGCACATCTTAGTGTAATGAGTTTCAATTGTATATGATTTCATATAAATTAATATAAAACATTACAATTAATTTTCACATATTATATATGTAGATAGTATAGATACACCCAAAGTTGAATTCGTTTTACAATTCTTAATCATAGTTCTAATTCCATTTCAGCCAGATGAGCTCCCATGAACTGCCCCTCCCCATCTGCAGCCGGGAGACTTGAAAAATGTCCTTCCAGGATGCTCCCTGGGTTTAATCCCCCACTCTCCCATCAAACTCCCTGAAGGTGGAAATTTCTGATTTCTTAAGTTATGTATTGTTTCTTCATTTAAGCCCAGACTCTTTGGGTGGAGTCCTTATTTGGTCTTTCTATCTGCTTTGCTTCAGTCTAGCATAGGGTATTCTCAGGCTCCAGCTCTGTGGTCCTCAGGCAGGTCCCACCACATCCAGGGCTGAGCCTAAATCCCCGTTTCTGGGCTCTCGGTTGCCTAGGACCATTAGTCTGAAAAAGGAGAAATGGGTTGAGTTTTCCTAACTGGAAGAACTTGGGATCTTTTGGATGAGAAGTATTTGGGACACCGTTGAAATAGCAACATCAATCCAGAAAAGCCAGGTTCTGCTCACCAACATTATTGATTTAGATGTGTTCTGGGATTATTGGCAAATTCTACAGTGTGGTTTAAGGCTCAGTCCTCACCTTTCAGGCTCACGAGAAGCCAAGTGTAAAGACTGAAAGATTTGTCCTGTGGTGCAAGAGTGCCTCCAAGCGGCAGAAAATTAAGTGCCTCCAAGCGGCAGAAAATTAAAATGCGTCGGGTAGTATTGAGGAATAAATGTCACGCTAAGGTCACCCAAGTGCCACTAGCACCTTGGTAGTAGTTATTCCTGACACAACTAATACCAGAAAAAGTCACAGGCAATCTAATAATATTTACCCTTTTGCTATGGCTTATCTAAGAATTTTAATCGTAAACTTTTTTTAGCATAGGAAATTAGAATATGTCTCAATCCTAATCTGTAAGATTTGACAATAGCAGTTCCTACTCATTAACGTTATTGTGATAACTAAGTGAATTAAATTGTATATACAAGTGTCTAATATACATAGTATGAAATTTATAATATACAGCATATTAAATGTGGTATAAAATATGTTATATACACTAAATTATATGATATATAGTACATATTCCAGGTGTGAAGATATAGCATATAATATATACAATGTAAAATAATAATGTATGGTACATGTAATGCGGAATATAATATTTAACATATAATTGATATTATCATGAACTATAAAAATGTGATTCCCTCATTTCTCACTGGAGGTTGTTCTACAAAAAGTTTTACCTTTTCCTTGAGATATGTCCCAGACAGCTGTCCATCGGTAGAGAGAGATTCAGTGACCCAAAAAATTACGGAGTTTTTGGCATCTTAACATGGAAACTACGTGGCATTATTGCAACTTCCCTGTACAGCTAAAGGCCCCATATGGAAGCCCAATATTATACAATGGCAAAGGTCCAAAGCTCTTCCTCTCTATATCAACATTCCGGTAAACTAAAAGGGATTTTCTCAAATCTGTTGGAGACATGTGGCACTTTCTGTTTTCCAACTGTGGCCATGGATAAATGAAAATATCTGAGGCTACTTGTCTTTACCTATTACCTGGTGGCAGCAATAAAGCAGGAGACAGATGGACTGAGCCATTATGCTATCTTTGTTGACTCAAGGTTGGCACTAACACATGGGTGACCATTTTGTTAATGTCCAACTCACCCTTCCGGGTGATACAACTTGCTCCTGTCTCACACAGAATTCCGGTTCTCAGTTCTAAGAACAGTATCTGTGACTTTTGGAAAATTGAATTGCTGTTTTGGATTGAGACTATAGTAGCTCTGTGGGCTTCTGTGGACTTCATAGACTGTTCTTTCTTCCCATAACCCCACTTTCTCTAGACTACTACTCTCTTGATGTGGTAGATATTGATGATAGACAAGTTATTCTGTGAATTTGGGGAGAGGAGAATCATATCATGAGGATATGATTATCTGATTCTGTAGACTAATGTTCCTTAACGCCCTAGAATGTAGCCTCTCTAGAGCCTAATTTGGCTCACTGTTCTGAAATCTCAACAGATTCAAGTAGTTCTACTCCTTACAGTTTTAAGAGCTTTGTACTGAAGCCATTTGATATCATTGGCTTGTGTGGGTAGTTTAATTTCAGTAGAAACTCTGAGGCCGAAGGGAAGACATGGAATTTTGTCTTAGGACATTCACCGGTTGCTACTAAAACTCTGTTTAATAAAAGAGGATGAAGGCAGCCTGGGTGGCTCAGCGAGTTTAGCACTGCCTTCAGCCCAGGGTGTGATCCTGGAGACCTGGGATTGAGTCCCATGTTGGGCTCCCTGCATGGAGCCTGCTTCTCCCTCTGCCTGTGTCTCTACCTTTCTCTGTGTGTGTGTGTGTGTGTGTGTCTCACGAATGAATGAATGAATAAATAAATAAATAAAATCTTTAAAAAAATAAAAAAATAAAAGAGGATGAAACATTTCTATGAGAGTGATAAAAATAAAATTATAAAGCATTTTAATTATGTATTTTACTTTAAAAATACCTTTGTTTCATCAGAATAAGTTACTCTCATAATTCAATTTCAACTATTGAAAATTTACTACTCATATGTCCTTCTACTAAAGCTGACTCAGTAATTTTAAAAAACAGAAAATGAAAGAGAAGGTTTCTCTTGTCAAAAAAAAAATATTTGCTTCACAAAGAATTCACCTTGGAATTCACTATAATAAAGGATCTAGCTTTTAATTTAATTCTCTTTGTTGTAATTTAATATATATGTACTATGTTTTTCCATTTTGTACACTGAAGAGCAGTGGTGTGTGAAATTGAAACAGATGTTGGATATTAAATAACAATCCATGATATACTTTGCAAAGAAGGGAAAAAATAATAATTGTTGAATGCTTACATGGTGCCACATAAATAGCAGGGCTATCTAAAGTTCACAACAACCCTATAAATACATGTTATTATCTCAAATTTTCAGTGAAAGAAACTAAAATCCAAGGAATGTAACTTTGTCCGAGGTCAGTAAGGAAATTTGAGATGAAGATTCCCTATCATCTGTCAGTTGTCAAACTGTCCACTCCACCTTTCTATTTTATATCAAAAGGGGATGCTCTTTCTAAGAGAGCACCACAAAGGGTAGTAATGAGAATAATTTTTAGGCATGTAGTCAGAAGAATGCTGCCAGTAGGTGCTTTTGTTAGTGGCATGTTGGGGAAAATTTGGTTGAAATGAAGATAGGTTCCCAGATATCAAGCTATTTAATTGCATGCCTCTTCCATAGGGACATTGAAAAAATTTGGACCTTGGAATTCAACTTTTGGATTTATTAACTAGTCAAATGAATACCTCTTAGCTTCATAGCTAAGAGATTAAATACGCAAGCCAGTCTGTTACCATTTAAATCCCAATTCCACCAGGTACCACCTGCATAGTCTGAGAAAATTCACTTAAAAATGTCTGGAGATTATGAAAGATATGCTATTATTCAGAAGAAAGTAAAAATTGTTTGCACATGGTAAGAACAATATACGCCTACAATTAATACTTAAAATATTTTACTACTTTAAGGAAGCACCGTCTGGTGTTCTTAAGTAGAAGGGGTTTAATATAATCATGCTCCTACAAAATAGTGAAGTTGATTTTAGCCATGGCTTCAAGGAAGAAAAGACTAATCCGCAAAATATCTACCATGAAAGAGAGAAGACACTAAAGTAGGTAACACAGCACATCAGAAACCATAGATTCAAGAAGAGTAAATGGCTAAGAGGGAAGTTCTAGGAATAAGCAAGTAATGAATCAGTTTTAGTGTACATATTAAAAACACTAGAATTATTTATAGAGAAGAGCTGATTTGGAGAAAAGTAGTCTTGTAAAGAATACCAAAAATAAACTTTTGAGCATTCACAGGTGAAAAAGTCTGAGAGTTTAAAAATCTAGGAAGAAAGCAAGATAAGTCAGCCTACCTTTCCCTGGAGGTGAGCAGTTACAGCATAGTCACATTGTGGTTGTCTTGACCTGGTAGCCAGTGTAACTAGGCATAGAAACTGTTCAGGATCAGAAGACAGAGAAGCCTGACCACCTGGCATACTGCGAGCATGTGCAGGACCCATGATGGACTGCCTCTCCAAATAAAACATGTTGAGGACTTACTTTTATAACTTTCTCAAAGTAGGGAATTAAAGACCCCCTCAAATAGTTGTCACAGCGATGCATCAACATTGATAGAACCCACAGTTATGAATCTTGTTCACAGCAAGGATCACAGGGAAGAAAACTACGAACTCCCCAAATGTGATTTAATGGAGGCTTATTTTTCCTTTGGTGAGCTACATATTACACAGAGAAAAATCCTGAGCTTTAGCATAATTCAATATTCAAGCTGATCATGCACAATTCAAACAGTGGCCCTAATCATATTTTAATGATTTATTCTTGTCCTTATTTTACTACATATGTTCTATGATTGAAGCAGAGGCTGGATCTGTACTCACATTCTAGGAAGAAGTTAAAGCCTTTATAAACATGCAGACTATGAATTTTCAGTACTGGAAGGAACTTGAACACCTCCCATTGTCTTCTTCCTTTTCATTCCTTGTGACTTCTAAAAATACACATTACAAACTTTAGGCGCACATCCTTATACTAAATTGTGTACTACTTCATCAAATTGAAAATCACATCTGTGGGCTCAGCATCCAGTATCTGTCCACAGTACAAACAGCAAGACAGTTATTTATGTGAAGATAATATATTTAGTAACAATCACTCACTCTGGTCATAGAAATCTATTTATTTTGTTTAAAGATTATAAATGCAAATGTATATATTTCAGTGAGCACATATACCACTATAGGACAATTTTAGAGCTTAAAGAACATAATTCATAAATTAAATATTTAATCCTGAGAAAAGATATATGAGTTTATTGGCTCCAAAGAAGGTTGGAAATACAATTTTTATTAAATTAGGTAAATAATGACGTCATAAATTACGTTGCCATAATTTGTATAGCTTCCATAAATTGCAAATATCATGGTAATTTCCATTGAAAACCATTGAAACAATAAAATAACATAATAACTCAAAACATTTTCAGTATAAGTCCTAGTTCAACTTTTGTTAATGGAAATGTATCAAACTAAGTCATAACAACAGATATTACTTAGACTTTACTATTGTTCACACAGGTAGATAGATACCTGAGAAATCTAGAGACTCATAATTCATGCTTTCTATATTTTTTAATACATTTTTAAAATACATATTATACATAGAAAAATACATACTTACTATATACTTACCATCAATAGCATGGATTATAGTAATATAGTTTATTAATAATAATGATAGTAGTGAAGGTACTATTAAAAGTAATAGTATAATTTATTTAAATATTTATTTATTCATGATAGACAAAGAGAGAGAGAGGCAGAGACATAGGCGGAGGGGGAAGCAGGCTCCATGCAGGGAGCCCAATGCGAGATTTGATCCCAGGACCCTGGGATCACAACCTGAGCCAAAGGTAGATGCTCAACCATTAATATATATTAATAATATCAGTAATTAATATCAGTTATTAGAATAATAAAAATATGCAATACTATATATTTTGTATTTATATAAATTTTAAATTTACATTAATATCAATAAGAATTGTAATCTTTAAGTTCTGTTTTCTTTTTCTTCCCCTACTTCTTAGACCCTTTCTTCCCCATCAAAAACCAGTCATTGACTTAGGAGTATACTTAGGGCAAAGGCTCGTGCAATAGAGGTATTTTCACAGATCTTGAGAGGGGAGTACTCAATAGTCATTACAGAGCAAATCATTGCCTTAAAAGAAATCACCTGAAAAGTTAAAGATGTTGCTGCATGTCCCTAACATTTTTTGCTTGATTGGCTCATGTTCTTACAGGATAAGAACTTTGAGTTCTTAGCAACTTTTCCATAATATTTAATAAATGCTTCCCTGTTATAATTGTCATAATGTAAAATAAATGTTGTTTCATATAATTCTGCTTTGTAAATGGATTTGTATTATATAACAGGGGTGTATTAATATGGAATATTTTACTAACATTTAATTATGGTATATTTATATGACATTAATATTATCAATGTCATTTATGTAATTAAAATGTTATATGTTTATATGAAGGCTAATTGTTTTATTTATATTATATTCAAAATATATTTAAATTGCATTATAGTATATTATTAAATTATAATAGTTTATTATATTAGTAATAAAAACTTATTTTAAAAAACTAGTAGCTTTGATGATTTTATATGCCTAACAGTTTTGGTGTTAAAGAACATTCATATTAAACTTTAAAAAACAATTACATTGTTAGGCTTGCACATCATGTAATATTCTTAGTATACTGTTTTGCAAATTTGAAAGTTAAGAAAAACTCAGAATAGCACATCATGTTGTTTACTGAGATTTGTTGTTGATGAAATTGCATTAGGAGAACAGTGATTCTTTTACTAAAAATGTAATGATTTCTAATGTAATACAGTCTTTCTGAAAATCAAATTATTGCTGTGTAAAATGCAGAAAATCATGGTCTTTTGAGATTAAAAGTATTGACATAATATATTGGAATGATTTCTTTCATTTCATGGAAATTAAAATACAGCACTTTTAAAATAAAAATGACTACTTAGGTAAATTTCATAACAATATTAGACTTAACAAACCATGTACCCAGGACCTAAACACATACCAGGACTCATTGTAATCACCTTAATATGGTTATGGATTATTTAAAAATATGCATGATTACTGTCTTTACTGACAAATAAAGAAAACAATGAAAAGATTGAAAATACAAACATATTATTTCAAAATGACATTAAAACCAAATATATTAATAAAACAACAGAAATATTTGTCACTGGACATAATTCGCACCAGTTTCTTAAAATCTGAGAATTATTTCTATGTTTAATCTACAAATAATATACCTTTGAAGATCTACTTTTTATGAAGTATTTGAATAATTTTATCTCTGCAAAGACATCAAACAATAATAGTTTTTTCTTCATATAGTGATGTTCCAGATATTCCATTATGATTGTTCTCATTTTCTCTCATGTGGTAATTGATAAAATTTCATAAAGAAAATATTGTTACATCCCAAGTAAAAATAATGCATTTTTGTTAGCTAGCTGGTAAAGGAAGCTATTTTTTTTAATATTCATGGATTCTGTTTACTTCATATATATTCCAAGTTTTCAAAGAATTTTAATCCTGTAAAGTATATTAAATACTGGATATGCATGGTATTGAATTTTATATGTTAATGATTTAAAAGGTACTTATCTCAGAGCCATCATTTCAAAATTAACTTCTTACTCTGGACATTTTCTGAAAGTCTCCCTTTCTTAGAGGTCTTTTGCACATAAGCAGTTTCAACTGTCACCTCTATGTAACATATTTCCACATCAGTATATCCTGTCTTGATCTTTCTTACAAGCCTAGTCCTGCATTTCTACTGCCAAGATCTTACACCCAAAATTTAACATAAATTCCTAAAATGGCAATCATTATTATTATCCTTTAAAATATGTCCTCATCCATGGAAGTTGATCAAAGATATCATTTTAAGTTCAACTTTGAAAACTAAGAAGTGTACAGCAAAGTGAAGGAGAGTCAAAAAGATATTCAAAAAGTGAGAAACACAGAACTACAAAGATAAATGGGATAAAATAGGTATTAAAATTAAATGGCATATTTAAAAACAGGTTTGGGATTTTGTGTAAATAGACTTTGATGATTTCCCAGTCTTTGAGAAAATTTCCAATGGGAAATTCAATGTCCTTCCCAAGACACCTCAGGACATTTAGAGCTTAGAATAATTTAGCCATTTCTGACTGAATTTTCTCCATTCTCTACTTAAATCATACCTCCTGAGTATTCCCACAGTTTCTCTGTCTCCTTGCTCTTGATTCAGACACAGGATAAGGGTCCTTTCTATTATTGCTTCTCCTCATTGTTCACTCAGGCATATTATGTAACAAGACATGAGCCAAAAAAGGTGATGTTGGAAGAATAAGAAACTCTTAAAATGTAATAGTTTTAAGGGAAACTCTGATTTTTGGAGTCAATGAACAGCCCTGCCACTAATAATTTGTCTCTGGCATATTTTTCATCAAGCTTTTTATCTTGCCATGCTCTCTCACTGTACCTCCCTCTCTCCTTTGTCCTCTCTCTCTTTTTTCCTCCTACTTGCCCCCTCTGTTCTTAGTGATCTCCACATCTCCATAGCATATAAACTTTAACCATTTCTATATGACTTTGGGGCTATCCTCTATCTCACTGTGTTCTTAACAACTTTATTGGAATCTTATCTTCATTTTTTTTTAAGATTTTATTTATTTATTCATGAGAGACACACAGAGAGAGGCAGGCTCCCTGCAGGGATCTCGATATGGGACTTGATCCCAGGACCACGGAATTACCATCTGAGCCAAAGGCAGATGCTCAACCAATGAGCCACTCAGGTGCCCGAGTCTTACCTTCCTTGATAGTCAGTTGGAAGCTCTACAAATGAGAAATTTTCCCTAGCTAGACTTTTCTTCAGCATCCAGTGCTTTATCATGCTGTCTCTCATGCTTTCCCAACAATCTATGAAAATAGAGTTTGAAATTGCATACAGTTTATCTAAAGTAAACTGCAGTGCAAGCTATTTAAATAACGTTTGTATGTGTGTGCATGTGTGTGTACAGCAAAAATAATTACACTCACATTTAATGCTCTAGTCTTAATGTATTGATCCATAAATTCTAATCAGGATCATCTAGTGCCATCAGAAATCTTCCAAAGAAATTGTTTGTTAGTTCTTAATTGAAAGTTAGAGAGGATATGAGTAGACAGTTCAGAGAAGAGTTGGAAAGAAAAAAACCCAAAATACAAACAAACAAACCTAGCAGCTCAAAATTACTACCCAACAGGCAAATTTTAAAAATCAAGTACACATTCAGTATAGTTTCATATTCTTCAGAGTGGCAATTATTAGAATTATTAATTTAACATGATTTTCTAGCATCTATGTAAGGAAAAGGGATTTGTGTATATATTGGTAAAACTTGGATGGATTGTAGCTTTTCAGAAGGACATTTGCTCATATTTCTTAAATATTTAATAAAATCAACGTATTAATAAAACCACATTGTGTTATCAACAGTATATAATATCACATTATTATGTGATATGTACATATAATTATTGAGTGATATATGTAAATCTCCTGTGATCTGGAAATCTCATACATGAGAAGTATCCCACAGAGAGAGTTTTGGTATTTGGGGATCCATGCAGAAAGATATTTGTTGAAGCACTATTTAAAATATCTAAAAACTGGGAAGTCTCTCACTCCCACTATCTAGTTTCAGAATCCAATAATAGAAATTCTAGAGATTATCTTCTCTCACTTTCTCATTTTAAAGCTCAAGAAATGAAGATGCGATATTAAAATCACACAGCTGGTAATTTGCTCAGTCATCTGGAATAGAAATACACTGACACACTGTTTCATTTTTACTGACAAGGAATTTATGTACTGACATAAACTTCTCTTTTCAGAATTAATCTCTGAAGGTCGAAAAGACCTATACACTAAAGATTTTTATCAGCATGCTCTATAAGGAGAGAAGACGTGGGGTGGGCAGTGTTTCCTTAGTGTAAGAAAAAGTAATTATTTTTCATACTGTATTATTAGGATGTGCAGATCATGCTTTCAGAAGCTAACAAAGAATAAACATCTTATTGAGTAGCTGAAATTGTTTTATTTGTTAAATTAATCACCCATATTTGGAATTTGAATTTTTTCCAACTAAAGTAATTCCCAAGAATACATCACATCCATTGCTTATTTTGTCAATATATATCCATATAAATATAATTGAAGATGAGAAATCCAGGGATTTATAAGTTTCTTTTGTTCAGCTTTTGTTAGTTTAATTTTTGTTTTTTAATTGTCTAGGATATATATACAAACTTATTTTTCCCTGCTTATTGTTAAGTAAAAATGTATTAGCAATTTGATAAATGAACTGTGATAAATCGTTGTTTTATTTTGCTATGTGCTGAGGTTGAAAACTTTAAAATAATGTATTTATTGGTAGCTTCTCACAATTTTATTTTTAGTAAACATTTTATGCCCTCCATAATATTTCATTTTTATTTTAAAATCTAGAATTAATGTTGTTTTTTCCTTTTTATTAAAACATTCATATGCTTTCTTTTCTTGGCATTGTTATTTGTCTAGTATTTATTAACAACCATATTTTCTCTATTTTTAATGAATCATTTTCTGTCTTCATAATTCAGATTTCTATTTCTTATACTCATTTTGCCAATTATTTTCTCCTGGCTTCAGAACATTATTTATTTTTTTATTTTTTTATTTTTTTTTCAGAACATTATTTAATTCATATTCATGGTTTGGTAATATACAGCATTTTACACTATAGTTTACTCATGAATTTAGCATTGGCCACATTCTATATATTTCAATATAGTATTATGTTTAGTTTTCTTTATTACTATTTTTTAATATTGTGTTTATTTTTAATGTCTACATACTTTAATTTTCAATTTTCTAGTTAAAATAAGAGTTAAATAACATAAAATAATCCTTTCTCCATATAACATTATGTCTCATTCTATATTTTTGGTGTAGTTTGCCTAATAAACACATATCCATTCTTCTGCAATACATATATTATTTTTGTAATTTGTTTTCTGTTTGAGAGAAAAGATTATCAATTATCAGTCAGTATTCAGTGCTGGAAAAAACACACATTCTAGACATTTTAAGTAGGAAGGATACCAATAGCCATGATTAACTGTTCACAAAATTATGGCAGCATTTGGAGGATCAAGGATTCATGCTGAACCTTAAAGGCTGTGTGAACATTTTCATTGTGATTATTGATATACGACTCAGATTCATAAACACTCAAATCAGAAAGCATTAAATCATAGTCAAGGATGTTTTCTGGATAAATTAACTTTCCACGATGCTAGAAAGTTTATGTCAGAGGTATTTCTCCAATGCACAGTGACTCTCCTTTCTCCCCATGAGAGATACAAAAGGAATGGTGTCTGAGTTGTTACTCTTTTTAGTCTGATATTAGGAGTATTTTCCATCTGTGTAATTGTGTTGATTTAATGTCAAAACTGAGTATGTGAATCTTAATCAAATGAAGGATGTGGCATTTCTGCATTTGGTAATACCCTACCATGCAGAGGAAGGGACTCCAATAGTTCTCCAGGAACCTGTGAGCTGAAGAAAGTTCTACTTATTACACTGCAGTGGCTCCTACTCTTTCATCAGTCCTGCATCTCACAGTTTCTGTGTATTTGAATAAGTAATTTACTTAGAAATTTTGAAAGTCTGAGTGTATATGTGCATGTGTGTGTGATCTCTTTATATGTATTAAGAACAAACTAAGAAAAGAGTAAAATCAGGGTTAAGTTTTTTTTTTTTCCTTTTCCTTAAACTCTGTAAAAAAAATGCCATACTGACTCCAGTAAAGAAGCATATCCCCCAAAAAGGGGGGGGGGGGGGTGGATAATCGCTTCTATAATTGAAACATGCAGCAGTTTAAACCAAGAAATATAACAGTGTCTAATACATATGAGGGACAGAGAAAGAAAGAGCAAAGAATTTTTAAAGAAGAAACATCTTAATGAAATTATTCCTAATTTAATTTTGTAAATTGAGTTTGAGTTTACAGTTGTCTGATTTCCTTCTCTTGCATTCTCTCTCACACATATCACACACATACATACTTCCCTCTGTTATAATTTCATTAAATCTTCTCATCTTTCTATTCATTGTGGTTACCTGTGTGCCTCATACTGGGTCTGGGATCTGGAAGTCATAGATATTTCTGTCTAGTTTGTATATTTCAACTCTATCTCAAAGTGAACCTCTCCAGAACTTATGAATACAAATGTAATACACTCCACACACACTCCGCCAAATATAAACTATTAGTACCTAGGGCACCCCGGGTGGCTCAGTGCTTTAGCGCCACCTTCAGCCCAGGGTGTGATCCTGGAGACCCAGGATCGAGTCCCATGACAGGTTCCCGGCATGGAGCCTGCTTTTCCCTCTGCCTGCATCTCTGCCTCTCTCTGTGTCTCTCATGAATATATAAATAAAATTTAAAAAATAAAATAAAAAATAAACTATTAGTACCTGTAGAAACCCATGCCATTGACTCTTGCTTGATTTCATGATAATGTGATAAATATTTATGAGCTAGGTATGTGCACATAATAGAATGAAAAACAGCAGATTAATGGGTGAAAGATGGAGCTTGTGGACTGCATGTCCAAGGTTGTTTTAATGAATGAAATATTGCAAAATTATATAATCATAAATATTTGCAAAATAATAAAGAAAAACCTGTAGAAGATAGAAAACAATGTTTAAGCTTTGTTAAAAATATTTTTGGGATGAGATCCCTGGGTGGCGCAGCGGTTTGGTGCCTGCCTTTGGCCCAGGGCGCAATCCTGGAGACCCGCGATCGAGTCCCACGTTGGGCTCCTGGTGCATGGAGCCTGCTTCTCCCTCTGCCTGTGTCTATGCCTCTGTCTCTCTCTCTCTCTGTGACTATCATAAATAAATAAAAATTAAGAAAAATATTTTTGGGAAAGGCACTTGTAGAGAACTTGGGCAGGATCCCAGGAGGGGGAGTGGAGCCTCCTGGTTCCCGGGGTCACTAACAGAGGAAGGGCACCCGGGGGAGAGGGCCACACACCGTGGGCCAAGTGAGGTAAAGGGCTGGAGCATGCACCCAGCGGGGCCTCGGGAGAAGCTCAGGTGGTGGCTCTGGGCGGAGGGGCTGCACAACCCGGGGAGCGTGATTCCAGCAGCGCAGACCCTGGATCTAGGGCGCCAAGCGGACACAGCCCAGGATCCTGTGCTCCCCTCGGGACAGGCGGAGGCTTGGAGGGCACAGGACAGCGAGGACTCTCCTGCCACCAGGTGCCCCCGAGCTGTGCAGATCAGCCACCCCCCACACCCCGTCCCCAGGAGCATCCAGGCCAGTGTGGACTGGGAGCTGCGGTAGTTATTGCAAGAGCTGACTCCAGGGCTGGAAAGGTGGCCGCTGCCAGTGTGGTGGTTCCTCCTGGTGTCACCCTGTGCCTGGGATGGAGCAGGGCCACCAGGGAAGAGGGGCGTCATGGGGTAAACAGCTCCCACTAAGCCATGCACCCAGCGGAGGGTGGGGCAGCTCCTCCAGGTGCACAACCCTGAGAGTCAGCACAGCAGGCCCCTCCCCCAGAAGACCAGCTGGAAGGAGAGGGGAAGAGCAAGTTCTTGACTGAGTAGCACTAGAAGGCTCCAGAGGAAGTCAAGGGATTTACAGTACATAGAACCAAAGGATACCTCTCCTTGTTTTGTTTTGTTTTGTTTTGTTATCTTTTTTTTCTTCCTTTTTCCAGTACACCTTGTTTTTAGTCAGTCTGCACTGAGCAAAATGACTAGAAAGAACTCACCACTAAAGAATAAAAAACAATACTCTCTCCCACAGAGTTACAGAATTTGGATTACAATTTGATGTCAAAAAACCAATTCAGAAGCACAATTATAAAGCTACTAGTGGCTCTGGAAAAAAGCATAAAGGATTCAAGAGACTTCATGACTGCAGAATTTAGATCTAATCAGGCAGAAATTAAAAATCAATGAAATGAGATGCAATCCAGACTGGAGGTCCTAACGACGAAGGTTAATGAGGTAGAAGAAAGAGTGAGGGACATAAAAGACAAGTTGATAACAAGGAAGGAAGCTGAGGAAAAAAGAGACAAACAATTAAAAGACCATGAGGAAAGGTTAAGGGAAATAAATCACAGCCTCAGAAGGAAAAATCTACGTTTAATTGGGGTGCCAGAGGATGCCATAAGGGACAGAGGACCAGAAAGTGTATTTGAACAAATCATAGCTGAGAACTTCCCTAACTTGGGGAGGGAAACAGGCATTCAGGTCCAAGAGATAGAGAAATCCCCCCCTAAAATCAATAAAAACCATTCAACACATCAACATTTAATAGTGAAACTTGCAAATTCCAAAGTAAAGAGAAAATCAAAGCAGCAAGAGACAAGAGATCCGTAACTTATATGGGGAGAAATATTAGATTAACAGCTGATCTCTCCACAGAGCCCTGGCAGGCCAGAAAGGGCTGGCAGGATATATTCAGAAAGGGCTGGGAGGATAAATGAGAAGAACATGTGCCAAGAATACTTTATCCAGCAAGACTCTCATTCAGAATAAAAGGGGAGATAAAGAGCTTCCAAGATAGGCAGAAACTGAAAGAATATCTGACCACCAAACCAGATCAGCAAGAAATATTAAGGGGGACTTTGAAAAAAAGGGGGACTCTGTAAAAGAAAGAGGAAGCCCAAAGAAATAATCCACAAAAACAGGGACTGAATAGGTATTATGATGACACTAAATTCATATCTTTCAATAGTAACTCTGAACATGAATGGGCTTAATGATCCCATCAATAGACGCAGGGTTTCAGACTGGATAAAAAAGCAAGACCCATCTATTTGATGTCTAGGAATCATTTTAGACTAAGGACACCTACAGCCTGAAAATAAAAGATAGGAGAACCATTTACCATTCAAATGGTCCTCAAAAGAAAGTAGGGGTAGCAATCCTTATATCAGATAAATTAAATTTTATCCCAAAGACTGTAGTAAGATATGAAGAGGGACACTATATCATACTTAAAGAATCTATCCAACAAGAGGACCTAACAATCATGAATGTTTATGCCCCTAATATGGGAGCTGCCAAGTATATCAATCAATTAATAACCAAAGTAAAGATATACTTAGATAATAGTAAGAGACTTCAACACGGCACTTTCTGCAAATGACAGATCTTCTAAGCACAACATCTCCAAAGAAACAAGAGCTTTAAATGATACACTGGACCAGATGGATTTCACAAATATTTACAGAACTTTATATCCAAATGCAACTGAATACACATTCTTCTCAGGTGCACATGGAACTTTCTCCAGAATAGACCACATACTTGGTCCCAATACCAAAAGATCGGGATTGTCCCCTGCATATTTTCCGACCACAGGGCTTTGAAACTAGAACTCAATCCCAAAAAGAAATTTGGAAGAAATTCAAACACATGAAACTTAAACAGCATCCTGCTAAAAGATGAATGAGTCAACCAGGAAATTAGAAAAAAATTAAAAGGATTCATGGAAAATAATGAGAATGAAGATGCAAAATCTTTGGGATACAGCAAAAGCAGTCCTAAGAGGGAAATACATCACAATACAAGCATCCCTCAAAAAATTGGAAAAAACTAAAATACACAAGCTAACCTTGCATGTAAAGAACTGGAGAAAGAACAGAAAATAAAACCTATACCCAGCAGAAGAAGAGAGTTAATAAAGATTCGAGCAGAGCTCAATGAAATAGAGACCAGAAGAACTGTGGAACAGATCAACAAAACCAGGAGTTGGTTCTTTGAAAGAAGTAATGAGATAGATAAACCATTAGCCAGCCTTATCAAAAACAAAAGAGAAAAGATTCTAATTAATAAAATCATGAATCAAAACTACAATGAGATACCACCTCACACCAGTGAGAATGGGGAAAATTAACAAGGCAGGAAACAACAAATGTTGGAGAGGATGCGGAGAAAAGGGAACCCTCTTACACTGTTGGTGGGAATGTGAACTGGTGCAGCCACTCTGGAAAACTGTGTGGAGGTTCCTCAAACAGTTAAAAATAGACCTGCCCTACGACCCAGCAATTGCACTGTTGGGGATTTACCCCAAAGATACAAATGCAATGAAACGCCGGGACACCTGCACCCCGATGTTTCTAGCAGCAATGGCCACGATAGCCAAACTGTGGAAGGAGCCTCGGTGTCCAACGAAAGATGAATGGATAAAGAAGATGTGGTTTATGTATACAATGGAATATTACTCAGCTATTAGAAATGACAAATACCCACCATTTGCTTCAACGTGGATGGAACTGGAGGGTATTATGCTGAGTGAAGTAAGTCAGTCGGAGAAGGACAAACATTATATGTTCTCATTCATTTGGGGAATATAAATAATAGTGAAAGGGAAAATAAGGGAAGGGAGAAGAAATGTGTGGGAAATATCAGAAAGGGAGACAGAACGTAAAGACTGCTAACTCTGGGAAACGAACTAGGGGTGGTAGAAGGGGAGGAGGGCGGGGGGTGGGAGTGAATGGGTGACGGGCACTGGGTGTTATTCTGTATGTTAGTAAATTGAACACCAATAAAAAAAAAAAATAAAAAAAATAAAAAATAAAATCATGAATGAAAAAGGAGAGATCACAGCCAAACCAAGGAAATACAAATGATTTTAAAAACATATTAGCAACTATACATCAATAAATTAGGTGATCTGGAAGGAACGGATGCATTTCTGGAAAACCACAACTACCAAAACTGGAACAGGAAGAAATAGAAAACCTGAACAGGCCAATAACCAGGGAGGAAATTGAAGCAGTCATCAAAAACCTCCCTAAAACACAAAAGTCCAGATACAGATGTCTTCCCAGGGGAATTCTATCAAACATTTATAGAAGAAACCATACCTATTCTACTAAAGCTGTTCTGAAAGATAGAAAGGAATGGAATTCTTCCAAACTCGTTCTATTGGCCAGAATAACCGTAATTAAAAAAACAGACAAAGATCCCACCAAAAAGGAGAATTTTAGATAAATATCCCTGATGTACACAGATGCAAAAATTCTCAACAAGATACTAGCCAATAGGATCCAGTAGTACATTAAGAAGATTATTCACCATGACCAAATGGGATTTATCCCCCAGATGCAAGGCTGGTTCAACACTTGTAAAACAATCAATATGTTTTGGTTGGTTGATATAGATCTTATCAGCAAGAGAAAAAACAAGAACCATATGATCCTCTCATTAGATGCAGAGAAAACATTTGACAAAATACAGCATCCATTCCTGATGAAAACTCTTTAGAGTGTAGGGATACAGGGAACATTCCTCAGCATCTTAAAAGCCATCTACGAAAAGCCCACACCAAATATCATTCTCAGTGGGGAAGCACTGGGAGCCTTTTCCCGAAGATCAGGAATAAGACAGGGATGTCCACTCTCACCATTGCTATTCAACATAGTACTGGAAGTCCTAGCCTCAGCAATCAGACAACAAAAAGACATTAAAGGCATTCAAATTGGCAAAGAAGAAGTCAAATTCTCTCTCTTTGCAGATGACATAATATTGTACATAGAAAACCCAAAATCCTCCACCCCAAGATTGCTAGAACTCATACAGCAATTCGGCAGTGTGGCAGGATACAAAATCAATGCCCAGTAATCAGTGACATTTCTATACACGAACAATGAGGCTGAAGAAAGAGAAATTAAGGAGTCAATCCCATTGACAATTGCACCCAAAAGCATAAGATACCTAGGAATAAACCTAACCAATAGGTAAAGGCTGTATACTCTAAAAAACTCCAGAACACTTTTTAAAGAAATTGAGGAAGACACAAAGAGATGGAAATATATTGCATGTTCATGGATTGGAAGAATTAATGTTATGAAAATGTCAATGCTACCCAGGGCAATTTACACATTTAATGTAATCCCTATCAAAATACCATGGACTTTCTTTAGAGTTGGAACAAATCATCTTAAGATTTGTGTGGAATCAGAAAAGACCCCGAATAGTCAGGGGAATATTGAAAAAGAAAACCATAGCTGGGGGCATCACAATGCCAGATTTCAGGTTGTACTACAAAGCTGTGGTCATCAAGACAGTGTGGTACTGGCACAAAAACAGACACATAGATCAATGGAACAGAATAGAGAACCCAGACGTGGACCCTCAACTCTATGGTCAACTAATATTCAACAAAGCAGGAAAGATTATCCACTGGAAAAAAAGTCTCTTCAATAAATGGTGCTGGGGAAATTGGTCAGCCACGTGTAGAAGAATGAAACTAGACCATTTTCTTACACCATACACAAAGATAAACTCAAAATGGATGAAAGATCTAAATCTGAGACAAGAATCCATCAAAATTATGGAGGACAACACAGGCAACAACCTTCTTGAACTTAGCCACAATAACTTCTTGCAAGATACATTTATAAAGGCAAGGGAAACAAAAGCAAAAATGAATTATTGGGACTTCATCAAGATAAAAAGCTTCTGCACAGCAAAAGAAACATCAACAAAACTCAAAGACAACCTACAGAATGGGAGAAGATATTTGCAAATGACATATCAGATAAAGGGCTAGTTTCCAAGATCTATAAAGAACGTATTAAACTCAACAGCAAAGGAACAAACAATCCAATCATGAAATGGTCAGAAGTCATGAACAGAAATTTCACAGAGGAAGACATAGACATGGCCAACAAGCACATGAGAAAATGCTCTGCATCACTTGCCATCAGGGAAATACAAATCAAAACCACAATAAGATACCACCTCACACCAGTGAGAACGGTGAAAATTTACAAGACAGGAAACAATAAATGTTGGAGAAGATGTGGGGAAAGGGGAACCCTCTTGCACTGTTGGTGGTAATGTGAACTAGTACAGTCACTCTGGAAAACTGTGTGGAGGTTCCTCAAAGAGTTAAAAATAGAACTGCCCTATGGCCCAGCAATTGCACTGCTGGGGATTTACCTCAAAGATACAGAGGCGGTGAAATGTCGGGATACCTGCACCCCAATGCTTAGAGCAGCAATGTCCACAATAGCCAAACTGTGGAAGGAGCCTCAGTGTCCATTGAAAGATGAATAGATAAAGAAATGTGGTCTATGTATACAATGGAATATTGCTCAGCCATTAGAAACAACAAATACTCACCATTTGCTTCAACGTGGATGGAACTGGAGGGTATTATGCTGAGTTAAGTAAGTCAATTGGAGAAGGATAAACATTGTATGGTCTCATTCATTTGGGGAATATAAATATAGTGAAAGGAAATTAAGGGCAAAGGAGAGAAAATGAGTGGGAAATATCAGTGAGGGTGACAGAACATGAGACACTTAACTCTGGGAAACGAACAAGGGCTAGTGGAAGGGGAGGTGGGCGGGGGGTTGGGGTGACTGAGTGATGGGCACTGAGGGGGGCACTGGACAAGATGAGCACTGGGTGTAATGCTCTTGTTGGCAAATTAAACTCCAGTAAAAAAAAATAATAAATATTTTTGACAAAGCAATAGTAAGAGTTGAAATTAGGTTGAAATATGTCAAATATTTTATTGACATTACATAAAATATTACAGTAATATGATTGCAAATAATGGTTTCTGTACATACAGGAATGAACAGTGATACCTTAAATATGTCTAAATTTAGACTATGTAGTCAAATGATAAGCTGTATTACAAATAAATGACTATTTATAGTTATTTTTGTTAATTATACTCAGAGTAAACATTACAACAAAACCAAAAGGAATATATCATAATCAAAATGTATAAAGGTAGTGTGTTCTGATTAAAAAGAAATAAGACAAATATCCTTAATTTAAAAAATTTCTAGTCTGTAATATCAGTAGTATAGAAGGAACAGGAGACAGATGAATAAACCTAGAATTACTACAACAGGCAGAGAAAAATATATAAGTATGCTAAGGGGATAAAGAGAAGAGAATTTAACCCATCTTCAGTGTTAAGTAAACTCTTGGACAACTGGGTATCTATAGATGCTGGAGTATAAATTTGATTTCCATAAATTCACTTTCCAGGAGTTTGCTCATTTAAGACCAGCAAGGTCATTGATTTGAACAGGGTATTAACCTGTTAGGTTACAGGCAATGCCTGCCAATGATACATTTCCACAGAACTGTGCAAAGTGAGGGCACAATTCTGAATGGTATAGGTTTTTGTTAATGCAGTACTATGCAATGTGAGAATTGCCTGTATTTAATAGTAGATTATAATTCCATATTTTTATTATATACAAGTATTTTATAGTTAGAAATTTCCCTATGGTTTGTTAGAATCAATATATGTTATGTGTATGAGTGTGTATTTACTTTTATGGACTCAAGGACCACATTGTCCAAAAATAACTCTGTGGAAATTACTTTCTTAAGAAAATTATCATTATGCTCTCTAGCTTGCTATTATTCTGAAGAACATTATGCAGAAAATTGTGCTATCCATTTCATGGATATTATGAATAATTGGAATCTAACCAACAATAACAATGATTTCCATAGAAATTTTGTGTAATAGACTGGTAAGAACTAAATTGACCCACTTTCAGCTTATATCATGTGTGGCCAATGCCTTCCAGTGTTCTGTATTAGCAAATTTTAATAAGGCCAAATGTGATGCTCTGCTGCAATATTCAACTAACTGATAGGGCATTTTAAACACAACATAGCTTAATACTGTTTAGCCAAGCAGCCAGTATTCCACAAGTGCTGTGCCAGAGAACTTTCTGGTCCAGGATGCTGCCACCAGATGGTATTCGTCCTACCATATGTTTCAATGCCTAGATAAGCATAATGGTACGATGCCTGCTACTTAATTCAATAGTGAAATTGTGTGAATTAATACGTGCTGAGGGTAAATGATAGAAGTAAAGTAATGAAGATGGAAAGAGGGCAATAAAATCAGCTGACAGATAATTCCAGTCATTTTTTTTTTTTTACTCTGTGCTGCTCTATTTAGGGGAAACAAAATTGAAAATATAAGTTAGTATTAGTGGCTAACATTTTGTGCTTTGTTAACTTCTACAACTTTACACATGTCTTTTAAATACTCAGCAACCTAATTTTTAAATGTATAAAATTAAGCCAATGTAGATAATGACTACCCTAAAATATCACCTACTGTTTTACATCTTACAAAGTTTCTGAGTTTCACTTACAACTAGTGAAGCACATTTTTTCATCACTAATACACCGACTATTACAAGGAAGTCATAATATTCTAGTCACAGATAATTATTGAATCAATTTTTTATAATAGAGTGAAATAACTTTAAAATATTTCACTATATAAAGTAGTTGTAAGTTAGGAAAACACATACCTACCTTAATGTCTCATCATAATCTCACTTGTGCCTGCTGTTGGGTTATTCTCAAACAGCAGACGTTATTTATACAAAATAATGTTTATTTTTCCATTGAGGAAAATGGGTTTGCATTTTTTTATCCAACATTCTTTCAAAAGGTCTCTTTTCAGCCAATTACATGTCTTTGCATGTAAGCTAACCTGAATCATAAGTATATCCACTGAAAAGTGACCTCAGCAAAATGTTAAAGAGATCCCATCCTTCATTTTCTCACAGAAAGCAGCAATCACACAGCTATCCACAAATGAAAATAGCTTTGTGAAAATGCAGGAGACCAGTTAAAAAGCTGTATAGCAAGATAGTGTAGCAAAAAATGGAGAATCACCACACAGAAAGGGTAGGAAGAACAGTTTCACTTGGCCACACCATCTCACCCCCAGGCCAGCACAGCCCATTGACAAGAGGAATCCCCAAACCCATGAGTGCCCCCTCATAGGGAGGAGGAGAGCAGGGTGAGCGACCAGCTTCCCCATACTTTCAGGACACTGCCTACAGGACCCTCTTTGGTTTCTCAACACTCACTCTGCTGGAGAGACCCTCATGGCCGAGATGACCAGAGAAGGCCTAGATCAAAGAAGAAGGCTCCTTGCCATATCCCAGGCGCCACCATGGTCCACAGGGGCCTGTTCTATAGATGACACCAACAGCCTTCACTGCTGAGGACCTCACCAGCCATGACAGCTGCCACAGACCATGGAGGAGAAGGCATGCTGTGCAATCCAGGAGGAGGAGCTGCTGCTGTGCCTTCCTCTGTCACAGACGTCTTCCCTCCCTTCATGCCTCTTCCTGCCAACTGCACAGGCAAAATTCCAGACGCATAGTTGCTCTCGATGTGTCTGTGCTGCAGACACCAGATCCACAGTCACTTCACAAGTGCCCAGCCTTCAGAAACTGGCATACTGCCTCAACAGGCATACTTGTGCCGCAGACACTGACATTACTTCCACTTTGAGCAGGCTTATACCCTGAAACATGGAGTCATAGTCACTTTCTGGATGTCCATGCTTTGGACACCACCTGCACAGCCCTTCACTAGTGCCAGGACCTTGAACAGCACCACAGCAGGCATGCCTATGTCCTGGACACCAATGCCACCGTGTCGACAGGGATGCCCGTCCCCAGGTGCTCCAACCAGAGGCATTCAGTGTTGGCCTTCACTCTGCACCCCAGCTCTGTGGCTGCTTTGACACAATGTTTAACACATTGGCTCCACTGGTAAAGTAGGCTCACCTGCTCCCTGAATATTGTACCACTGCTGCAATGAGCATGCCCACATGCTGGACCTGGGCCAAGAGGAATGCCCTTGGTCATTACTTTCCCCCATGGTATAAAAATAGAACAAAAGACCCTAACAGCCTTCACTACCCCCATAGCCCTTGTCACCATTGTGGATACCCACAGCTTTAGCCATTAAGGACCTGCACCATTTTTGTCAATGGTGACCTCAGCTAATGGATCTACATAGAGACTATCCTGCTGTCCCTCCCCAGAGCTGGAACCACTGCATCTCACCCAACCACCACCCTTCTACCCACACATAGGTGAGGGTCTTTCTGTAATCACTCTGTTAAGTCTGAAGAGGTAACTTCTTCCTCAAATGCATAGACATCAAAAGCTACAGAAACATGAAATATCAGGGAAACGTGACTCCGTCAAAGAAACAAAATTTTCCAAAGAAATGGAGATCTTCAAGTTGCTTAGCAAATTATTTTTAAAAAATTATCTTGAAGCACTTGGGTGGCTCAGTCAGTTAAATGTCCAACTTGTGATTTTGACTCAGGTCATGGGATGAAGCCCTGTGTTGGGCTCCACACTCAGCACGGAGTTGCTGGAGATTCTTACCCTCTTCCCCCCATGACTTGCACAGATGGGCACATGCTTGCTTTCTCTCTCTCAAATAAATAAATCTTTAAAAAAAATACTTTAAATTTTTTTAAATAAAAATCATCTTAAAGAAGCTCAATGGACAAGAAAAAGTATCTTAAAGAAGTTCAATGAGCAAGAGGAGCAAAGCTGGAAGTATCACACTCTGATTTCAAAATATATTACACAGCTATGTAATCAAGAGAGTATAGTGTTGGTATAAAAATAGACGTATAGACCAATGGAACAGTATCTAAAGCCCAGAAATAAATCCATGTATTTATGGCTAAGTGATGTTTGACAAGAGTTCCAAGGACACATAATGGGAAAAGGATAGTTTCTTCAATACATGATGCTGGGAAAACTGGATATCCATATACCAAAGGATGAAATTAAACTCTTATCTCATGCCACATGCTTATCTCATGCCTCCATACATGGATGGAGCTATGCTAGATAAATCACCAGAGAAAGATGAATATCATATGATTTCACTCATATGTGGAATTTAAGAAAAAAAAAAAAAAACAGATGAGCAAAAGGTAAAAAAAAGAGGGAGAAAAAGAGAGAAGCAAACCAAGAAACAGAGAACAAACTGATGGTTACCAGAAGGCAGGGGGCAGGAATGGGTTAAATAGGTGATTGGGATTAAGGGGGGGCACTTGTTGTGAGGAGCAGCTGGTATTATATGGATGTGTTACATCACTGTAGTATACATTTGAAACTAATATCACACTGTCTGTAAACTAACTAAAGTTTGAATGGAAACTCAAAAGAAGATGTAAAAATCAATAACAGGTAAATGAAAAGATGCTCAGTTATAAGGGATACAATGATGGATCACTTCACATAAATTAGGATGGCTGTTATCAAAAAGATAAGGGATAACAAGTGATTGCTGAGAACAAAGAGGTAAAGGAACCACTTGTGCATTGTTGGTAGAAATGATGTTGGTACCATCATTATAGAAAACCATAAGGAGGATCCCCAAAATATTTAAAACAGAATTATCATATGATAGGAATTCCACTTCTGGGTATATTTCCAAAGAAAAGGAAATTAGTATCTTGAATAGATAGGCATTTGCACTCCCATGTTCATTTCAGCATTTGCAATAGTCAAGATATGGGAACAACCTAAATGCCTGTCAGTGGATAAATAGATAAAGAAAATGTGATACCACACACACACACACACACACACACACACACACACAAACTGGAATACTCTTCAACCTTAAGAAAGAAGGAAAACCTGCCAATGGTAACAACAAGGATGTACCTGGAGGATATCATCCCAAGTGAAATAAGCCAGACACAGAAAGATAAATACTGCATGATCTCACTTGCACGTGGAATCTAAAAATGTCAAGGTCATAGAAATAGAAAGTAGAATAGTGTTTCCTATGGGTTGAAGAAAGAGGAATATAAGCAGATGTTGGTCAATACACAGTATCAATTAAACAAGATAAAAAATTGTGGAGATCTGATGTATCACAGTGTGACTATAGCAAATCATCAAGTTGTACACTTTAAATATATATAATTTTAATTGTCAACTATACCTCAATAAAGTTGGAAAAATAAAATAAAAATAATTTTTTCACCAATTGTAAAGTGCAGATACATTATAATTCTGACCAGTTACCACTGTAAATTTTGCCAATATATAGTTTATGAGATCCTGAGACTATTCTCTAATAAAGACTGCTATATTATATCCATAGGTAGATAATATGCTTGTCATTTCATGGTTTTGCAAAACTATATTTTCAGAAATCTTCAATCCATACCACATTCTTTCATTTTTATTCATCTTTCATAAAAGAAATGACAAATCTATGGACAGCATGTAAATCAGAAACACTATCTGTACACTGTTGAAATGTCCTTTTTTATATTAAATGTGCTTTTCAACAAAAGAGTTTGTCCAAATGAATGTGATACTCTTTCAACAATGATATTTATTTGCAAGCCATGAAACATTAATATCAAATATTCAAAGGAGACTTTTCACAGCTGCCAGTTTAATCTCTTCTAAACCTAAATTCTGTTCATGGTACTCTCTTGCTCAATCACCATGATTTTCTCCCCTGTTGTTTACTAAATTAATTAAAACTGAGACATTTTGGTATTTAAGACTGGATACAATATGTCCTCAATCTGCCCTTCCCATGCTCTCTATTATATTCCTCTAAATTGTAGTATACATTTCAGTTCAACTATGGTACTTATCAGCGACACTCGGGACTTTCCTAAATTTGAATGTCTTTGGGTTGCTCTCTCTTTCAGTTGGAAGTTCACTTGCCATCATTCACAGTCAATAGAAATCCCTTTAAAAATATCTGGAATGTTACTTCCTCTGGAAAATCTTTCTGTTATCCTACCCATGCAAAGTCTCCTCTCAAGGAGACTTTTGATTGTCCCTATTCTGCTATGGTATGTAATGGCTTTAATTTGAACTGTATTTCATTCTATAACTTTTGTTCTCTATGCTCCAATACACTATTCTAATATCAGGGGCCTAATTAATGACAGCTAAATAAATCCATCTGAACCTTCAACTACAACTTTCTACTATACATCAATTCCATGTGGTCAGCCAGGTTGACTCTGCCTGTCTGGCTGCATGTGTCAGTGAGCGAGTGCTTTCATCACTCTCTCTCACTCTTCTAAGATTGTAGATTAAACACTGGAGTTCTCCTTCGTTAGCTGGATGTCTTCCCTATTTTCCTAGTTCTTACACCTGATATCTCCCATAGAGTCATAGATTTCCTTTTTGATTTACAACTCAAAGGATTCTAATATATCATTGCTTAGAATCTCATGGCTTGATACCATCTCATGAATCAAACTCATTGCATATATATATGTCAACCTGCATCAGATGAACGTATTTTATTATCTCTTGGTAGATTTGTTCAATTGAACTGCTGAACTTTCTCTGAAAAGGGATTATCTTCTCATTCTGATCAATTTTCCATCTCTATCCCTTAATACTTCATTTAACTCCTCCTACAGAACTCATCTATCTGAGTATCCGTTGTGCCTAGAGTTTCACCAAACATGACAACAGATTTCAACTGAAAGGACATTTATTTATCCTTTGTTTCAGTGGGAACATCTACTTAAAAGGTATTTTATAAGGCCATATCGCCCTGGCACAAGCTCACATTAAGCTGATATTCCATTGGGATGTCACACACACTACTTCTATCTCGAAAATTGATTGTTAGAATCAGCGTCTGTATCACTATAGGATACCTCTAGCTTTTCTTGACTTTGGTGGGTGAACAAACTGTGATGCTAAAAAACAGTCATGTAGACAGTATTACAACCTCCCTGCAACTGCTACTGAAATGATATTTACCAAACCCCTTCCCTAACCTACTTAGCTAGCTCCTACTAGATAGTCAGAATTTGGTCAATTATCATCTCCTCTAGGAGTCCTCCATGACATTATCATCTCAAGAATCTGTCTACAGTTTTCATCATTATAATCTATAATAATAATTCTATTATTATTATTATTATTATTATTATTATTACCACCACTTTGGTAATCTATATTATTTTATTCATAGGCTTAATCACATTCTGAAATTAATTGTCCAGATATTTATTTACATGTCGGTATTCTAAGATTATTACTTAACTAAATGGAGAAGCTGACCATTATACTATCATTGTAAATAGCATTTTTATATTAATTCTGATTAAGAAGAAATATTGGAGAAATCCTGGGAAAGAGTAGTTGTTGAAATTTGGCCCCAAAATGGATAAAATATGTTGCATGTGGATAATATTTAAATATTTTAAAATACTACTTGTACTGGAATTGGCTTTATATGTAGAGGCTGTGATATAATGCTGTTTCCACATTTTATTTAATTTCTTGATAGATTTTCAATAATTTTTTATAAATGCTTTTATAAATCTTTCTTATAAATTTTCAGTGAATTTGCAAATATGGAATGTATTTTGGGCTCCTTAATCCTATAGTAATAGAGTGATTCAATATCACTACAAATTTACTTTTTTACATTAAATCTGCCCAGTTACTTTTGCAATTATTATCTTCTCTGCATAATTTAAACATTTTATCACATTCTCAAATATCTAATTTTAAGAGAATAAAGAATATATAGATTTAAGATAAAAATTAAATTTATGAACTCCTTGCCATATTGAAAAGCAATAAATCTCTCACCTTTTTATGTCTGCTTCCATTTTTATTGGTCTGCTTTTTATCTCCAGCTTTGATGATTGCTGGAAATCTTTGCCCCATTTTTGTCCTACTTTGTGATTACCTTAAACTGAAGCTTTAAGAAAACAATCTGTTTTCTTTTCTTTCTATTCCTTTCACCCTAGTTTAGCTTCTCCAATCTCTAAGATGAGAGGTCAATGCCATTTCCAAACCTAAGTTCATCCATTCTATTTCACATAGCAGGGCTTCTTTCATTTTTTCTGTGGCCAATACTTTTTTCAATATCTAGCTAAAGAAACAGGAAGATAATGCTCATGCTTTTATCACATTTTTATTTATTTTGAACCCATCACTCAGTTCCGTGTAGATTTTTATCACAGCCTTTGACTTCCTATCAATGTTTTTCCTCACTGTGGTCAGATTTTTTAAAATTAATTTTGGTCAGTATCAATTTTGAAAAAGATCTTTCAAATTAAAGTTTTTTTTAGGAAAACATATAGGGCTGCCTATGCTGGGTGAGATGTGTAAATTATTTTTTGCAACATACACACACACGTATACATGCTTACTCACTCACTATTTTAATTTTCTTTCTCTATATTCCATTGATACAACCAAGAGGGAATGTAAGAAATTAGAACAGTGGAGAACATAAATCTTACTGTCCCAAAAGGAGTATTTCAAACCCATTAATTTCTGTTTCTGTAGCCTTAGATTTTAAGTACAAAAACTGTTTTAAAGGCCAAACGAATTGACAAGAGAAAGAAGGAATACTGGATGGAACACAACACAAAGAATGACTTCTCTCGTGTGAAATTCAACCTAAAAATGATTAGACATTAGCTAAAGTAATCTTTTGTTTATTAATGCCCTGGTCATTCTTCTTATCTTCCCAATATTTTCTTTTCATCTTTTTTTTAAAGTTTTTTAAAATTATTCTTCCTGTTTTCTCTTAAAACTAATGTAGTTTGGAACTCATTTTCAGGACTAGTAATAGCCAATAGAAATGCATAGGTTTTGAGAGAAGTGAAATCAAGAAATTAAATATTTTGCATTTATTTTGAATTTAAAGAGTTAAGCAAATCAGTAAAGACACAGGTGTCTCCGGAGGTAAATGAGAATGACCAAGATTTCTATACTGGGCAGTTGGAAGAATTTAGTTGCCGTTAACTTGACTGAGAGAAGAATGTAGATGAAGCTAGTCTGAGGGTGGGGATCAGCAGAGTAAAGATTTGGACATGTTGAATTTGAGATATGAGACCAATATTAAAGTGTCAAGCAGAGAGATATATGTGTTTGAAATTCAGAAGATGAGTCAGAATTGGAGATATCAATTTGCATGTTGTTACAGAATCTTGACAAAATCACAAAAGGAGGGCCTACAGAATGAAAACAGATGAAGACTAAGGCCTGTGCATTTGGGAATTCCCGCAAAAATAAAATAATTGGAGGAACCAGCAAAGACACTAGTACTGGAAAAGAGGGGCATGTGAGGCCAAAGAAGAACTGAAATAGTATCAACCAAAGAAGAGAGTCACTCATTCTTGGAATAGTGCTGATATGTTGTCATTGATTGGAATGAGCAGTGGGAAAGTAGCTTGGAATAGAGGTTCAAATCAGATTTTGGAGTTTCTGAGAGATGTTAAAGAGTGTTTATAGATGATTCTTGATGACTTTTTTTTTTTTTTTTTTTTTAAGTAACGGCAAAGAAATGGGCCAGTAGCTTCTGAGGCAAATGGAACTTAGTTTGCATATGTGTTTGTTTCAAAAGGAAGAAATGATATTGTGTTGGCATCGACAAGGATATTTCAGAAGATGAGAAACAGGATATATTCCAGAAGGGAAAGGGTGAACAAACACAAATGGAGTGGTGTCCTTGATTGGGTGAGAAAGGATAGAGTCTAGGTGCATTGCATGGATAGAAATTGTTCATTTTGGTTATAGGAAGAAGAAAGGCATGTGGGTACAGTTGCTGGTAGGAAAGTACCATGCTCTTTATGAAAGAAGCAGAGTAGGAACTTCAGCAATAGAGCACTAGTAAGCATCCTTTTCTTACATGGGTTACCATGTAACCTGTGTGATATCAGAGTCAAAAGATGGGATCTGTAAAATCCTTGTGACTTTCTGACTTTCTGACCACCTTCCCCACAGTGTGATTTCAACCTTATAGTTGAAATAGTTAGGACTATAGTAAGATAGTTAGGATTCTTGTTACTGGTAATTTTCTGCCCTTTACAATACTAATTAATTAATTCACTAAACAACACAAAACCTTCCATCCAAGATTATATACTTCTGATTATCCTTGTTAACATAGCTAATGTTAATGTGGGACTTAAAACATACTAGGCATAGTTGTAAGCACTGTATACATATTATTATTTAACATATGACTTTTCATTCTAGCAGCAATGGCCACGATAGCCAAACTGTGGAAGGAGCCTCGGTGTCCAACGAAAGATGAATGGATAAAGAAGATGTGGTTTATGTATACAATGGAATATTACTCAGCTATTAGAAATGACAAATACCCACCATTTGCTTCAACGTGGATGGAACTGGAGGGTATTATGCTGAGTGAAGTAAGTCAGTCGGAGAAGGACAAACATTATATGTTCTCATTCATTTGGGGAATATAAATAATAGTGAAAGGGAAAATAAGGGAAGGGAGAAGAAATGTGTGGGAAATATCAGAAAGGGAGACAGAACATAAAGACTGCTAACTCTGGGAAACGAACTAGGGGTGGTAGAAGGGGAGGAGGGCGGGGGGTGGGAGTGAATGGGTGACGGGCACTGGGTGTTATTCTGTATGTTAGTAAATTGAACACCAATAAAAAAAAAAAAAAAAAAAAAAAAAAACATATGACTTTTCAAAAACCGATGTGCATTTACTAGCACTCATTTTGGATTAGGGAATGTAGTGCTTGGATAAAAATTTTTTCTTTTCCATTTTTTTTTCTGTTCTTATATACTGGGATTTTGAGAATTAAAAATGAAAATCCTAGCAGTTCCTATGTCAATATTTCTCTTCTATCTCTCTATATCAAGCAAAATGTCCACTTCCTTTCTTCACATTTTTCAAATTATACAGAGATTAAGAGGGAAATGAAAAAGATTTTGATTTGATTTAGTTAGGAAAAGATAATGAGTTACCATTCAAATAAATTGTTAAATCTCAGAAATATCTAAGCCATCACTTTGATTTTAACTGGATGCTGTCAGTCTAAATCTTATCTTGCCATATGGCTTCTTGTAGATTAAAAAAAAAAAACTTTATATGTTATTATTTTTTTAATATACCTGTCTTCTTGACTCTTTTATTTCATTCTATTTTATTTTTAAAGATAGTGGTATGTCAAAATTTAATAAAAAACTGGATTTATACACCAATTTTATAAGAACATGATTGGATTTAAACAATAATTAGATGAAATATCTTGGTAAATAAGTGTGAAAAAGAGAATAACAGTAGAATAGAAATCTTTATATAGCATTCTATTGAGTCTTCTGGGTTTTAGAAATAACACAGTTCACAGAAAGAAATTCATTGATATTTAATATTAAATTCAATATTTATGCAATTTCAAAAATAATTTTTCTTTATACTATAGTGAAATCAACATACAAAACGTTAATGATATATGTATATATACAATGTTTTAATGTAAATGTGGTTATTTAAAATTTTACCCAGTAAATATTTAATTTTACTATAATATTCATAATGTTATTAATGGTAATTTTTTTGCATTTACTTTTATTTTTTTAACCTGGAGGAAAAAGATTGATTATAAGCAGATTGCTTTTAATTCTTTTATATTTGTTATATTCCATAAGACAAATAATAAGACTACATAGATGAATGACTAGAAACAAATATTATTTCTGTATAATTCTCATTTGTAGCAGTTTAATTTGGTTAGCAAGATCCTGATAAAGACAACAGAAACTAATAAATACATAAAATACCTGGAATCTTATTTAATCCCCATTAAATAAAATTCTGGGGGTCTCTGGGTGGCTCAGTCCATTAGATGTCCAACTCCTGGTTTCAGCATGGATCATGATCCCAGGGTCATGAGATAGATCCTCACAATCAGCTCCATGCTCAGCATGGAGTCTGCCTGAGGTTCTCTCCCTCCCTTCTTGCCCCTCCTCTCCATTCTCACTCATGCTCTCTCTCTCTAAAATAAATAAGTAAATAAAATGTTTTAAAAAATCTCTCTGATTAGCTACATGGATTGTGTTCCAATCTGGAGTTTGGGGACCAGAGCTTGATTAACAGTATATATAAAATTAGTTCACAATAAAAGGGCAGGAATTGAGTAAAATCTAAGGATTAATTTCTAATTTGGTTGTAGTTAACAAGTGGTTGTATGAAGATACTGATTTTCTACATCTTAACAGAAAACAAAGGAATAAGGGAATTGGAGAAGAAAAACCTGATTCTAGAACCAAAAAAAAAAAAAAAAAAAAAAACATTAGCAAAATATAGCGATGATGAAATTAAAGACAGCTTTTACATCTAGTTGAGTGTGTGTGTGTGTGTGTTGGGATGTGTGTGTGTTAGGGGAAGGGGAATTTCTGCAATGAAATGTGTCTTAAAAATCAATGCTAGCCAGTAGGTATTGGAGATAGGTATTTCAGTGATGTAAGTGTGTGTATCTTCATGTCTGGGTCTTGGGAAAGGGGTGACAGCCATGAAAGGTATTCTATAAGAAGCTGAGAGGACAATGCAATGCTAGTGGGTTTTGAGATGAGTACTGGAATGATGCTCAATGATTCATGCAAGGGAAGTGGAGGGAACAATACAGAGGTAAATAAAGTTTCTGGATATGAATCATGTGAAGTTCTTATTATGGCAACAGATATTTGTATACAAGGAAAATGCTAAATTTTACTTTCCAGTACAACATAACTTGAACTTCAGGCCTTAGATATGACACATGTATCAGAGGTTTGAGTTCTGGAAAGAAACGTATATCATTAGTCTCCACAAATAACTATGGTTATTAAATTAAAGTGCCTTTACATAAACATAAACACAGTTCCGGGAATGATACCATTCTGTGATTATTTAGATCTGTGTCATTATTTCGCTGTAGTCCTAAAGAGACTGCAAGGTGGAGTGGGGGAGAGTGTGGGGTCCCTAACCAGGCTGCTGCAGTTCTACCACAGCTATGAAACTGACTGCTGTTCTTTGGCTTCTATGACTTCATCAGTAAAATGAGTACAAAAACAATATCAATTTCATGGATGTAGTGTTAGAATTAAATACACAAATACTTGTAAAGGGCATAAAAAGTGCCTGACATTAGAGAATCCAATAAATGTCCAATCTCATATTTAGTGAATGAAAATGTGATTTTGATGTGAAAGATAGAAAAGGACTTTTGCAAAGTATTTATGCATTAATTTAAGCTAAAGATTGGGGGAAATTGCTATTTATGACAATCTTCCAAGCATTAGAATAAGACTTAAGATTATTCATCTAAATATTATTTCTATTTCTGTGTAAAATGTCATGATTCTTACTACATAATGTATGGAAAATTTAGCTTGCACAAAAACACTGGGAATTATTTTATCCCAAAATAACAAGTTATTTTTTATCTTTTACTTTCACATGTTAAATTACTATGATGTTGCTTTGCTGCATACCACCTATTATCCTTGGGATTTCATTTGTAATTCTGGAGCAATATTAATAATTAAAAGATTAACTAATAAAGTCATTTTGACCCAAATAACAAGGTTTGAACATAAGGAACAGATAATCCCATTTCATTTAAATAAGCCAGTTGTAACACAAATATGGTCTTTTAAAAAAATATTTTAAAAAAATATTTTATTTTTAAATAAATTCTATGCCCAACGTGGGGCTTGAACTTACAACTCTAATACCTAGAGTCTCATGCTCTACTGATTGGGCCAACCAGATTCTCCTATATAATAATTTTATATAGAATTTATGACTCCAGTTTTTATTATTATAACATCATGGTGAGCTTTGATAACAAATGTTTAAAACTGCTTAAGAATTATTTCATGAGGGATCCCTGGGTGGCTCAGCGGTTTAGCACCTGCCTTTGGCCCAGGGCGTGATCCTGGAGTTCCAGGATCGAGTCCCACATCAAGCTCCCTGCATGGGGCCTGCTTCTCCCTCTGCCTATGTCTCTGCCTCTCTCTCTGTGTCTCTCATGAATAAATAAATAAAATCTTAAAAAAATATATTTCATGAAAGGCAAAAGTGCGATATAATAGTAAAATAAAAGATATAATATATTTTTTAGCAATACTAAGTTACTTCTCTCACACCACATTGCCATAGCAAAATGAAGAAATTGGGCCAGAAGAAGAAATAAACCAAATGTTTGTTTTGTACAGAGGCAATTAATATTTATTATATTATTATGTTGTTGTTGTTGTTATCTTTGGTATTTAAGAAAATATAAGGTAAAGGTAATTAATATTCAAACTCAGAAGAGGATGTATATATTTCAAATATATTGAGAAAATAAGAGTTAAAAATGTGATCCATATAACAAATAAAAAAAGGACATGGAGGAAGGAACTGATTTCTAGATTGTTGATAGAAATGTAAACTGCTATGTCTTTGCTAACATAAAATTTTTAAGAGAGCTTTCTGCTTTTTATTAAAAATTCTAGTTTTAGGAATTTATTTAAAAGTAATGTATAGAGAAGCATGATTCCTTAAAGGCATAATTTGCTCCCTTTTCTCTGTAATAGAGACCATATAAAACACAAAGACTGAATATATTGCAGAATTACTCATATAACGAACGAATATCCAGCTATTACAAATTAAGTAGTGAGGTGCCTGGATGGTTCTTTTGGTTTGGGCTCAGGTCATGATCTCAGGGATCTGGGATCAATGGAGGCCACATAGGGTTTTGCACTAAGCTCAGAGTCTACTTGTCTCTCTCCTTCTCCCTCTTCTACTCCCCACTTGCCTGTGTGGACACTCTCTCTCTCAAATAAATAAATAAAATCTTTTAAAAAAAAGAATAAAAAGCAAATTAAGCAGTAAAGAATTCAACTCTTTTATGTGATATAGTAAGTATAAAAGATTATCACAGAATAGCCTATTCTTTCACATTAATGAAGAAGTATCTTGGGACACCTGGGTGGCTCAGTGGTTGAGTGTCTGCTTTAGGCTTGGCTCAGGGTGTGATTTTAGGATCCTGGGATGAGTCTTCCATCAGCTCCCCATGGGGACTCTAAAAGATGCTCAAGTTAAATGGGAAAAAAATTGTTATACGTTTGCAAAGAAATGTTTTTTTATGTAAGAAAATTTTAAATTTACCAAAAATACCCCACAAACAATATCCCCTAATGCTGGGAGAGATGGGCTAGAACAAGAATACATAGTTAATACAAACACTAGAAACTATAAGGTGTTGGATTTATATTAAACCTATCTTCAGTATTACAAATAAAAAAATTGAAGACAATAAAATGTCAATTAGTTGAATTCTTCCAAAATAGTTTTGCACATTTTGGGATTTACATAAATAGAATATTAACTATAATTTGAATATATTAAAGTATATATGTGTATCAGAGAATGAAAGAAATATAGAAAATATAATCACTTATTTTTCTTTTTATATTTTGATGTTTTCTAAGGTAGCTACAATAATCACATACTTTATATTCTGTGAAAAGAATATAGAGAGTTTTAAAACTAGTAATTTATTCATTTTGAAAAGTAAATAATTACTCAAGAAAATCTCACATATTTCTGGGTCTACCTTCTATCCTAGAAATACCTGATATGTATATTTTCCTTCTGACAAACTAATTGTGAAATATCACAATACATACTAACAGTTTTCACTTGTATCTTGTAAAATTGTGGTGTATCTTCCTTTTTCTGTTCTTCTCAATTTTTTTGATTGTTGAGACATTAAAACATCACATTTTCACTGATGATCTTAGTATATATTAAAACTACATTGTATTTAATTTCTTTTTGGGATATTACTCCTGCCATAAGGTATTTGTCAGTTATGGCTGCTATAGTAAAACGTGGTATAATGGGTAACTTAAACAGAAATTTATTTCTCACAGTTCTGGAATGTTGGCCAATTTGCCTCCCCAGTAAGAGACATCTTCCTGGCCTATAGACGGTTGCCTACTTGCTGTATCTTCACGTAGCAGGGAGAGAATGTACTCTGTCCCTTCTTTCTTCATCCTATAAGGACACTGCTTTCATCATGGGGGCCCCACCCTCATAACATCATCCAAAACTAATTACATCCTACAGGCCCTACTTTCAAACACCTTCACATTGTGGGTCAGAGCTTCAACATATGAATGTGGGGGGAACACACACACTCAGAGCTTGACACATACATAATAATTTTCCATAAGTCTTTATGTAATCTGAGGGTTTTGAATACTACTAGTTACTCTGCTAGCTTTCAGTGATTAGATATTCATTTATACAAATTTATTTCTGAATTTGCTAAATATTTGACCAACAACTACAGGGTATCTTAATCTATTCTAATTGTGCTTTTTAAAATTCTTATCTCAACAGATGAGAAAAAACTATGGGAAACTATTCTAAGACAAATAATTATCTTTGTAATTTCATTTATTGTCTCATAAATAATACAGTAAACTATTCAGCTGGATGATGTGTCATTGTGGTAGAAAATCCTACAGTGTGAGATGTTACACTTCCACTGGAAACACAGAAAGTAGGGGGGCACGTGGCTGGTTCAGTCAGGAGACTATGTGACTCTTGATCTCGGGATTGTGAGTTCAAGCATCACCTTGGGTGTAGAGATTACTTAAAAAAATAAAATCTAAAAAAAAAATAGCAGAAAGTAGGAAACACTGTGCACATCTTATTTACTGAATTTTCTCTTTGGAGGAAAGGAATGTAAGTGGAAGGGTAAAAGATGCAGGAATTATATTACATTCATGCCGGAGGGCACAGTTTGAACCTTCCTTAAATAAGACTTGAATTAAAAATGGATTTAAAAAATTACTTAGGGATGCCTGGGTGGCTCAGGGGTTGAGTGTTTGCCTTTGACTCAGGGCGTGATCCCAGGGTCCCAGGATTGAGTCCCACATCAGGCTCCCTGCATGGAGCCTGCTTCTCCTTCTGCCTGTGTCTCTCATGAATAAATAAATAAAATCTTTTAAAAAAATAAAATAAAATAAATTTAAAAATTATTTAAATTAACTTCTGGATTACAAGGCATTTAAGGGCAGAGGTTTACAATACAATGCTGTTCAGCTATAAAATAGAAGGAAATCCTGCCATTTGCTACAACATGGATGGAACTTCAAGGTATTATGCTTAGTGAAATAAGTCAGGAAAAGACTAATACTTGACAATCTCACTAATATCTAGAACCTAAAAACAAGCAAAAAACTCCAAAGTACTTGAAAAGAAAAAAAAAAAGAGCAGAGATAGTCTGTATTCCAATGACATGAGGTCATGGGCAAGAAATGTATGCTTCCTTGATTTATTTGTTAACTACCTCCAGAAAGGAGTTCCAGCAGAATTATCAAAGCCATTCTACCATCTAAGAACTAAAGATGCACTTTAATTAAAGTGAAAAAAAGAGGAAGAAGAGTGAACGTTAACAAGTAACTGATAATTATTATAAGACCCATTTGCTGGTAAACAACTTTTAAAAAAGGAATTAGAATTGTTAATCATCTTTAAAACCCCACTTATTATAAATAAATAAATAAATAAATAAATAAATAATAAATAAATAAATAAATAAATAAATAAATAAATCCTCACCTATTTAAATAAATATGTATAACAGATAAATAAATGCAAGTCCAGAAAATGTCCAAGACAATCCTCACCACTGAAATCTAACTGAACAATATGACTAGAACAATAAGTGTCTGACGCCTGTTCCCTTTCTTATTACGGTAACAGCGATAACAATGCCAATTGTATTAGGCAACACCAAATGTTTACTACGAGCCAGGGACCTTCTGTGCTCTTTTTAGGTATTAATTAATTGAGTCATTCCATAATGAATAATTTTTTTTTTTTTGGTTTTCACAACATCTTTTATCTGTTCCATATTTTATTCTGCTCTTATACAAATATTTTTTCCTTTGTAATTACTTTTTATTTCATCCCACCTTTGTCAAGGGATAAAACAAATCAACCACAATTCATAAAGAGCAAATATTTTCAATAACTGAATAATTAGGTAATGCTAAAATTTCTATTGTTTTCCTCCAGAAATTTACTTGGAGCTTAAACTGATTCAATCTTTTAAATATCTTGCTTTTCTAGACCACTTCAAAAATACCAGAATATTGGGTTATTCTCTCCTGGCTTTGGAATTATGTGCTTCTCTGAATTTCTAGTTCTTTTGCAGAACTGAAATATCAAATAATGTTTTTTTTAATTATGGTAATTTTTAAAAATGTTTTAAAATTTGTCATTCTAATAATTACGGATTAAAATATTGTATAACACCTAAACTGGGTCTTTCTCAGTGAGCTAGGCTTTTTTTTTTTTTTTTTTTTTTTTTAGGCTTTTTTTTAAAGGAAAAAAAAATAAGCTAGAGCCTTCAAAGTTTTTCCAAAAGAAAAATACCAATCACATCATTGTCTTTTTAGGGAACAAACTTCTCTTCATTTTAATAACTACCACTATCCTCTCCCACACACACTACTTTTTGGTTAATAATCATGGTTCTATTTGATATCATTAGAAAATACATGGATCATTTTCAATAAATCATGGCAGATATAATACAAAAGATATTTTAAAAGTTACCTACCATGTGTTTTAAGGCAGTCTGCTGCAAAATTAAATATCCATTGAAGATCAGCACATGATAATAAATGAGAAGACTCAGAAGCACCTATGCACGTATCACACTGAGGGAGCACTGTCCTAGTTTCTGCAGATCCTTGCTTGCTCTTTAGAACAGTCTGCAGAGGCAGGATGGAACCCACTCAAAATCTGGTTTGCATGTAAAAAATGATGATGCCAGCCAGACACACACAAAAAGGAATGGAAAAATGTATTACTAGCAAAATAAGAGTTTGGGGAGAGAGCAGAGAAAACCTCCTGAGTGGGGTCTGAAACAGTCTGTGAGAGCAGGAAAAGGAGATTGGCTTGGGGCTTTTCTTGCGGTGAGAGTGCCGGGCTGGAGGCAGCGTTTCCAGTTGTGGGCAAGGTCTCCCATTTGTTTCTGGGGTTTGAACCTCACAGCAATTGAGGGAGGAGGTTGAATTTGCTCTCCTCCCGTCCAAAGTGGGCCGGGAAGGGAAGAGGGAAAGTGAAGCTTGCAAATATACAGCACCCAATATTAAACACTGAAGTCAGGCTAGATTACATTTGTCATGTAGGTATTTTTCTCCAAGTACTGTCACATTTGTTATTAACACAGAAAATCTATCAATCTTTATAGATTTGCTTTAATAAAATAGGAAAACTGTGTAGATGAATCAAATCTGTCAGCATCCTTATTTCAAACTACTCCTCGCCAGTTTGTGATTTGTGTACTAATGGCATATTGAGAGTTATTTATGTCAGTAGATATTTTAATAAATGGGATATCCTTGAAGAAAGGAATTTAGTCTATAAAATGAAGATTATGAAGATAAAGTAGAGGGTTTAAATGATGGAGAATGACAGGTCAAATTAAATAGGTGATGAGAAAATAAATTTCATCCACAAAAAGAGGAAGAAGAATACTGATGTTTAAAATGTAAATTTTGGTAAAATAGATCAGAAATTCAAATATAAATCCTGATAAACTTTATAAAAAACCATCCAGTTTCATGGAGGAGTTGAACATCTTAAAGAGATGTTTCTCTGGGGACTGATGAGAATATGATATTTCATTCATGTATGTACCATTCATACCTGTTGGTAAGACATAAAACAGGAGGAAAAGAAAGAATAGGCCTTCACTATATACACACACACATAGATTTTCTCTTACGAATGTATATATTCTTTCTATATTATCTTTATTTTCTTTATCTATTTTTAATCACGTTGATTCATTCTTTGCAACTCATACTGTGTGCCAAGTAAATCTTTCTTTTTGTTTTTAGCAGAATACTATAATTTCCTGAAGTTCATTATTTAATTTTCTGTGCTTTTTCCTTAAAATTCTGCTCTGAATTCCTATAATCTACTTGTTTGTGATTGATTATCTGAATTGCATTTCCTTACAAGTATCAACTACTTATACTTGTCAGTAAAGTACTAAACGTATTCCCCGTATTATTTGTTTTATTAAACTGTCTGTCAGCTACACTATGCAAAAATATTTGAAACAGATTGTGCACTGTTCTGCTGTGTTTTCAACAGATGTCTAGTTAATTGGAATTTCTCATAGTTGGGCCAATTGTATTAGCTTCCCAGAAATATAGAAACACCATAACCATATACCTTTTCCGTTGGAAATGAGCCATGTTGTTTTTTTTCTTTTAAGTTCCACATTGACTGTCCCTCAATTGTATGCATTTATTTAATTATTTATACATATGTCTCCTTTTACTAAAAATAAAACACTTCATTGGTTGGTGCCTTCAACATTCATGTAGATGAAAAGTGGTCCAGCTCTGAAGGAAAGCCATGGAAATACCGGAAATACCAAAGAGGCAACACTCAAATAAATTATATGATGACACAGCAAAAAGGGACCTAAATTAAAATTTGTTGGTTTCTAATAGGCACTGATTTGTGGAATGGGAAAAGGAAATAATTAAGCTCATTTCCTATGCTAAACTTGGGTATAGATATAGAAACCATGTTTATCATATTTGTAAATGATACATTTATAAATTTCTGACATATTTTTACAGAAATCAGAATTCAGTATTATCTGATGACCTACTATAATAATATAGTTTAATGAAATTTATTAAATTTATATTTAATATGAATGAAAATGAAATTTATAATTTTAGCAGATAATATCATATGCATATATTCCCAGTTAGGACCTTTCCTTTGAACTCCAGATTTGTGTTTTTAATTGTGTCCTTATCTCCACGTAGATATCGCTCTTTTGTTCAAAATCTTCCAGTGGTTTTCCTTTTCATTCCATTTAAAAGCTTAATGTATCACAGTAGCCCACAAATCTGTGCCATTAGGTGTCTGTTACCTTTTGAACTCTTTTCTTACTGTTCTCCATAGCATATACCATGGTCTTTCACATATATTAAAAGTATACTTGTGTTTGTGTTTTGATTGCAAAATGATCCCGATTTGCCATCCAACCTTGTATCCATGCTTTTTGCAATATGACTTTGCAGCTTCTCTCTTTAATAAAACCTACTTCTCTATGCTTTGCATCTGGACTAGTATTTGATTTCCTTTTGCTTAATAAAATGTGTATGGGGGCAACCCCGGTGGCGCAGCGGTTTAGCACCGCCTGCAGCCCAGAGTGTGATCCTGGAGACCTGGGATCGAGTCCCGCGTCAGGCTCCCTGCATGGATCCTGCTTCTCTCTCTGCCTGTGTCTCCGCCTCTCTCTCTCTTTCTCTCTATGAATAAATAAATAAATAATCTTAAAAAATAAATAAAAATAATAATAAAATGTGTATGGAGTTATGTTTTGCAACTTTTGAGGTTATGCCCTACATGCCTTGCCCATTTCTATGATCTCTCTTGGGTACCTGCCTCCCTTATGAGAAGAAATTAATCTAGGCTGATGGAAAATAAGAGATCATTTGGAGAAGAACCTATCTGTCCCAGCCAAGGACATTCTAGACCACCTACAGCTAGCCAAGCCCCAAATGTGTGAAAACAAAAACAAAAACCCCAGATTTACCAGAATTGCTTATTTGATCCACTGCCAAATGCAGACACATGCGTGAGTCCAGCCAAAATTGGAAAAGCTACCCAGATGATGCGTAGACTCATGAGCAATATAAATGTTCATTGTTACAAGGTTCATGAAAAGTTTTTGTTTGGTTTATTTGTTTCAATTGCTGTTATCACTACTATTTTCAGCATATAAAATAATGCCGGATTCATTTTAAGTGCTCAATAAATTATTACATGTTTTGGATCCTTTTAAAATCTAATTATAATATTTTTTCAGTAGAATATGTGGCTACTAAATGGCTTTTAGTATCCATGCTGAAGGTTGTGAGTTTTTTTCTGATTAAATTTTGAATACACATACTTCACTTATTGTCAGGAAAAAGCTAGCTTTTTTGTATAAATTACAGAAGCTTTAATATATATCAGAATGGTAAAAAAATAAAATTTCATAAAGTAAATAATTTTGTTGAAAAAATGCAATACAGAATCCCCATTGTTTGATGAAATGAGTGTAGACTGATGCAGATATTCTGGAGAAAAGAATTAATAAGTAAAATTAAATATATTCATTATATATGCCAGCATTCCTTCCAGGTAAATATCCAAAATAAAGTCTTACATGAGTCTCTAAAAGAAAATGGACTAGAATACTCACTGTTGTTCTATTTGTTGATTGGGTAGTTGTAGAAGCAATGGAGATACTCATCAGAAGTGAAATAAATTAGCCTTTGGTAGATACACACTCTTGGATGATCTGGTATTTAATAGCAACATATAAGGTGAGCAGTTGTAAACATGAGTAGAGCTTAAAATCATGGTTCCTAATGAACAAAATTAGAGAGTAAAGTCCATATCACATTATTATTTTATTTTGTATATTAAAATCTAAAACTATATAAAAATGATGCATCTTACAAGAACACACAAGTTGATACATTCAAATACATTAAAATGCTTTCCTATGCTACAAGTAGGGAATGGAAGTAGTAAATGGAAATAAAATGGAATGAATATATAGAAAAATAAAATAAATGAGAGGTTGTGCAGACCAGTGCTATATTGTGCCACATACAGATTGATTAATTCTCTGTATCTGTGGTTTAAAAAGATATAAAATAATAATAATAGTAATTATTATTAGACTAAATGGGAAGAGAAACGGTCAATTTCACACATTACAGATATCTTTTTTGAAAAGAAATAACACAAAGAATAATTGATATCTATTTCTACAATACTTGTTGAGATTTGAGGTAGAAAAATTTAAGATTCCTTCATATTTTGTAGGAGCAGTTTATTCTATTATTCTTTGGCTTTGTAACTTTAAGCTGCTATACATTATTAACCTTTGTAATTTATCTCAAGTGTGTAAATGATTATGAACAGTTAACTGAATGAAGATTTAAGGGGAAATCTATATTACTACTTGAGGGAAACATGAGTCTCAAGCACCTTCAAGTATTTCAGAACCTTTTACTTGACTATCAATATTTGATATTTAATTTCAAGCAATTGCTCTTTGTCCACTAAACTTAATATAGAATGGATTTTCTTGGATTGATTTGTGTTCCTCTGATTATACTTATTGAATTTAATCTAATTGAATCTAATGGTATTCTCTGTTTTAAAATACTGTAATTTAAATGTTAAAAATAAAAATAAATAAATTTTCAATTAATTCCATTGTGCTTCCTGTCTTCATCGCTATTGATTTTTTTTTCTTTCCATTCCTATCACCATATTTTCAATATCCAGAACATTTTATCTGATCATTTTGTTGGTCTACTCACTTGCTGTCAACATAAGTGATTCCCTGTTATGCTTTGAAATAATTTCTGATTTCACCTTGAAGTCATTGGATGCTCTATTAATTCTTTCTATTTTTTTTTTCCTTAATGGATCCCCCTACTCTCAACCCCTCTAGGTATTGGAGGGTTCAAGATTCAGTACTGGGTCTTTAAACAATATATTTTTGACACCTCCATTTAGATAAGCATAGGCATTTCAAGCATAAGTTCAAATGGATGTTTGTTTACTACCTCTACCACCCATATCTGTTAGCAGACTTCTCTCAGATAAAGTTATTAGTATTTACCAAGTTTTACAATCCAGTGATCTTGACCTTTATTTATCTTGTCCTGATACTTGCACATAAACAAATCTTGACATTTCTAGAAAATTCCAAATCATATCTCAAATGCATTTGCTTATCTTCAACTTTACTACTACTAACATACCCCAAGTCCCTATCATCTCTAGCCTCAATGATAATACACTTCTAATTTGTTGTGCAGCCTCTTCTGTTTCAGAACCCCCAATTCATCACATTTAATATATCACTTCTCTCTTAAAACTCTTAATGGCTTTCCCATTGCACCTCACCAATAGTATTAAGGAGCTGCATGATCTAGGCCCTTTCTTTCCTTCAAATTAATCTATCCCATTCTTCCAGTTTTATTGTTCTCTAGCTACATTGCTATATTCTCTTTTCATCAAATACTACTAATTTTCATTCTATCTATTCAGTCTATCCAGACTATCTCATATAAATAGGATCATCTAATATGTGCTTTTTGTTAGTTTTTTTCACTTAGAATATTTTCAGTTTATCAGTGTTGTACATATCAGCACTTCATTCCTTTTTATGCACAAATTATATTTGTTTTGAGCCAAAATTCCATTTCAAATAAAAATGAAATAGCATCCAATGTTTCCTTATCATATTGTAAGTCATGGGAAACAATTTAAGTATCTATCTAACAGGAGATGGAAAGGAATCACTTCCTTGATGGTATAATAAGGACCTCAGAAAATCTGATCTTCTAAAAAGCAATGTGAATCCCTGAAAATTTGTCTAAATTTTGTTTGTTTGTTTTTTTTCCCCCTGGTAATTAATGAAAGGCTTAGAAAAATCTGATAATTTATTCAAGAAATATATCTAAATCTCAGTATAAATGACAAGTTTCTGGCATTTTAACTTGCACTGTTACCGTTACCTCTTCCCAGCTTTGTGGGAGCTTTGAAAACTAATGGTTAGCTTTACAGTGAGCTAGATATGAAAGCCAGCAGCCTAATGCCCCCTAAAGAATTCAGAATGGATGTAGATATACCTCAAAACACTCTCCTCAAGTAGTTATAATTCTCTGAATAGTGAAACAGAACATATTTTAGGGCTATAAAGCTATTTTGTATGATACTGTAATGGTGAGTACATGACAGTATGCATCTGTCAAAACCCATAGAAAGATACAGCAAAATGAGTGAAACTTAGTGTATGGAATTTTTTTAAAAAATGAATTATGAAGGTAAGTGATCCCACAATAGAATACAAATGGACAAACCCCACAGAACTATATTTTAACTATTAAACAATTTCATGGAAGAAGTGAGGGGAAATGTTACTGACCTAATAAGCAATTTTGGAAAAGAGTAGAAACTGTAAGACTAAAGCCAAAATCATCTTAGATAAGCAGTGTAAAAAAAAAAAAAAAAAGATAAGCAGTGTACTCTAGTTAGCCAAGTTGTTTCTCAGTGAGGCAAGTAACCAGATCTAAAGCAACTACACTTGTTTACTGGGATTGAACAAATAAATAAGTGGATGGTGCATGGTGAAAGCTAGCTTTCTCACTGTTGGAGAGAAAAGTTACAGATAGGCAGGGTTGGGGAGGCTACAATGAGCCATGTGGTGGTGGACTAGAGTTGCACACATGAGTATGAACTCATGTTTAACTCAATATAGATATAGATGAATAATTATGAAAGTTATACCTTCTCCCACACACATACATTTCCAACTGCTGAGCTAACAGAGCCTAAAAGCAATGACACTTTAAGAACAAGTACACCTAACACTCAGATACGTAGATCTTATTTTCAAATACTATTGTCCAGTAGAAGGAACCAGGGATCCCTGGAGAAATTACAAATTCTAAGATTGGGCTAGGGAATTCACAAGCTGAGTCTGGAGGATCCCGTATGCCTGAAAGTAAGAATGTGATTAAAAAAAAAATACAAACTGGTATGTATATCAAAGGGACACAGGGTCAAATGTAAAGAGATTCCAAAGGCCAAAGCTAGAAGAATTTAAGTGACATGATAAATAAAGTAATACTGATACTTTACTGATAGCTTATAAGCAATACTTATAAACTAAATTAAAATTAGTATCTACAAGTCCATACAGATATAAACGACTAAGAAGTTAATAAATTAGAATGAATAAACAATTCCCATTCAGAATTCCAAATAAGGGATGCCTGGGTGGCTCAGCGGTTGAGCATCTGCCCTTGGCTCAGGATGTGATCCCAGAGACCAAGGATTGAGTTCCACATTGGGCTTCCTTTATGGAGCCTGCTTCTCCCTCTGCCTATGTCTCTGTCTCTCTCCGTCTGTGTCTCTCATAAAAATATAAATAAAATCTTTCTAAAAAGTTCCAAATAATTTATGTATATACTTTCCTCTCAAGAAAGTAAAGTGCAACTCCCCACTTATGTGTGTGAAGCACATAATGACTTCCTCCCAAAGAGCACTGGACGGATGGAAAGAGTGAATAATGAGTAACTTTACAGTAGACATCCTGACAAATATTACCTCGCTAGGTGGGCAAGGTCAACATCAAAATCACAAGTCATGTCCATAATTTCTATTCTGGATAGTATTTGATGAGAATGGCTCTTTTACTCTGTCTTCCTCATAAAAACCTCAAACCACTGTCTAACTATTAGAAAGACTTCAGATAAACCTGAGTTGAGGGAAATTATATAAAATACCTGATTAATACTCATCAAAACTGTCAAAGTTCTTTAAAATTAGGAAAGTTGGGGGGAGCACCTGGGGGCTCAATCAATTAAGTGTCTGCCTTCAGCTCAGGTCATGATCCCAGGGACCTGGGATTTAGCCCCATATTGGACTACTTGCTCAGTGGGCAACCTGCTTCTCCCTCTCCCTCTGTCCCTCCCTCTATTTGTGCTCTCTCTCTTTCTCTCAATTAAATTAATAAATAAAATCTTAAAAAAAAAAGCTGAGAAACTGTCAAAACTAAAACTAAGGTGATTCATATGACATAGTATGATGACTAAAGGTAATACAGTACTCTGGATGGAGTTCTAGAAAATAATATATATACATATTGGTTAAAAATTAAGGATATAGGAATAAGGTGTGAACTCTAGCTGATCATAATGCATCAACATTATTTCATTAGTGTTGAATATATCATAGTAAAATAAGATCTTAACAAGAGAAGAAACTGGGTGTAGGATATATAGGAATTCTGTACTAACTTTGTCAAATAATTTGTATCTAAACTATTCTTTAAAAAAAAGTGTATTTGAAAATATCGCAAGATGGAGAAAAGGTAGAGACAAATAAAATTAAAGAGAATATAAAAATGATTAGATAATATTTCCAGGGATATATGTTATATATCCATATATAATATGATATGTAATAATTATATAACTATATGATATAATTATTATAGTAATATAATCATTTATAGAATATATACACAGATAAATGAATATATAGAGTATTTATAATAATATTATATACTATCTACTTGTATATAGATATAGAGTAATAAACTCAACCTCATGCTTTGGGAGAAAAATGCTCATTTAGCACCTGACAAAATTAAGGAAATAAATACACAACATGCAACCTGATAACATGTTTGAATTTCCAGCATCCAAGGAAATATAAAGACTTATCTCGGTGATGCTGGTAATATCTTAAGTGTCAAAGAGAAAAATATTACTATTAAATATTCACCGAATTGATATATTATTCATGTACAAAATAACATGAAAACACTTTCATGCACAAATTTGGAGGTATTTCGGTGAGAGTCTTCTCTGATTTCTACATCATCAATCATAATTGTAGCCATCTTCTCATCATTATGGTTAATATTTGAATGCTTATTATATAGAAGTCATTTCCTAAGCTTTGCAATGTATTATTTTGTTTAAACTTCTGAGCATTCAATTCTTATTATCTCTCCTTCACAGAAGAGTAAAATGAGGCTCAGATAGTTTAGTAATAACACCAAATCATGAGACCTTTAATGATTTAAATCTACTCGTATTTGAGACACTGTAAACAACTAAGAAATTTATAAAATTTAAATATTCAAAAATTGAAAAATAAATTGCATCTGCACTGCTGGCAGAAACATTGTATCATTTTTTTAGTGGGATTATTTGTGTACATTAACATTTACTGGGTCATATGATATATGTGCTAGGGTTTTTTGCATGGGCTACACTTAGTCTTAGTCAGAATGCTGGAAGAGTAGAAACTATGTTGCCCAAACTCTTGCACCTAGGGATTTCAATCATACATTTAATATACTTTTTTGAGACTTGGAAGCAAAAATTAGTTATAGGTCGCTCTACTGAAGTGCTTGACTGGTGCTGGAAGTAAGCAAGGACATGGAAATATGAGCCATCCCTGGGATATCCTTCCATTCTAGTGTGTCTCCTGAATGTGTAAGTAGCTCTGGCAGCAGCAATGACTTTCTGCTTCAGCCCCATGTAAGTAAGCTGAGATGCAGTATGGTTCACTCACTTCTGTAATGTTCTTGCAGGAGATTCAGAATAGAGCCTGCTTTTACATTTTCCCATCTGTTTTATAAACACCTTAAATTAAATCCCTTCTGATCTAAAATGTCTAGACTGTTTTCTTTCCTTTACCCATCTGATACACCACATGTGTTATTTATACTTCTACTGATGCAAATTTAAAAATAAAGTCATATACCTTAACGTACACAGTAAAACCCCCTGGAAATTTTTACAGATCACCACCTATTTTTGGCTGCTGTTGACGATACCACTCTAGAGATGTACCCTTAGATTCGATCTGCAGAGCAGAGAAAAATAATTATGCCTCTGAGATTCAGAAAAATTTGGGATCTTTTATTCAGCTTGCAATACCTGCTGACACAGGACGACAGCCTGAGCTTCACCTTTAATGAAATTCAGAGGAACAAAGCATTCAAAAGAGTTGTATCATTTCTTGTAACAATTTATATTTTCTCAAAATCATTCCTGCTTAGTACCCTCCAAACTCTGTCAGAAATTGTGACATGAATGCTCTCGACTATAAAATTCATTAAGTTTTAGTTGTTTGTGGACTTCTGGAATGGCCAGTTTGGTATTCCAAGTGCTGGTATATATTCCTCATACCACCTACAGCTCACCCATGAAAGTATGTGAGAGTTGAGTGAAAGAATTTTCTTCTATCCCCTCTCAAAGCATTGTGATTGCAAGTGTTACAGTAAGCCCTATGTAGAAAGGCAGTGTATATTGTCTCAGGATCCAAAGGCGAGATGCAGACCAGGGCCATCTTGTCTCAGACATTCTGCCCTCAAACTAGTAAAAAATGCCTTCGATCACAGCTCAGATACAAAACAAGAGAGATCAGGTATATTTTCTTTCAGGCCACTTCATATTTTACAGAAATTCTGTTTCAGGTTTTAAAATATATCTCTCATAATCCTAATACCCCTTCCCTTTCATATCTCATTGCCATATTGATAAAGAGAAAGAATGATATGTCTTGTTTTATTTTGTACTGAAAGGGAAGGTGAAATAATCAATACATTTTTGAGTGTGTTCATTTATTGCATTCCTTTTGCAAAATTTTACCGAAGTACTTCCTATGATCATTATTTTATGTGTGCAAAATATAGCTCTAGTTATTTTTATGATTTAGTACTTATTTTATGATGTGCAATTTTCAATAGTAATTTCAAATGATTTTTTTCACAGAATTAGTAACATAAGAAAGTATTTTTGTCTTATGAAATTGGAAATAACCCTTGGAAATGACTAGGAAACACTATGAGAATTTGAAATTACTGCAGGTAGAAATAAATGCATATGCACAGACAGACAGACCTATACATATCATGTCCTAATGGTAATTGCTTAACTATCACCTGCCTTATAACTGGAGAATGACCATAACTGTGTAACGACTAATCATCACTACAGTTATATAACTAGAAGCATGTTTTTTTGGTTCTTGTAAAATTATAACTTTATTTGTAGTATTTTACTACATCCCTCTACCACCCCATTTAAGAAAAGTGAAATCACGTATAAGAGCATTAACAGTTTGGCACTTTGTATATCAGTGTAACCACAAACTGAGGTGTCCTCACTGACAATAAACTCAAGGCCCAGCAACATTGTTCAATCTTCCACAATACCAGTGGCTAATCCAGAATTTCTCTGATGGAAGAGAATATGATTGAAAGGGGAAGGAGGCTGAGAGAAGTGGTTGGTATTATTTCAATTTGGACTATGCATGTTGGAGTATCATGGTAGGGTGAGAAAATCACCTCTTTTATATAAATCCATGTTTGCACAATAATAAGAACACTTTTATTTAGATTACTTATTTGGAAGGTGTAGATTCAGATTAATATAGATGGGGGTAGAGGGGTCCAGCTAATCTATTTTTTTGGCTATCCTTCTCATGAGAGAAAAAATGGAGTAGACACGAAGAAAAGGTAGACAATTTAATTCTCCTGCACAATGGGATAAGTAATCTACATCAGGGAGTTTCCCCTTCCTCTTCCGATGCGAACCCTTTTTATTATTGCAGAAATGAAGCATCTGGTATCAGAATGAATCTCTCCAAACAGAATGTGTCAAAATTCAACCCCAAAAATATGTAGATTAAATCACCCTGCAAGAGGGTATCTGCAAAATAAACCCTCTCCACAAGCTAGTCCTGATATGGGGTGATTACTTCACATTCTAAAACAGTTATGTTTTCATGCTGACTTTTAGAAACTTCCCCATTTGTAACATTTTCTATACTCAGTGAATTGATTTTTTTTTGTGTGTGAAGGTCTTTTCACAACACCCGGATTGTATCAAAGCCTAGGACTGCCTCATTCATTTTTATATTGCAGCATGTGGCAAATTTTAGAGCCTCTGGATATACTTTTCAATGGATGAAAGACTAAAGTATAGAAAGAAATAGGAAGAAGAAAAATAATGGTAGGTGCTACCAATGATGCAAAAAAGGCAACTTATTTTAGCAGCAATTTAAATCTTAAAGTAATAGGTGTTTCTTTTCACGCTTATTACATTAAATACTTATAAAATTAAGAAATTTCAGGAGAGTATAAAAAAACTAACGAACACTTCTACCCTTTTCATATATAAATATGGAATTGCAGGCTATATTTTAAAAATAATGTTACAGTCCGTATTGCTATCTGAATGCAGTCATCTTTTTTTTTTTTTTTTTGCAGTCATCTTTATAAAAATCAAGCACACTGCAATATTTCTTTGGATCATCTCTACAGTGGACTTGGGAGGAAACAAATGTCAAAAATATTAGAGAACCGAGACACCTTTAAGGATTTGGTTAGGGGTAATTAAGTTTTAAAAACAAAATATGTCTCCTCATTGTGAATAATTCTTTTGTGGCTAGCCTGCTTGCTCAGCCATCCCTTTGTTCCTGCCAGCCCCCGGCAAACAATCTGTGTCTTCTTTGCTCCTCAGCCCAACACACACTGTTCCCACCTGGCCTCCTGTTCTGCTCGAGCCCGCAGCACACTAGAATCTGTGTCCTCAGCTTGTCTATTTTTTATTAGTTCATAAAGATAACAAAGAGACTATTTTAGTTTAAGCCAGTTTACTATTAATTCTAGAAAGGAGATAGGGGAAAGGAGCGAAAATAAACCAACTTAAAATATAAGAGATATAAAGGGTCCTAATATCTAGCAAAACTCTCATTGTTTCTTTCAATAGCCTCTGGTCCCTGCCTCACTTTTATAGTGTCCTGAAGGTTTCCAGTATTTCTTGATGCCACTCTCTAATAATAGGTTCAAATTTCTTTCTTTCTCTCAGTACCATACAAGAATTCTAAAGCTCATCTTTGCCCCACAAGATTACTTTGCCTTTGTTATTCAAACACGAATGTAGGTACTGTCTGAATGGAAGTGACTTTGCAGATGGAATTATGGCTGCTAGTTAGCTGCCAATAAAATAGGGAAATTATTTCCAATAATCCTGGGGGACTTCCTATAATCAGAAGGGTCTTTAACAAGCAGACAGGATGTCCCAGGAGTCAGCTAGAGATGCAGCTACAGAAGTCATGAGAGCTGTCACGGGAAGGAAGGAAGCTGAAATTGGTGAAGGGGTGTGCAGGAAGCCAGAGAAGAAAAGCTGACAGCCAGCCTTTTGAAGCACAAATAAGTGGGGATGGAAACCCCATCCTAGAACAGCACAGCAATCCGGTCAACAACTTGAATGAGCCTGGGGACAGATCCTCTCCAGTATCTTGTGACAGGAGCACAGCCAGCTGATACCTTGATTCTGGTTTGTGAAACCATAGCAGAGAAACCAGCTATGCCAACCTGGAAGTCTGACGACAGGATTATAAGATGATGCATTTGGGTTATTAGAAGCCACTAAGTCTGTTGTCATTTTTTAAGAGGAGCAATGGAAATAAAATACAAGTACCAAAGTCCTACACTTAATTCCCTGTAAACTCTGTGAGCCCTTCAACCATGCATTCTTAAGTATTGCACACACACACATACACACACGCACACAGAGTGAACTAGAAACATTTGGCTTAGAATTAGTAGGTTCAAATGTAATTGTTCATTTATTCAACAAGATAGGAGGTTGTTGGCAGATGGTACAGACTAGTTTTAAGACAACAGATGCACATTTTTAATACTTATTTTTTATCTTATTTTTAATTAGAAAGTGACACTTTAAACTGAAAATACTAGAAACCCTCATTGAATCAAGGGAGAAAAGAAACAAAGGAACCAGAAAAGCAATGGCAAAGTTGTTGAAAAATAATGATTTATTCAGTATGACCTGAGTTTTGGATGTGTGTGTGTGTGTGTGTGTGTGTAAATGGTAAAAGAAGAGCTTAAGAGAAAGACAAGATTCTAAAAGCCCTTCAATCCTTCATCCAATCAATTAAGCACATACTGTATCAGTCACTGGAAATTCCAGATAAAGCAGGAGTAGTCCTGGTGTCTGCGTTGTGGAGCATTCAGTCCAGTGGAGAACCTCAAATTCAATCAAACTGTCACTCCAGGCTGTGCTGTCTAGGTAAGGCCTTCCCAACCAATTCCAGGCATTTTACATTTCCTTAATAAACAATAAGAAGCTATTGCACAATTTAGCATCATATCTTAAGGCTTTCTGTGGGGAAGTGAAGCAAAATGATCAGATTATGTTTTAGAAAACTCACTCTGATGACTGTAGGGTTAAATGACTAGGGCAAGGTAAGTCTGATGGCTGGAAGACTGCCAAATTTCTCATTGTAAATGAGCAAGAAATGAGACAACAACTAAAAATAAAACTCATGAGAATTAAAATAAGGAGTGAGTTTAGTAAATATTCCAGAAAAATGTAATAACTGATTTAGAAAATTATTGGATGTGGGGAAAAGAAAGTAGAGGATGATTACTAGGCATGTTTTTGAGCAAGTGGCTTTCATCAACTATGATCTATAGGATCCTTAAGAATATTAAAGAATATTAAAAAATATTAAAATTAAACATTACATTTTTTTCTAATTGAAATTCCTATGGGGCATGAAAACACTAAACTTAAATAGTCAGATGTGATAAGCCAAATAATGAATCCCCCCCCAAAAAAAAAATCTGTGTTCCAGTGGAAGTTGATTTATACTGCAAAAAATGATTTTGGAGATGGGGTTATGCTAAAGGTCCTGAGATGAGGAGGTAACCCTGGAATATCCTGAGTCGTCCTGATATAATCACAAGGGTCCTTATAAGAAGAAGGCAGGTGATCAGAGTGAATAATAAGACATGTGACAACCAAAGCAAAAGGCTGGTGAAATGTGAAAGAGCCATGAGTCAAAGAATGCAGATAGCACTAAAAGTTGTTCCAGAAGGAAGTAGCTCTCTCAACACCCTGACGTTAGCCCATTGAGACTGATTTTAGACTTCTGACCTCTAAAAATATAAGGTCATAAATTTCAAACCACTAAGTTTGTAGTAACTTCTTACAATAGCAATGAGAAATTAATACAGCAGATGTATATGTATGTGGGAACATGAGGATAGAACTAAGAGATAACAGTAATTCGCATCTCAATCCCCCTGGACTCCACCAGCAAATCACTATCACAGGTGTGGCAATGTACTTTAAGGTAGGTTTTTTGTTCTACTAAATGCTTCTGACTTACAAGGAGTAAGTCTTCTCTCAGGTTCCTTCTCTCCCGTGACACTCTTCTCCCTGAACAAAACAAACAAGCAAACAAAACAGAAGTTACTTGAAATCAGCCGTGTTTTTTTTTTCTTCCTAAATTTGTTAAAGAAATTATGATAAAATGATGTGCAGAAATGGGGATACTGTACAGGATAAAAAAATATAGAGTCCCAAGGACAGCAGAAAAGAGATGATGGGTTCCAACAGCTATGGAAAGTGTCCAAGAATGTTGGAAACCTTCACATGGCTCCCTGAAGCATCTTGAGGAAGGAACAACTAACTGCCCATAAGGAAAAGTTATGTGGTATATCTCTGGAGAGGCTAGTGCCAGAATTTTGAGTCTTGGCAGTATCCTAACCATTATATATAGCATGAATAGGAGATTTCAAGGATCTGTATGGGATGAAGCAATTAGGTGGTGCTTATAATGGACTAGGGACTCATGACTCCTCTTTTTTTTTTTCTGGAAAACATATAAACTTTCCAGACTTTATGCAAGTAGAGAGAGAGTATGTGAATGATAGAAATGGCAGAGATTACATTTTCCCACAAGCTATTTGTGATAGAAACTAGAAGCTGAGTTTACTGTTAGTTTTAAAATATAGAAAATTTAATAATTCTTGCATGCCTTTTCTTGTGAAATAAGGTTGCCTGCATACAGAAGAGAAAATAATTTAGAAATTATTAAAATTAATAATAGTTCATCAGGTTGATGGAGATAGAATGAGTGTATAAATCCATTGACTTTCTATATACTAGCAATACAATATCTTATTTAAACAACTGCTTAAAAAATTGTTTCATAAATACTGAAAATCGACAAAGACGAAAAAACACTTGGAATATGAGATATTGAGTTTTACAATTAATAATTTATTTTTAGAGAGATAAAAGATACACTAAAAGACATTAAACCAATGTAAATATAATATTGATGTATAAGAAAACTCAGTGTTTTACAAAAAAGATAACCATTCTCTCCAAATTGATTTTCTAACTTAAAGAAATTTCAATAAAAATTCCAAAATTGGTCTTCATGGAACTTGCAGTATATGAGGAAGTACAAAAAGCCAATAAGGATCAAAATGTGTTTCTGAAAATTATCTACATGAGGTAATTTTCTGTGCAGATATTATGACTATCTATAAAGCTACAAAATAATATAGACTGATATAGGGATACATAATTAGTACAATAAAATAGAGTAGACAGCAAACAATTTCAATAATATATAGACACTTTGTTTACGGCAGTGGTGGTTGGTTTATCAGTGGAAGATGACAAATCAAGGTAAATTATGAACTTGGGATGATGTAATATGTCAATATAAGCTCATCCTTGGTAGAAAATGTTCCTCTCTGGTGATCATAATGGGGGAGGAGGCTATGTATGTATGCCTGGGATCATGGAGTATATGTGAAATTTCTGTCTTGTTCTCTGAATTTTGTTGTAAATCTACAACTGCCTTAAAAAAATAAAGTCTTGAACACCTGGCTGGCTAAGTGGCTAAGCGGATGTCTTCGGCTCAAGTCATGATCCCAGAATCCTGGTATCAAGTCCAGCATCTGGCTTCTGCTCCAAAGAGAGTCGCTTCTCCCTCTGTCTCTCTTTCTCTCTCTTTCTCTCTCTCATGAATAAACAAATAAAATATTTTTTAAAAAAGTAAAGTCTTATAAAGTCTTAAGAAAATCTTATGTCAAGAAAGGTTGAACAGTTCAACTAAAAATTGGATGATAATAATTATGACATGCATAAATTAAAAAATAAAAATAATCTGGAATACATTAGCAATTGTAACAAAACAAGAAAAGAAACAGACACGTCAGTAAAAATACATAGAAGGTAACGTGCCACACACAGAAGAGGAAACACAAATGATAATAAATGCATAGAAATATATTCTAATTCATCACTAAGAAGAGCAATTTAAATACAGCAAAAATTAAATTCAGGAAACCTCTAGTATTAAGTCAGGCAAATAGAAACTGGTTCCTTATATATTGCTAGCAATGTATTGCTATATTTATTGAAAATAATTTGCCATTCTTAATGATATTTATTTGACTTTAATGTGCATAGTTTTCCTCTTTAATGAGTCTTATAAGTGATTCAGTGTTACTCAGAACCTTTTTTTTTTATTTCTTAGTGTTACACAAAATAATATGCATCTTATATTCAATGGCATCTTAAGATTTTAAAAAACATGGCAATATATTTGAAGATACATAAATTTTACATTACAGAATTACTGCTTCCAGTTTCACAGCCTCATTAAATTTTTGCACATGCCATTTTTGCCTAGCTACATTACTCATATCCAAAAATGTAAGCAGAATATGATAAATGCCATCATGACATGGAAGTGCCAAAAAAAAAAAAAAGAAAACAAACCTGCCTTTCAAGAATGATAGACAACTTATGTTAAAGAAGTAATGGATGTTATCCCTTCATTGTAGTAAAGCTTTTTTTTCTTTTATGTTTTTATGACATTAATCAATAAATCTGTTATATTTAGTCTAGTAGAGACAATTATTAAATGGGTGCCCAGATGACATGAAAAGACATTTCTCCAGAGAAGACATACAAATGATCAACAGACACATGAAAAAGTGCTCAACATCACTCAGCATCAAGGAAATACAAATCACAACCACAATGAGATATCACGTCACACGTCAGAATGGCTAAAATGAACAAGACAGGAAACAACAGATGTTGGTGAGGATGCAGAAAAAAGGGAACCCACTGTTGGTGGGAAGTGCAAGTTTATGCAGCCACTCTGGAAAGCAGAATAGAGGCTCCTCAAAAAGTTGAAAATAGAGCTACACTATGACCCAGCAATTGCACTACTAAGTATTTACCCCAAAGATACAAATGTAGTGATCCAAAGGGGCACCTGCACCCCAATGACTATAGCAGCAATGTCCATAATAGCCAAACTATGGAAGAGCCCAGATGTCCATCGACAGATGAATGAGATGAATGGATAAAGAAGAGGTGGAATATATATGCCATGGAATATTACTCAGCCAAGAAAGAAAGAAGAAAGAAAGAAAGAAAGAAAGAAAGAAAGAAAGAAAGAAAGAAAGAAGAAAAAGAAAGAAAGAAAGAGAAAAGAAAGAAAGAAGAAAGAAAGAAAGAAAGAAAGAAAGAAAGAAAGAAAGAAAGAAAAGAAGGAAGGAAGGAAGGAAGGAAGGAAGGAAGGAAGGAAGGAAGGAAGGAAGGAAGGGAAAGAAAGAAAAAGAAAGAAAGAAAGAAAGAAAAGAAAGAAAGAAAGAAAGAAAGAAAGAAAGAAAGAAAGAAAGGAAGAAAGAAAGAAAAAAGAAAGGAAGAAAGAAAGAAAAAAGAAAGGAAGGAAGGAAAAGGAAATCTTGCTATTTGCAATGACATGGTTGGAACTGAGGATATTATGCTAAACAAAATAAGTCAATCAGAGAAAGGTAATCCTGATCTTCCTCATATGTGGAATTTAAGAACCAAAACAGAGGATCATAGGGGAAGAAAGGAAAAAATAAAACAAGACAAAATCAGAGAGAGAGAGAGACACTATAAGGGACTCTTAACTATAGGAAACAAACTAAGGGTCGCTGGATGGGAGTAATGTGGGTGGATGGGATAACTAAGTGATGGACATTAAGGAGGGCATGTGATGTAACGAGCACTGGATGTTATATAAGACTGATGAATCACTGACCTCCACCTCTGAAACCAATAATACATTATATGTTAATTAATTGAATTTAAAGAAAAATTTTTAAAAGGACAAAAAAAAATATGGTGCCCAAACTGGTAAAGTGCTGTACCTATAGATGGTCTCTTACTAAATGACTATTAATTGGGCAGCGATACGATAAATATTTTATAGGGGATAAAACACACAGATGGTTAAATATGTAAAAAACAATGTATTTCTGTCAGATTAGAAAATAAACTATATTACTAAATATAAAGAAAAGTAGAGAGAATTCAAATAGATTTTTTCCCCTATAAATTTTATGTCCTTTTTTTGGTTCAAAAAGAATGGAAAAATGGCAATTTTCGAAACTGTGTTCTACAATCTCCAAACATAGCCAAGATACATTGTCAGATGCAGTGTGGAGTGTGTGTGTGTGTGGGGGGGGGGGGGGGGGGTGCTCCCCTTCTTTAACTCCAATACTTCTTTTTATTTCATATTTTTCTCACTGGAAAAATTTGAGTTATAATTTGAGTGGCCACAATCCCAATATTTATCTAAGATTTTATAAAGTAGTAAGATAAAAAAGAAACTTTTTCTTTATTCTGTTTCTATGAAATGCATTTTTATAAGGATTCTTTCTTCTGCAAAAAGGAGAGGAATGCAATAAAGCCTGGCTGGAGCAAACAGAAAATTCTCTGCCTCAATTACAGTGTTCAGAAATTTGGCGGGCTGCCAAGGCAGCACGTTCTAGGAGCTCCAATGGTGCATCAGGAGCCAGCCAAATCCTGCCTCAGCTCTACCCTCCTTTTTGTTCTGGTTTGCATCTTACATGGACTTTTTCATCATGGCTCCAAGATGACTGCGTTCAATTCTAGATCTAACTAACAACCCTTTAGCTTCTCATTCAAAGAAGAAAAAAAAACTTCAGAAGTCTCAGAATACTACAGTCTAAAAAAAAAAAAAAAAAAAAAAAAAATCAGCTTAGGCCTGACTTTCACTCATGATGCAGACTGATGTTCCTATGAATCTCTACCTCGAAGCTTAATGTGATTATCCTAACAGCCCAAGACAAGTCAGGGTCTGTTCAAAGGAGAGGAGGTTGTATACTCCCCCCAAAGTTAAATGTGGTGTCTGGAACACTTGCACATTTTGCGGGGCCAAATGCAAAATAAATTGGAGGGTTGTGTGTTAAAAAAAATGTTAAGGATTTTAAGACAGCAATAACAGAGCATAAAACCAAGCATGGTGCCCTTCTAAGCATGGAACCCTGTGCTCCTGCCCAGACCATGTGCCCATGAAGCCACCCTCCATTGTGTATCATTTAACCAGGAGAAGGGTAAATAGATTCTTGGTGGAAGAAAACAGCAAATGTCTAACACAGAAACACAATTCAAACTTTGACTCAATTTTTACCATTTTAATCCCAAGTAATGTTTTTGACCTTTGAAAAAGTCTTACACTTGAAAAAACAAATTTTAATAATAATAGAAAGTGTGAAAGACACTCTTTTCTTTCATAAAATTTATCCTTTTACGCCTCTATATCTTAACTTCCCTATTTTTTTTTGGATGTGTTCTCATTTCTCCTTAATTTTCATGCATATATACCATTACCTCCTACTCTCAAAAAAAGCAAATAAGACTATCATTTTACCTTAATACATATTTTCGTTTGTTTCCCCTCTGCCTTCATTTCATCCTTTCCAATCTTTAATTATACTTACTTCCTCTGTTTTCCCAAAGCATTTCACATGCTCCTCATTCTTGTCACCTATAAAATTCATTCCCAGTGACAGATTTCAGTTTTATTTATCTCTGAATCCAATCATAATGTACATAATATAATATGGAGTTCAGTGCCTTGCACCTAGAGGGGCCCAATCAATATTTGAAGAGTGAGTGAATATCATTGTTTTCTTTCCCATTGTTATTCTTATTTAAATTCCTGGCTTTGACCAAATCCCCCCATTTAATTAGATAATATATATCAGAGTAGCAGCAATATAATCCCAAGTACTAGTTGGTTCTCAAAACAAAATATAATGTGATTTTTTTTTATAATGTGATTTGAATTTATAGGAGTGCATCATTTATTTAAATGTACATAGATATACTGGGTCTAACATTTTATCTTAAATAAAACTTGTTTCAATAAACATAATTATTTCTGTAATTTTCTAAACTCAGAATTTTTTATCTATGAATGGTATTGTTACTTAAGTTGTGTGTGTGTGTGTGTGTGTGTGTGTGACTTGCCTTGTGTTATCTTAATTATTTTCCAAACCCCATTATATTTTAATTTAGGAAAGCATTATATAAACATGAAAAATACTGGCTTGTTGGATGACTTTACAATTATGTTTCATATACCAGGTTGTCATGACGAATTAATCACTTTTATGCCTTAAAATGAACACCAAATTAATGACGCCCCATAATCTTAAACAAAATGATATTAGCACAACATTATTTTCTGGTTAAAGACCTTACTAGAGTACAAATATGTTTGCATACCTTATCTGTAATTGCAAGTGTCACTGTAGAAGGAAAGCTATTAACATTATGCAGTGAACATTTAAAAAATACTCATAGTCAAAGAGATAATATTAGGGAGATAATTTAATTATTAGTTTGCTTTTTAATCTGACTCATCAGCTTTCTGCTTCAGTGTTTATCATAATTTGCATTCTTGTGGTGAACTCAAGTAAAATGACCAAAAACTCAATATATTTTCCAAGCAATAATTCTTACAACATTAAAAAAAGCTGGCCAACATTAGATTTTATGTTGATTGGATGTAGCCTTGCCTTAAAAATATGTTATTTTATAATCAGGGTCACTTTATGTATACACACAAGTAAAAAAAACTCCTACTGCTGTTTTTGTTTTCTTTCACTAAGAACTCAATCCATAATATTTTTAGGAAGTTGGATTGTAATAACTACTTTGTACTAAAAAAAAAAAAAATCTTCCCATATGTTAATTTATTATGTTCTACTTATGTTTGTTATATGTTTACCGATATGTTTATCTACCTACAGTAAGAAGAATTAATGAGATTATATGCATAGATCTGCAAATACATAAATATAGACGAGTCAAAGAGCATACTTTCACGACATTTCCCGTGGTGAGACTCTATAATCATGAGACCGCTGAATGTATCCATATGTTTTAAGTTTAACCACAGGCAGGTTAATTTTAGGTTTGCCTTAAAGGTTTAAATGTCAAGACTATAGGTTAGTCAATAATGTGACAATGAACTTGATGAAAAGTGGAAACTAATTTAGCTATTCCCAAAGATGCACTTACTTAAGATTGTGTTGGAAAATGTTGTTTGACTGTATTACAAAGCGATCTCTATGTTCATACTTTAGAACAAGAAAGATTGTTAGCAATTTGCGGAAACTGACAAAATATCTATTGAAGAAAAGAAGATTTGGCAACCCAAATTATCCAGACTTGTCATGAGCATTGATTAAATTCAAGTCTGCAACCACACAATGATAATCAAATAGAGAATTAAAGAATTATTTAGTCGATTTTACCAATCTGGATAATCCAGGACAAAATCCTTCTTGATTTTCAATAGCCTGAGAGGATTTTAGATATCTGTATTTTTCATATAATTGCCTTAATGCTTTCTTTAACTTTCTCTTAATGTTCAAAGCTGAACTTACCTTGCATCAAAATTTGTTCTTCAAATGTATGTAACAAAGTGCTCCGACATGGAATAAGTGGTAAAATTAATACTTTTAAAATAAATTACTGAAAGTATACCATAGAAAAGAAAAGGGATTTACACATATGTTCCTGTTAGAATGATAGGGAAACAAGTCTCCTTTTCTGCTGGCGATAGAAAAATATTTTCCCATGAATCTTACTTTATTTAGAACCTTAATTGATCAGTCGAAGATTAGTAACTACATTGAGTTGTGCAAATTCAGCAACTAAATGTTGATTTGTGTGCCTCTGTTGTTAATTGGGAAAGTTTCTACCTCAATAACAATAATAGCAAAATACTGTGTATGTGTGTATGTATGCATTACATTTTAAAAAGCTATTTTGTTTCTTTAGGGAATGGCAGATTCTAAGAAATCCAGTTAAATATAGTATACTTGCTACGGTAATTGCATTACATAAAAAAGGATAAATTAAGATGTTATAAATGTGATATGCCATCTGTTTCTGTTTTTGTTATATTTGTCACATGCAGCTGTTCTTATTCAGCTATAAGGAAGCACTTTGTCTTAATTTACACATCAAAATATTGCAAAAATATCAATTTTGTATACTTAAAAAGTTCCTTTTCCTGAAATGTATATTAAGATCAAGGAGTAACAAATTTTCAAATTAATACTCTATCTTCAAAATGAAATTTAAAAAAATATACATACATATGTATATACTTGGCTATAAAAGAGAGATCCAATCATTCATATAAGTACAATTTGTTCCAAATTATTTAGAATTATACAGGCAACATTTGTAGTGATTCATTTATTCTAGAGAACAATGAAAACTGATCTTAGAAATTTGGACGAAAAAAGCTTTTTTTCTCATATTTGATTGTGTTGGTATTATGTAGAATATAAATGTATTTTATAATAATGATAATTATGCATATATATATATGATAGCATTTCAAAGTATATATTGTGATCATCGTAATACTTTATTCTGACTTAAAATTACCCAACATAACCTTCGTATTCTGAAAACAAACAGAACCAAATGAACCTACCTATAAGTGAATAAAATAATGGCACAGAACAAAAAAGGGACACTAATCCAAATAGGCTTTGAACATAGTATTATGCTAACTATGTACTTTCAGGGTAAAGATAAATATAATCACAAATCTTAAAGTCTAATTTATTGTCTTGCTGTTTCTAGTGGTATTGGTTCAGGTGTACTGTAATTTTATGAGTATTGTATCAGTAGCAAATGAATAAACGTTTGATATTATTAAGAGACAGAGTTCTAACATTGTGAAAAGAGAGACAGACGAAGAAGGAAAAACCTTGTACTAGTGAATTAACATTTAGAGATATCAAAAGAAATTCACACATATATATACACATATACAAACATATATTTTTAGCTCTTTCTATATCAATGAGTACAAAAACTCCAAGTCTTGGTTTATAAATATCTCATTAAACAGAACCAGTGTTGCTTGGAGTAATGGTTGGTTCTAGCACTGGGTTAGGGTGACTTTCAGATGAGCCTGGAACTTCTTGTGGTCAAAACATAAGGACATGAACTAATAAACCTGAGATCACAAAAAAAGAGACAGAATACAAGTACAAGTGAATTTCATTGGCCAATCTGTAACAATTGAGAGTATTAAAATAAATAATAACAAAATAGATTATAATATATTGAATACAATTAGACTGATTTCACAATGATACTACATATGTACATAACAAAATGTTAACCAATATGAAAGAATTACAAAGAAAAGTCAAAATTCATAACAATCATTTTAATAATTGAGGCAAATACTGTCAGGAAATGTAAAACTATGAATGAAATTTGATGGAGTACAGGATAATTTCATAGTCAACATTATTTACTCATCAAATAAGGTATAAATGAAATGTGGAGAAACTCAGATATAACCTTAATCAAGAGATCAAAGTTTGTATCATAATAGTAGAATTAACACATTGCCTCAATGTTAATTCGACCCAAGCCGAAATCAAGAGCTGATGCTTAACCGACTGAGCCACCCAGGTGCCGCTGAAGAAACATTTAAAATCCTAATTAAGATTCTACAAAAATTCTGGCTTTTATGTCTTCAAACAAAAAATAATAATTAAATAAATAATGTTAAGAGAGACAAAAGCTATTGAACTATTCTGGATTTAAAAAAAAAACAAAAGACCATATTAACTAAATGCAATGAATGATACTGGGAAAATTCAACAAGTGGCATTATCAGGACTATTGAAAACCACCTCAAAACTATGCAAGGAAATTAAGTATAAGGAAATGAATCATAAGATCTGTATTCTGTGAAACTAGGAGACTTCGAAAATTACATAGAAAAACTAAAAGGAATGGGGAGTGATTTATAGCTCAGGGAACTTAGAACCTACAAATCCATTAAAAAAAAAAAAAAGAAAAAAGAAAGAACAAAGAAGCCTGGCAATTCAATTTGACGATGTCATCATTTTCTAGGAATTGGATGCACCAGCTACCGTAGCAGGTGCTGAGAAGTAAAATGTGGAAATAACCATTGTTTATTTCTTTTTTTAATTTAAAGATATCTATCTATCTATCATCTATCTATTATCTATCTATCTATCTATCTATCTATCTATCTATCTATCTATCTATCATCCTTTATCTAAGTACTAACCGAAATGGGGCTCAAGCCCAGGGCCCTGAGATCATGACTTGAGCCAAAGGCAGACACTTAACCCAAGCACCCTCTGAAGTCTTTCAATAACCACTGGATATGCAGAATTAATTGCCCAACAGTATCCCTGGAATACTGTTGTTTCTAGAAAAATTAAACAAGAATGTTGTGAGACTTGGAAACCCAAGGTGTTGATAGAGGAGGTAAAGAGGGTGCCAGGCTACATTTCAGGGATTAAAGAATGTCCTCATACAGGATATTGAGGTTTCTCGGTTCATCTTCCTTCGTTTCACATCTAAAACTCTCTCTCTCAAGTTGGTGATTAGAGGACTCAACAATATCTGAGAATTCCCGAAGAAAGGCTGATTGACCACCTTATCATCCCTAGAGGAAAGTCAATCTCTTTTTTTTATTTCCTATTTCCTAATCATTTAGGCTATAAATTATAAAATTTATTAATCTCAAAACAGCTCTTTGCTCCATTTTATATCATTTTTGTTTTTTATTTCATTCATTATTCATTTCTGCATTTATCATTATGATTTTATTCTGCTCACTTTATGTTTCATTTGTGTTTATTTATGCATCATCTTTTTTTATTTTTTTATTTTTATTTTTTATAATTATTTTTATTGGTGTTCAATTTGCCAACATACAGAATAACACCCAGTGGTCATTCCGTCAAGTGACCCCCTCAGTGCCCATCACCCATTCACCCCCACCCCCCGCCCTCCTCCCCTCCCACCACCCCTAGTTCATTTCCCAGAGTTACGAGTCTTTATGTTCTGTCTCCCTTTCTGATATTTCCCACACATTTCTTCTCCCTTCCCTTCTATTCCCTTTCACAATTATTTATATTCCCCAAATGAATGAGAACATATACTGTTTGTCCTTCTCGGATTGACTTACTTCACTCAGCATAATACCCTCCAGTTCCATCCACGTTGAAGCAAATGGTGGGTATTTGTCGTTTCTAATGGCTGAGTAATATTCCATTGTATACATAGACCACATCTTCTTTATCCATTCATCTTTCGATGGACACCGAGGCTCCTTCCACAGTTTGGCTATTGTGGACATTGCTGCTAGAAACATTGGGGTGCAGGTGTCCTGGCGTTTCATTGCATCTGAATCTTTGGGGTAAATGATGAGACAAATGCAAAGCTAGTGGCAGAATGAAAGACTGAAACCTAACTCAATAATCACATTAAATGTAAATGTTTTAACCACTGCCATTAAAAAAGAGTCTTGACCTGACTATATGCTACTTATAGGAATTGCATCTTAAATAAAAATAAAATTTTTTAAATAATGAAAAAATAATAGATCTTGTTATCCCAAGTTAAAGGAAAGCTAGAATACCCACACTAACTTCAGTTAAGTAGATCTAAGTACAAAGAACGTCGTTAGGGATTAAGGGTGATTCCAAATAAATAAAATCTTAAAAAAAAAAGGGGGGGGGGAACCCCCGGTGGCTCAGTGGTTTAGCGCTGCCTACAGCCCAGGATGTGATCCTGGAGACCCTGGGTCGAGTCCCACGTCGGGCTCCCTGCATGGAGCCTGCTTCTCCCTCTGCCTGTGTCTCTGCCTCTCTCTCTCCTCTCTGTGTATTCTCATGAATAAATAAATAAAATCTTTAAAAAAAAGGGTGATTCTAAGTGATAAAGGAATCAGTTCATCAAAAGGGCAATCCATTATAATTTTTTATTTACTTACTTAATAGTAGATCTACAAATACATGAAGCAAAAATTGATCAAGCTTCAAAGAGACAAATCTACTTTATTGTCAAGAGATCCAGTACTCCTTAATTAATTAATAGAGCAGACAGTAAAGATACAGATTTTAAAAACTTGGAAATACAGATTTCCAAGTCAATTGGCTTGACTGATTTGGCACTTATAGAATGCTTCACTCAATACCAGCCAAATGTGCTTTTTTTTTTTTTATTAAGTGTAAATGGAACATTTATTAAGATAAAATATATTCAGGGACAAAAAGTCAATAAATTTCAAAGATTTTGAGCTGATCAAAATATGTTTTCTAAACACAATAGAATCAAATTAGAAATTAACAACAGTCAGAACTCTGGAGAAATCTTTCAATATTTGGAAACTAAATAACACAGATGTATATAACCCTGTTAAAGAGAAAATTAAAAAGTGCATTAAAAAGTATTATGAACTAGGGCAACCCGGGTGGCTCAGCATTTTAGCACTGCCTTCAGCCCAGAGCGTGATCCTGGAGACCTGGGATCGAGTCCCACATCGGGCTCCCTGCATGGGGCCTGCTTCTCCCTCTGCCTGTGTCTCTGCCTCTCTCTGTGTGTGTCTCTCATGAATAAATAAATAAAATCTTAAAAAAAAATAATTTCTCTGCAAATAACACATCTTTCCTCTATATGGTTTAAGATTCTTATTTCTGATTTAGAAAAAAATTGCTTATCACAGTGTGCTGTCATATTGTTTACTTCATGGTTCTTGTGTTTTGGATTTGTTAAGTTTCTCAGATACAGATTCTATAGTTTTCATCAAATTTTGAAAAATTTCAGACATCACTATATTAAATATTTTTTCTGCATATCTCCCTCCTCATTTCCCTCTGTGATCACTCCAGTTTTATGTATTAAACCAATTGGAATTTTTTCTCACGGCTTTCTGATGCTGTCTCTATATATTTTATAAATTCCATTTTACCTGTGTATTTACTATTTTAAGTTCATTAGCCTTTCTTTCTGCAGTGTTTAATCTGTCATTGGTCCAATCCAATATATATTTTAAAATCTTAAACATTGTAGTTTTCATCTCTAGAAGTTTGATTTCATGTTTTTTTTTGTCTCCCACGTGCTTACCTAACTTTTTGAACGTATAGAATACAGGCATAACAATGTTTTATTTTTTTTTATTTTTTATTTATTTATTTATTTTTTTTTTATAACAATGTTTTACTGTCATTTTATGCTAGTTTTAGTTCTATGTCTGTATGGGTTTTTTTTGTAGATTTCTATTAATTGAGTCTCAACTTCATCATATGTTTTGCTGCCTGCTTCTTTGTATGGTTGGTTATTTTTGATTGTTACCAGACTGTAAGGTTTGCTTTTTTGGATGCTGGATAATTTGGTATTCCTGTAAATCATCTTCAGCTTTGTTCTCTGAAACTATTAAGTTATTTAGAAAAATTATGATCCATTTGAATTTTGCTTGTAGGTTTTGTTAGGCAGGTCTAGAACAGAATTCAGGTGAAACAATAGTTACTCACTTCTGAGATCAAATTATCCTTAGTCCCATTCATTGCCTTGGAAATTAGAAGTTTTCCCCATCTGGTGGTGCTTATTGATATTCATCCTGGCTCTGTATGAGTTCTAGATGGTTCCTTTCCCTTTCCAAGTAGTTTTCTCACACACATGCATTGATCAGTACTCTGATAAATGCTCACTAGAGACTCTTGGCAGATCTTTGGGATTCTGTGCTTTCTCTCCTATAATCTGTCCTACAAATTTTACCAATGTTGGTCTTCCCAGACCCCATGCTTTGTGTCCTTAATTCAGCAAATCCTCTGAGCTCTGCCTCCCTCTGCCATGGTATGGGGGCTCTAAAAGGAGGGAACTGTGGCAATTGTAGAACTCATCTTGTCTGTATTCCATCCCTTGAGGATCATTCTTGCCCAATCCCAGTATCTTGAAGAACATTCTTTTTTTCATATATTTTGTCTGTCTATTTTGTCAGATTCAAGAGAGGAAAGTAAATCCTGCCTGCTATTCCAAATGGAAGAAAAGCAGAAGTCTGTCCCATTTTGTTTGACATGTTGTATTTCTTAATTACTAATATTCTTTTCAGAGTCCAGAGTGCTCACCATTACACTATGGAACTCCCACTATTTTCATTTTAATAGTTAAATTTCCTCAAAATTTCTTGTTTGACTTTTCCAAAGTTTCTATTATTAAATGCCTGGTATCCTTTACTCTTAAGAAAATAATTGTTTCACAAAATCATGAAGCACAGAGAATGGTGCTTAGATTAGACTAGAATTATTAGAAAGGGCTGTAAGTAAGTCCAGTTCCTGATTTAACATCTGCATATTAAGAGAAGACAATGGAACAGTGGCCCTTACAGAAAAGTTTAGTTGGCCACAAGTAAGTATTCATCTCATTATTGTACTACTGCAATCTACTGTTAAAGGACTGCTAATTGTGATTCACCTAAGTTTAATATCACTTACCATTATTGCAAATGTGGTATAAATGACCATATTAATTATCCTTAATGTTTATTGACTATCTACCCTATTAAAATGTAAGGTTCCTAAAGATAGAAATATTTGTATATTTTGTTCACTCGTGTATCTAAAGAGCCCAGACAGAAACTGGCCCAAAGTAGACACTGATTATTATTCTTAAATGAATTGAGGGAGCTTAGTAAAGGGTTCAATTTTTGTTCCAAGCTAGAGGTTGTCCATGACCCTGAGAGCTTCTCTTTCATAGTCCAAAAGCAGGGAGGTCATTTTTTTACTGATCTAAGCCATCATTATGGCAATATCTAGCTTTCAATCATCTTGTATGAGACACAGTATTTCTGTGATTTTTGTTTTGTTTACCAATATGTAAAATAAGGCAGTTCATTTACATTATTTTGAAGGTTGACTTATGACTTTGGTTACCTCTATAGTTGTTGAATTGACCCTTGACTTCTTCGACTCTTTTATCACACTGTTCTTTCTTTTCCTTTCTCTCTCTTCTTCTCTCCTTCTTCTCTCCTCTTCTCTCTCTCTACCATTTTTCATTTTCCTTTATATGTTCTCTCCCTATGGTTTCTCACTCCTATGGTCTCTCCCTCATCTCTCTTTTTCTTTCTTCTTCCCTCTCTCTCCCTTTTCCTTCTATTTCCTTCCCTTTTTTTTTTGCTCTCCTTTTCCTATTTTTCTCTAAATACAATGTTCATTAATTTAATAGGTGTTTACAAAATAATGCTTTAAACCATGTGCTAAGTATTATACTACATATGATGGAGATATGTTAAAGCAGTGTGGTTCACCAGTACCTGCCCTCTAAAGACTTAGAAACTGCCAGAGAACTGTCTGCATTATACCCAGAGAAACAGATGGGAAGCCAAGAGTGTTAACCGATCCATATTGATACATTAAATTTTAAAATTGAAAATTAAAAATAAATTTGAAATATGTTCTTCGATTTTCTATTAATGACAATTTCATTTGACATTTGGCTTATTTGTCTTTAAGAAGTAAGTCTTAAGAACTAGTTTTAACAAGTTAAGAAATCTTAAAAATTGAGTGCCTGGGTGGCCCAGTGAGCTAAGTGGCAGACCCTTAAATTCAGTTCAGGTCATGATCTCAGAGTCCTGAGATTAGGCTTTGCTTCAGGCTCTGTGCTCAGCAGGGAGTTGGCTTGATATCTATTCTCTCTCTCTCTCTCCCTCTGCCTGCCCCCCCCCCCCATGCACATGCTGTGCTCTCTCTAAAATAAATAAATACATCGTTTTAAAAAATATTTTAAAAAATTATGTACCGTGATATATGAAATATGTTCTGTGTGTGTGTGTGTGAAAGAGAGAGAGAAAGATCAACACAGAAAGAAAGGCAGAAAATAATTAGCTACTTATCAATAAACAGCAATGGTATTCATGCAGGCACCTGAAACTTTCCCTCAAGCAAAAAAAAAAAAAAATAAAAAAAAAATCAAAAGGTTTTCCCTTACCAATCTAACTTATATAAATACAGATACATATATATTTGAAATATATATATATATATATATATATATAAAGCCCACTCCCCACAACACACACAAACACAAAACATAAATCCCCTGAACTTGTACAGTAGCAGCCTGACATTAAAAAATCCTTGCCGTTCACAAAGTTTTAGTAGTGTATCATTCTGTGATGCTATTTCTGCCTTATACCAGTGATTGTGGAAATATCAGGGGACTCCTGTTCAACAGTAAATAAGCAATACCTACAATGATAACAGTTCCATTTATCTACCTCCTAAATAGCTCTTAAATTTAACTTCATATTGGCTTCCACTGCCCCAGCTCAATCTTTTATTTCTCACCTAGAACACTATATCTTCCTAACAGGGAACTTCAATTCCACCTTATCATCTCTATTGTACTGCCACAAAGATTTTGTGTTGTTTGTTTTAAAACTTTTATCTGCTTATAAAAGTATAGTAGCTTTTTAAAGTAATTTATGTGAAGTTCAAAGCCAGACTTTAAACTATCTACAAAAATGAAAGCTATTTACCTGTTTCAAACCTATTCTCACCTGTAAAATGGAGATTAATAGTAACTACCTTGTGTAGTTTTTGTGAGGAATATATATATGGCATTCATGTAAAGTGCTTCTCACATTGCATAGAATCTAGGAAATCCTCAATGAATGTTAATTTTGTTATGTGGTTTCTGCTTATAGTAAATAATTTGGAAACTTAGGAAAATAATAATAAAAAAGGAGTAAATAACATTTACCAACCCATTAATGCTTTATAGAATTTTTTATTTTGTTTTCTGGTCAGTGCCTGTAAATGATGCACCTATCAGAGACTACTTGGGCCTGCAGATTAAATTAACAGTCTCTTACTTGCAATAATGCTTTTCTTAAGAATAAATTTTCAGACCAATTTTGATCAAGTTATCAATTTTTAACCAAACCTCACAGTACTAATAGATTAAGGTGAAATTTGATATCTCATACACCTCTCCCTTGGCTACCCCAAACATTTCTCCCCTCCTGCATTCTTTTCTGGCTATTATTTCACATTTTCTATCCCAGAAGAAATGGAGGAGAGTGGACATATTTTAAATATTGAATTTCTTCATTCAGAAACATAGTGTATACCTTATTTTATTCAAGACTTTTTACTTAGTTCCCAGTACATTGTTTAGATCTCGTTATGTGGGTCTTGCATAATTTTCTTTAGACCTATTCCTAATTTTCATATAATGTTGCTATTATGAAACAAGTTATTTCATTATTAAATATTCTAAATTTGAATTTTCATCTTGTAACTATTGACTATAAGTTCTCTAGGTAGTTCTGTTTAATATTTTGATAAACAGTCATATCTTCAAATATCACCAATTTTGCTGCTCTCATTTTCTTTTATCTTTTCCAATGCTGAGAAAATGTTTGTAGGTATTAAATATTTAGAGTAAGTAAATTCCAGAAATTATATTGAATTTTATTCTTGAATGTTAGTCATAAATAATTTTTGTAGTGAAACTAATTAGGTCCAAACTAATCTTTGTTTATAACTTTGAAGTTGTTAATCTATTGTCTTCTAAAGAAAAAATAATGATACGAAATTATTCATATTCATACAGAAATAATATGATTATGTCTTATTTGAAATCTTTTATTTTCATTATTTTTTTACATTATTTATTTATTCATGAGAGATATATAGAGAGAGGCAGGGACATAGGCAGAGGGAGAAGCAGGCTACCTGCAGGGTACCCAATGCAGGACTAGATCCCAGGACCGTGGGATCACAACCTCAGCTAAAGGCAGATGCTCAACCACTGAGCCACCCAGATGCTCCTTCTTTGAAATCTTTTAATAAAATCTCCACATATTTTGTGTTTTCTCTAGATATAGTGATAAGAGTATAAGGGTTCTTTTACTATTTCTTGAAAATTATAATAAAGCCTTTGTAAAATTGATTTTTTATTGAAAATTAATTAGAAAATAGTCCCCTGACTTTGACCAGAAAATTTGTTGGATTTTTCATCTAGAATATTCTTCTATTTGTCTTGAATAAACTTCCATACAAGGTGAGGTTAGAGCTCCTGAAAAAACAAAAGCAAACCCCAAAGAGTTGAAGTGAAATTTTTGGATAACTTTTTTGTTATCTGCTTATAAATCTTTGTATCTGTGGTAGAATCCTGCTTGAGACTTTTTATAACATATTCCCTGAAGGGAATATTGTACTGTGTGTGTGTGTCTGTGCATGTGTGTTTGGGGTTGGTGGTGTTGGTGAACATTATGTATTAGAGTCTCACAGGTCATGGAAGAAAACACTATGAATAAAATCCTTAATTAATTGGGAAGCTCTATTAAAAATTTTTATAGAGAGGCACTTTTTTTAAGCCACACATCCTTTTTATTGTTAAGTCATAAAGAGGTATCAAAATTAAAAGCAAAAATTACAGGGTAAGACTTAACTACTAGGAGCATCAAATGAAGTGAAAATGGGACTAGGCACAGGGCAATATGAATTAATGAACATGGTAAGGATAAGGATGGTGAGAACAGTGAGCATGTGCTAAAGAAGATACTAGGGGAGAGGATCTAGTGAAAAGTTTGGTCTTAGACAAGAGCCTAGGTAAAGAAATAATGGGACAAGATTTCTATACCCCACTATGTGCTTAAGAGTCTTCCTTGCCATTGGTACTGTCTCTGTCATCCTCTCCTTCCTCAGCCTCTTTTTCATCATCCTTGATCAACTCCAGCGGGTCATCCCTGGATCTTCATTATCATCATCATCTTGTAGATCCCCCTCCTCAGCAGAGTCATCTTCACCCCCCTCAGACTCCATCTTCACATTAGTCTCATCTTTCTTCAGGGAGCTGCTGCTCTGCTCCTCTTCTGACTTATCATTCTTCATCTCTACTCCTTGTTTGCTCTGTTCTTTCTCAATTTTTTCCAGGCTTTCCAGTAGAGAATCCACTTTTTGTTTTATCTCGGTCAACTCCTTCTTAATGGTCTGAAGGTCATCTCCTTTCAAATTTCCAGACTTGGAAGATCCTCGCTGTCCACTCTTAGAATTGAAGCCACTTTTGCCCCTTCGTGAGATGTTTCCTGATACACGCTGGCGTTTTGAGGGAACCACAGTGCAAGCAATTGAAGGAGAAGGAGGAACACGTGTTGCATAACTGTACATCCTGTCATAATAATCTCGTTGAAAGTCATAGTCCAAATCAAAAGAGGAGCTGAGTAGAGGGGACGGAGAAGAGTGTTCTGATACTGACCCTCACATCCTTCGCTTACTTTATCAGAAGGTCATGCTATGCACCGAGAACAATCTAATGATTTTGGGTGACCAAAATGATCTTTGTTTGTTCACAATAGCATCTAAAACTAATTATCCAAAATTTAACTTCTGTTTTCAGAGACCCTACTCTTCTTTCAGATTTTTCTGTATGAGTAAATGGAAACTGTATCCCTCCAGTTGCAACCACATCAGAACTATGGCTTAAAGCTACCAGGGCTCATCTGAATTACTTCCGTATCTTTCTTTCTCTTTGCTTTTCCTCTTTCTCTTCTCTTTCTCTTCTATAGTCTATTTTCCATATAGCAGCTGAAATGACTAAAATTCAAAACAAAGCATAGTGTATCTCTATAAAATTTTTAAATAGAACTTCCCAATTAATTAAGGATTTTATTCATAGTGTTTTCTTCCATGACTTGTGAGACTAATCTATAATGTTCACCAACACCAACCCCAAACACACACACACACACACACACACATTACTTTTCTTACCTTTCTCTTCTACTATTTCTCCTCTGAACCTAGAGGTTCTAGGTTCTAGCCTGTCTGGCATCTGTGATATGCCTCAAACATACCCATTATACTCCTGCCACAGGCCCTTTGCATCCTATTCCCACTCACTAGACTTATATTTTCCAGATATCTTTATTTCAGGTCCTCTTTTCCTTCATGTTTCTGTTCAAATGTCTATGTAGAGATCTCCTACATAAAATAATAATCAAATACCCCATTTACTTTCCCTTTACTATCCTTATGACATCTATTACAGAAAGAAAAATAAATAGGTAATGAATGGATACATTAGGTATATACAAACTCCTGAAATAATTATAAAATTTGACTTTTATAAAATAAAAATCTGTTTCTTTTTTTTTTTTTTTTTTTTTTTAAAGATTTTATTTATTTATTCATGATAGTCACAGAGAGAGAGAGAGAGGCAGAGACACAGGCAGAGGGAGAAGCAGGCTCCATGCACCGGAGCCCGATGTGGGATTCGATCCCGGGTCTCCAGGATCGCGCCCTGGGCCAAAGGCAGGCGCCAAACCACTGCGCCACCCAGGGATCCCCTAAAAATCTGTTTCTTAACATCAATCAAACTTCAGAGTTAGAAGGAGTGTTAGGTTGAGAGCTAACTGCTCTTTGCTCTATATAGTCCAAGAACTTGGCCTCTGTTTATCTTGTGAAGGAGTCTATGGATAAAATTCAGTTTATGGATAAAATCAATGAACCTGAATGGGAAAAAATTATTACATTCTTTTTTATTTTCAACAACCTCTAACTAAAGTTTAGCATTTTATTCTATTACTAACACAATGAACAAAGTATAGTAATATTAGTAATGCCTATGACTGTCACCAATACACATAGCAATAATTTCCAATTACATTGTGGTCATGGTCATTACAAGATAGCTATAAATGTTTTTATGTACTTTCCTACTGAAAAACCTTGGTACTTATTAAACCTGCCACTGGATCAAACATGATTACAGAACTGTTGTCTACCTGGTCCCCTGCTTTTAAAGCAAAACAGTGTTTGGGAATGTTGTTCTGTTGCTTTCTTTCAATTTGAATCTTTTCCTATTTTCTAAGTAGGATTTCTCCAGCATGCTAAGATCTGTGCCTATTGCCACTGTTGATTCAAACATTTACCTAATTCAATTCAATATTCAATATTCCCTTCATCATTCTAAATATGAATGTTAAGAGTATGTGAATTTCTTGGGCATGGAATGGAGATTGACACATCAATGCCCATAGCTCATAATGTCATGTTAACTAGAACTAATAAAATGACTTTTCTATCTCACAAATTTTATCAGTCTACTCACAGATCCATGCAAAAATGATTGTACATTCCCTTCATCACAAAGTACAATGCCTCAGCTTGGTACACAGAAATCTTCTTTCACTCATCTCTGCTTATACAATGTAAATTTTCTGTTTCCTGTATCATTTTGCAGCCATGATAATAATAATAGTTACTGTTTATTGAGGCTAATACACTTTGTTCCATATATTAAGCTAAGTGTTCTATATAAATTATTTCATTTAATTCCCAGAACAACATATTTGGGGTGCCTACTATTATTGTGTGCAAATCATAAGTAAGGAAAACGAAGGTTATGAGGTTAAGTAAATTAATCAAAGTCACACAAGCAAGAGGTGTAAAATTGAGGATTTAAAACTACAGTGGTTGACTTCAGAGCCAAAGATCTTTACCCTATAGATTACAGTAACATTTGTGAGTCCCTCTGCATCCCCAGCATGCTCTTCTATGCATCCTAATTCCATACTTACATTTATATTTATTGAGTTAGAAATCTGCATGCATAATAAGAAAAGATGCCTGTTTGTTTCTTTTTTAAAAAAAAAACATTTTTTAAATTTTTATTTATTTATGATAGTCACAGAGAGAGAGAGGCAGAGACATAGGCAGAGGGAGAAGCAGGCTCCATGCACCAGAGCCCAATGTGGGATTCGATCCCTGGTCTCCAGGATCGCGCCCTGGGCCAAAGGCAGGCGCTAAACTGCTGCGCCACCCAGGGATCCCGCCTGTTTGTTTCTTTATAGCAGTATCTGTTGGTTTTATATGCTGTGATTTTAATATCCTAAATACCTAAAAGTAAAAATAATTCTATAATTTAATAGGAAAATAATTTTATCAACATTATAGTCTTTCAGGCTTGAATTAAAAGAAGAGACAACTCTCTGATTCTTAAAGAAAATAAAATGAAGCTATACTAAGGTTTAGGTACATTTCCAGCTGCATTTTTAGGAGCTTGCATTTTAAATTAGAACAAAGGTAAAAATCAAGCTATAACAACAAAATTGTTTTGCCCCCAAAGATCACCTCTCCCTCAAGGTTTCCCTAAAGCTATTTCTTATTTTAAGTAGACTTCTAGCTTTGCTACTGCTGCTTCTCTGGGGAACAAAGATGCAACATCCTGATAAATTTAACATTTCTTATACTGAGAATGTCTCCCAAGAGATACTACCACTTGCAACATTGGATACAGAATCTTGGTAAACATGTTGTGAAAGCAACTCTTACAGGAAACCAAATGTGTCAGCATAAGCCTCTTCCCTCTCCCCTGAAGCTAATATTTGACTTCCAGAATATCATCCTTTTAAGAGTTTCAGAGGATTTACTTGTCTATATAGATCAGTTTGCAAATTTTAAATGAGACATTAATGATAAAACTTTTGATAGCTTTTATTTACTTTATGCAATACTTATTAGAACTGAATCCTAGTAGAACAACCTGTGAAGTGTTTAAAACTACAGCTACCCCTTATGCCCTACTTCTGAATCAGAGACTCCGCAGGTGGGTAGTTCTTTAGAGACTATCTGTAATAAACAATAAAACTCTTTCTTAAAATTCCAGGTTCAGAATTATACTAATTCACTTCTATAACAATCTGAAGGGAAAAGGCAGAAGCAGACTATGGGATATAACTTAGAGCAGGATGCAGAGCCCAGCCATGTCTCCACAGCATGGAATTACTGTGGTGAATCAACACAGTTCATGGAATTACTGCAATGAATCAACACAGCTCAAGACCACGATCGAGGTGGTCAGAAACACTTGTGGCTGCAAACTCAACATTTACTCATCAATCAGAAGCTCCCCGAGAGCCATCATGCTCATAAGCAGCAAAAATAAAGTCAGAGTATCCATAGACATGTTTACAATGAGACATAAATCTGTCAGGTTGGTATTCTCTCATATAAATAACAGAAGACATGGGTGTAAAGATCAGTAATAACTCATAACAATCATTTATTAATTTAAATGGTAGACAATGCTACCCCAAAGGCTGGATGCTCCAACTATGTAGAGAGTACAGGTACCTGTCTAAGGCAGAGGTTCATAAGGCCTGGACATGACATAAGCAACCAGTAATTCTTAGTTGATGTTCATCCATTCTCATACAAGTATATAACTTGCCCATGGGATTTTAGTTTGTTAACTTTTAAAGTATCCTATGTCCTGCTAGAAATATTCTCTCAGGACCTGCAACAAGAATGAAAAGCTTTCTATCTACTCCCTGGGCAGATATTTTATATATTTCACTTGCTGACATGTTCACAATTGCAGAATGATACTGGACATTTTAATCTGTAATTACTCCTCATTATCCAGTTACTCTTTAGATACTTTTGAATTTAGCCTTGAGCCAAACTGAAATGTAGGTTCATTCCTGTAAGACACCTGGCCTGTGTGCGAGCTATTTTCCTGCTTGGCTTCCATTGCTTCCCTTTCAGCCATCAGAATTGTTAAATAAACCACAGTTACTGACTCTTTTAAAAAGTCTTCCCTTGCATGGCTGCACATTCATACCACTCAGAGACACTTAGGGATGTAAAAAGAATGGTGATTATAAGTGGGGAGGAAATTAGGGTAAGTGATTTGTAGCTGGAGAATAAAGAACTTCAGCCAGTCAAACTTCAAGAACTCCTGAGCAAGTCTGTCATTGAAATGGTTTTAAAATGATGTTTGCTGTTAACATTTTGCTTTTCTTATTCCATATTCACTTTAGCAACTACTTTTTAAGAGAATTTTATCCTTTATTTACTTTTTCTTTAGGCCTTAGTCCAATAAACTGGAGCAGGATTTATGTCAAATTATTTCATATCTTGTCCTAATTTATGTTAGAGAATGACAACAATGTTAGAAAAAGCAAGTTCTATGGTACCTGGTACGTCTCATTAATCAAAGTAGAAGCTCTGCAACTCCCTGACATTTGACTTTTTCAGTACTCTGTGAAGTGCTCTGTGATATGCAAAGTGGGGTAAGGTGAAGAATGTTAATTAAAAGAACCTGCAAAGCAAAATATAGGTTATTCATCTCAATTGAGAGAGAAAGTCAAAAGGTATTTTTAAACCATTGGATACAATAGGTGCTTAACAATTGTTTATTATATCAAGATATCTTAGTGAATACTTGATATTGTCAGCCCAGCACACCTTTCCCAAGATCTTTCTCTTTCCCAGACCATGTTGAATGTGAGGGATGACCTTATATTTCATCATTCAAAATGACATTTTTGAGAATATAAGGAATGCTGTTCATGATCCCATGATGAAATGGGCATAGGCATCCATTATTTCAGGCAAAACTGAATGTATGATTTGCCTGGAAATATGAGGTCCATTGTAGTCCTCTAAGTTTGGTTTCTTTCCTTTTTTTTAAGATTTTATTTATTTATTTGTAAGAGATAGAGAGAGTGTAACCACAAGTAGATGGAGGGGCAGAGGGAGAAACAGACTCCCTGCTGAGCAGAGAGCCTGATACAGGGCTCAGGCCAGGGACCCTGCAATCATGACCTGAGCTGAAGACAGACACTTAACCAAATGGACCACCCAGGTGTCCCTAAGTTTTAGTTTCTTGACACATGTTAGATCAAGAAGTTCCTCAACCAGTTTGGGACAGAGAGAGCTAGAAGGGAACTGCACTCTGATGGATAGAGTTAATATCCAACTATGCCAGTCTGAAATGCTAATAGAAAGGGAATGAAAATGAAACCTTTAGAGGGAAGAGCAAACAAACAAAAAACAGACCATAACAGAGATGAGCAAATTGAGAAAAGACTGCTTCCTATGTTCTTCAAGTCCAAGTGAATACCAGCTCTTTCCATGGTTGTGTTTTCTAAACCCTCATTTGATCCTTGTTTTCTTTTTCTATAATAGTTTGTGATTACTGTCATGTGTAACCAGAATGATCTAAATAAAAATATGATTAAATGATTTCTGTAACACAAAATATATTTTCTTTTAAATAATCACATAGCAGTACTGAAGATAAGAATTATAATTCCCTATTATAATATACCATACTGATGGGAAAACTAAAACTTGAGGATAGTAGTTGATCTAACACTATATCATGGCTTATTGATAGGTATCAAGCATTTATACACTTTCTTTTGGTCTCATGATGCATAAGCTCTCACTTTCACTTTTTTAAATAATAAAAATAATACTCCGGGGGTTGCAAAATAGTTTGAAAATATGATCTTGGTTAGAGAAATGCAGGGCCATTTCATACCCAGTGCCTAATTTAGCCCAAGAATTAAAACCTGTCATGAATTAAAAAAAAAAAAGAAATATAGAAAAAAAAGGAAAGAAGAGAAGAGAAGGGAAGAGAAGAGAAAGAAGAGAAGAGAAGAGAAGAGAAGAGAAGAGAAGAGAAGAGAAGAGAAAGAAGGGAAGAGAAGAGAAGAGGAGAGGAGAGGAGAGGAGAGGAGAGGAGAGGAGAGGAGAGGAGAAGAGAAGAGAAGAGAAGAGAAGAGAAGAGAAGAGAAGAGAAGAGAAGAGAAGAGAAGAGAAGAGAAGAGAAAGAAGAGAAGAGAAGAGAAAAAAAGAAAAAAGAAAAATTGTGTCATGAATTCTTGATTCTTCCCAGGGAATGTAAGGTCAATAAATAGTCCACTGCTTGTGGTATGAAGTTCGTAATTGCTCAAGAAATTTTTCACATGTAGTTATTTATTGAATCAAAACCTAATTAAATTTTGTACACTTTGAAAGTTAATGTTGGGAGAATATTTCCTACTGATCATTGTTTTCATATATGACACGGAGATGCTAAATTGGGAACACCAAGCACAAAAAGTAAACTATGTCTTGAAAACCAAAAAGAGAGGTTGACAAAATCAATAATATTTGAAACTAGATATAAGTGCCTAGGAAAATAGCATCTGTGGGGATTAAAGTGGGAGGATTAAGGAAAACATATCCCCTGCAGTTTGTATGCTTTGTGGCTCCTCTTAAAAATATGAAGTCAATATAGAGATTAATAGACTTAAGGGGTTAGAGGGACTTCCAGCAAATTTCAAAGTCATTTTTTAGAACAACTCAATTTTCCTTGATATTCTTGTAATAGGAAAAAATAGGACAATATTATATCAGATTTTTGATGAGAAAGACAGCATCATCAAAGTAATTAAAAACATACCTCACCTTCTTTAATTTTAAACAAGTGCATATACATGAATAACAGACTTACAGATTGCATTTCTAAAAGTGTTTGATGGTAGAAAATGTAATTTTTATCCATACAACTAAAATTGTTACTAGTTACATTTGAAATTGAACCATCGATTCATTTTTATGAGCAAGAGTTAATATTAAAATGGAGAAATAATCAGGACAAAGACCATGTCTTATTTATATATCTATTTTCAGTCTCCACCAGAACCTGGAAAATAGATCATGCTTAATAAATATTCAGGAATGAATAAGGTTATAAGTTCTATGTCAGTTTTAAAGTTCTTAATGCTATTTATGGATGTGACTTAAGATCAATATATTTAATATTAATTTTAAATGTAATACCAGAAGAATGTAATGAGTGAAACAGTGGTTTTCAATTTAACTGTGCATTAAAATTACTTAGGCAAATTTTATAATATTGACAAGGGCCCACTTTGAGAGATTGTGATTCAGTCGTCTTTGATGGAGCAAGGATATCATTTAATTTTTTAAAGCTTTTTTGGGTGTTTTTACTTTCTATCAACCAATTAATAATTCAAATTTTCAAAAGAAAAAGATCTGTGTTCATTTTTCCAAAAGTGTCCTTTACCTACTATATGGTTTTCAGAAGTCAATTAAGCTTTCCAAATTTCATTCTGCAATCATAACATAGAATAATAATGTATTAAATACAAAAAGTTTTTGAAATGTTGTTGCTGCTGTTACTATTGCCACTATTATTTCCAATATTATTATAAGAATATATATTCAGAGGTACCTGGGTGGCTCAATCAAGGCTAAGCTTCTGACTCTTGATTTTGGGTCAGATCATGATCTCAGGGCTGTGAAATGGAGCCCTGTGTGAGGCTCTGTGCTCAGTGGGGAGTCTCTTTCTCTATTTCAATAAATGAAAATAAATCCTTTAAAAAAGATATATATTTCCTTATTTACATAGCTGCTTCCTGATTATCCTTCATATTTCAATGCAAAGTTCCTTTAGAGAGAAGCTTCTCTAACAATCATTTTCAAGGCAGAATTCACTCTCCATCTCAGGTGAATCATTGCTTATCACTCTTTATTTAATTTATTAAAACTTTTACCCATCCTGTTTAGTTGCTTTTTCTCCATCCCTCTCTCTTTCAAACTATATAAGCATCAGTAAAACAGAAACTGAGTCTCTATTATTGACCCAAAGTCTATGTCTAGTAGAGTCCCTGGCACATTATAAGTGCTGAGTAAATATTTATTGAACACTGGCTTAGCAAGGTTACATGCACAGATCCCATAGGTTGACCTGAGAGATAAGAAGTTTTAATATTAATATGTTGTAGATATGTTTAATTTTTTAATTGCTAATTTTCTTTTTTTTAAATTTATTTATGACAGTCACAGAGAGAGAGAGAGAGAGAGAGAAAGAGGCAGAGACACAGGCAGAGGGAGAAGCAGGCTCCATGCACCGGGAACCTGACGTGGGATTCGATCCCGGGTCTCCAGGATCGCGCCCTGGGCCAAAGGCAGGCGCCAAACCGCTGTGCCACCCAGGGATCCCTGATTGTTAATATTCATAGCTGTTGATACAGCAGTTGAACGAGCAATTAGTGCTATTTTGTATAGGTGGGAATTTGTTAGTGCCAAAGAGGTAAGGAAGAAACAAAGAGAAATTGCACTTCAATAAATTGGGCATAATGCCTCCTTAAGATTTGATTTTAATTTGACTCTACCATCCCAATACAGGTTGGATAGGTCAACCAATGTAAAGAAAAAGACTAGATTCACATCCTTCCTCTATATTTATTTTGAATTTCCTTTTTCTGTTAAGTGATAAGATTATATTAGGTTTCTTTTGGAAGCCATATCACATACTGATTGGAATTTCCAGAGCATTTTGAAGACAAGAATTATCATGATAAATGTGAGATCTGCAGAAGAAACTGCCATGATAGAGTAACATCTTGCCTGGGAAATGATGATTTGCTGGTGAATTGTGCCATATATCAACAAATACTTGCAAAATTTTATCTCAATAGCTAAAATATCATGAAGAATGGAGCAGATGAATTTGCTTAAGAGTGCACTCCATCTCAATCATTTTATTGGAATTTTTCACCCAAATCTGTAAGAATACTGTTTTTATTTTTGACTAGAAAATTATGTAGTAAGGACAGTTATATGATTTTGATATTTATGTCTTGCTTTAGAAAGTAAAAATGTCTTGGGATCCCTGGGTGGCTCAGCGGTTTAACTCCTGCCTTTGGCCAAGGGAGCAATCCTGGAGTCCCAGGACTGAGTCCTGTGTTGGGCTCCCGGCATGGAGCCTGCTTCTCCCTCCTCCTGTGTCTCTGCCTCTCTCTCTCTGTCTCTCTCTCTCTCTGTATGTCTATCATTAATAAATAAATAAATAAATAAATAAATAAATAAATAAATAAATCTTTACAAAAAGAAAGTAAAAAGTCTTTAATGACAACAAATGATAATCATATAATTTTTGATCACAGAATATTTGAAACAAGCTCAAAGAGCAACAATTTTTAAAAAATAATTTAAGTATAACATTGAGTAAAAGTGAGTTTCATAAAAAAGAACTTCTTTCTCAATATAGAGAGGATAAATAATTTAAAGATGAGGCTTGGGACAATCGTTAATTCCCCCAATCTCAAAGATGACAACACTAAATATGCTTAAGAAAAGATGTTTCTCTTGTTTATTTATATGTACAAAGAAAGGGTATGATGTGGTAAAATAAGGTACTTATTCATGGTAACATATTATGCATTATATTTTCCCATTACAAGAACAGAAATTGCATTTTATCATTCAGTAATTCATTCTTGAGGATGCGTTGGGAAAAGAAATAAACTCTCCAAGCATCAAATCTCATAGCTGATTTAAAATCATCACATTTTAGTTGTTAAAATATAATTCTGATATTTGTGACTTAAAATTTTCTAATAAACTTACCTAACCTCTCCCACTTTTTTTTTTTTTTTTGTATTTTTATTACAGTAATTCTTGATAATTCCAAATAACATGGTATGGCCAAATGTGAATCAAATAAATTACTGAGAAAACTAAAAAGGGGTGGTGGGGGTAGAGAACAGAAAAGTGAAGGAACCACAGTCCCTGCAAAGTGCAAAAACAGACTGTCACACCAGAGCCCACACAGGAAGAGGAATGCCCATAGCAATTGGCTTCAAAAGTAGGAGGGCCCAAATTTTATGAGTTTTTGCAACCAGCAGGGATTAAAGCCTAGAGTTGTAAAGGTCAGAGTGCTTGGCTCTGGGAGAGCTCAATGGGGCTGCTCTTGAAGAAAAGGCAGGGCAAACAGCTCTGGGACTTACAGTATGGGAAGAGTGACCTGAAGAATGCCTGAGGAACACAGCAGAAATTTAGTTGCTCATCTAGGACCAAGTCCCAGAGAGGAAACATTCATGGAGAGATCCCTCTTGGACAAAAGGAACTGGCAGGTGCCACTTCCCTCCCTCACCCTTCAGCATGAACACAGAGCCACTTGCAGAACTGCACAGCACCAAGACTCCCTGCCTAACTAGCCTACAAAAGGGCCTCCTGCCTCCCACCCCTGCACTTTGGTGGAACTGTCATAGGTGTTTTCCTGTCATGGGTGCCTGAGTCCCAGTGCAGCAGGCCCACTCCTTCCCCAAGAGGATGGGCCTAAATCCCAGCCCACACTGTCACACTGTATTTCTCTACCCATGAATTTGAGTTTCCTGAGATTACAGTTCCAGTGCAGTGGCAACAGGTCTTATTTGATAAGCAGATGAGAGCACACCTAGTTAAAATACACTACATTCAGCCAAGGGCCAAACACTCACTGCCCTTAACAAGCAAAGAGAGCCTCTGCAGAGGATGGTCTAAAGGTACAGTGGCCAGGACACAGCAGAAGAGTACACACAACACATACTGGAGATACTCACAGAAGCTCCAGGCCCTGGGGAGCAGGGGACACTAAACCGCAGGGCACTACAAGGCCTCTTCTTCAAAAGCCATTACCCTCAAAACCAGGAAACACAGCTGACTTTCCAAATACAGAGAAAAAGGGACAGAAATCTAAGCAAAACTCATATAATTAACATGCCTGATGGAGAATTTAAAGCAATGATCATAATGATACTCATTGGATTTGAGAAAAGTGTGGAGAGCATCAGTGAGACTCCTAACATGAAGATAAGAAATATCATAGCTGAGATAAAGGATTTAATAAATGAAATGAGAAACATGTTGAGGGACTGAACATCAGGCTAGAATAAGCAGAGGAATGATTTAATGACCTAGAAGACAGAGCAATGGAAAGTAATCAAGCTGAACAAAAGAGAGGACAGAGAATTATGCAAAATAAGAATAGACTTAGGGAACTCAATGATTCCATAAAATATAATAACATTTGTATTCTAGGAGTGATAGAAGAAGAGAGTGAAAAGGGGCAAAGAATTTATCTGAAGAAAAAATAGCCAAAAATGTCCCTAATCTGGGGAAGGAGACAGATATTCAGACCCAGGAGGCACACGGAACCCTCAACAAAATCAACAGAAGCAGATCCATACCAGACATATTATAATTAAAAATGGCAAAATATAGATAAGGAAAAATATTATAAGCTGCAAGACAAAAAGAAGACAGTTACATAAGACTTTCAGTGGATTTTGAGCAGAAACTTTCCAAATCAAAAAGGTGTGGCATGATATATTTGAAGTGCTGACTGGGAAAATACCTGCAGCCAAGGATATTCTATAAATCAAGCTATCATTCAGAATAGAAGGAGAGATAGTTTCCCAGACAAACAAAAACTAAAGGAATTCATGACCACTAAACCATCCTGCAAAAAATATTAAGGTGGACTCTTTGAGTGCAAAAGAGAGACCAAAAATGACAAAGACAAAAAAGGATCAGAGAAAATCTCCAGAAACAACAACAAAACACATAATAAAATGATACAAATACATATCTATCAATAATTACTAGTTTTTAAAGATTTTATTTATTCATGAGAGACACATAGAGAGAGGCAGAGACACAGGCAGAGAGGCTGGCCCCATGCAGGGAACCCAATGCAGGACTCGATCCTGGGACTCCAGGATCATGCTCTGGGCTGAAGGCAGGTGCCAAACTGCTGAGCCACCCAGGGATCCCCTCAATAATTATTTTGAATATAAATGGACTAAACACTCCAATCAAAAGAGATAGAATGACAGAATGGATAAAAAAGCAATACCTCATCTATGTGCTGGTGGCAGGAAACTCATTTTAGACTTAAAGACATGAAGATTGAAAGTGAGGGGTTAGAGAAACACTTATCATGCAAATGGATGTCAAAAGAAAGAGAAGCAATACTTATGTCAGACAAAATAGACTTTAAAACAAAGACTGTTATATGAGATAATGGACAGTATATAATAACAAAGGAGACAATCCAACAAGAAGATATAGCAATTATAAATATCTATTCACCCAACATGGGAGCACCCAAATACATAAATTAGTTAATAACAAAGATGAAGGAAGTAATTAATAAAAGCACAATAATAGTAGAGGACTTCAACATCCCACTTACATCAATGTGCAAATCATCTAAATAGAAAATCACCAAGGAATAGTGGCTTTGAAAGACTCACTGTACCAAAGGAACTTAACAGATACATTCAGAACATCCATCCTGAAACAGCATAATACGCATTCTTTTCAAGTGCACATGAAACATTCTTCAGAAAAGTTCACATATTAGATTACAAAACAGACCTCAACAAATACGAAAGATTAAAATCATACCATGCATTTTTTCTGAGCACAATGCTATGAAACTATATAAGTCAACCACAAGAAAAAATTTGGACAGACCACAAATACATGGAAGTTAGCCAACATGCTACTAAACAATGAAAGGGTAAACCAGGAAACCAAAGAAGAAATTTAAAAAATACATGGAAACAAATGAAATTGAACACACAATGGTCCAAGACCTTTGGAACAAAGCAAAAGTGGTTCTAAGGGGAAAGTTCATAGCAATATTGGCCTACCTCAAGAAGCAAGAAAAATCTCAAATAAGCAACCTAATCTTCCACCTAAAGGCGCCAGAAAAAGAACAAACAAAACCTAAAGCCAACAGAAGGAAGAAAATAATAAAGATTAGGGCAGAAATAAATGATATAGAAAGTAAAAAACAAAAAGAAAAAAACAGATCAATGAAACCAAGATTTGATTCTGTGAAAAACTTAATGAAATTGATAAAGCTTTTGCAGGACTTACCAAAAATAAAGGACTCAAATAAATAAAATCACAAATGAGATAGGATAAATAATCACCAACACCACAGATATACAAACAATTTTAAAAGAATATTATGAAAAACTATATGTCAACAAATTGGACAACCTGAGGTACATGGATAAATTCCTACAAACATGTAAACTATCAAAACTGAAACGGGAAGGCATAGAAAACTTGAATAGACCAATAAACAGCAATGAAATTCAATAGGTAATCAAAAAACTCCCAACAAACAAAAGTCTAGGGCCAGATGTCTTCACAGGTAAATCCTACCACACATTTAAGGAAGAGTTAATAGCTATTCTCAAACTATTCAAAACAGAAGGAGAAAGAAATAGAAAATGAAGGAAAACTTCAAATTAATTCTATTGAGGCCAGCTTTATCCTGGTACCAAAAGCAGATGAAAACACTATGCAAAAAAAAGAAAGGTTAGGCCAATCTCCTTGATGAACATGGATGCAAAAATTCTGAATAAAATACTAGCAAATCCAAACCAAAGAATACATTAAAAAAAAATCATTCACCACGATCAACCCCATTTACAATTGCACCAAAAATAGTAGATATTTACGAATAAATCTAACCAAAGAAATGAAAGAAATGTACTCTAAAAACTACAAAACACTGATGAAAGAAAATGAAGATGAAAAACAATTGAAGACATTCTATGCTCACAGGTTAAGAGAACAAACACTATTAAAATATCTATACTACCCAAAACCATCTACAGATTTAATGCAATCCCTATCAAATACCAACAGCATTGGGGTACCTGGGTGGCTCAGTCGGTTAAGTATCTGACTTTTGATTTCAGCTCAGGTCATGATCTCAAGTTCTAAGGATCAAGCAGACTTCATGCTCAGCAGGGATTCTGCTTTTCTCCCTCTCCCTCCATCTCTCCCCCTTATGCACTCTCTCTCTCTCTCTCTCTAAAATAAATAAATAAATCTTAAAAAAAAATACAAGCAGCATTTTTCACAGAACTCGAACAAAGAATCCTAAATTTTGTATGGATCCACAAAAGATCCCAAATAGCCAAAGCCATCTTGAAGAAGAAAAGCAAAGCTGGAGGTATAATTTCCAACTCCAAGTTACATTATGAAGCTGTAGTAATTAAAATATACTATACTGGCACAAAAACAGACACCTAGAAAATCCAGAAATCAATCCACAATTTTACAGTCAATTAATCTTCCACAAAACATGAAAGAATATGGAATGCCTGGGTGGTTCAGTGGTTAAGTATTTGCCTTTGGCTCAGGGAGTGATCCTGGAGACCCAGGGTCAAGTCCCACATCAGGCTCCCCGCATGGAGACAGTTTCTCCCTCTGCCTATGTCTCTGACTCTCTATCTCTCTGTGTATCTCATTAATAAATAAAATCTTTTTAAAAAAATGAAAGAATATCCAATAGGAAAAATACAGTTTCTTCAACAAATGGTGTTGGGAAATTTGGCAGCCAAGTACCAAAGGATGAAATTAAACCACTTTCTTACACCATACAAAAAAATAAATTTGAAATGGATGAAAGACCTAAATATGAGATCTGAGACCAAAAAAATCCTAGAGGAGACCACAGACAGTAACTTTTTTTTTACATCAGCCAAAGCAACTTCTTTCTAGATCAGTTTCTTGAGGCAAAGGAAAGAAAAGCAAAAATAAACTATTGGAGGAAAAATAAACTATTAGATTTCATCAAGATGAAAGTTTCTGCAGAATCAAGGAAACAATCAACAAAACTAAAAGGTAACCTATGGAATGGGAAACAATACTGCAAATGACACCCCAATAAAGGGTTAGTATCCAAAATATATTTAAAAGCTTATAAAACTCAGGGATCCCTGGGTGGCGCAGCGGTTTGGCGCCTGCCTTTGGCCCAGGGTGCGATCCTGGAGACCCGGGATCGAGTCCCACGTCGGGCTCCCGGTGCATGGAGCCTGCTTCTCCCTCTGCCTGTGTCTCTGCCTCTCTCTCTCTCTCTCTCTGTGTGACTGTCATAAATAAATAAATAAATAAATAAATAAATAAATAAATAAATATAAAATAAAAGCTTATAAAACTCAATATCCAAAAAGCAAATAATCCATTTAAAAATGTGCAGAAGACATGAACAGATATTTCTCCAAAGAAGACAAACAGATGGCCAACAGACACATGGAAAAATGCTCAACATCACTTATTATCAGGGAAATGCAAATCAAAACTATAAGATATTATCTCACACCTGTCAGAATGGCTAAAATCAATGACACAAGAAATAACAAGTGTTGGCAAGGATGTGGTAAAAAAAAAAAGGAACCCTCTTGCACTGTTAGTGGCAATGCAAACTGGTGCAGTTACTCTGAAAAACAGTATGGAGTTTCCTTAAAATGTTGAAAATAGAATTACCATATGATCCAGAAATTATACTACAAGCTATTTATCCAATGAATACAAAAAAATACTAATTCAAATTGATTTATACACCCTGGTGTTTATAGCAGCACTATTTATAACAGCTAAATGATGGAAAGAGTCCAAATGTCCATTAGCTGATAAATGGATAAGAATAGGTATTATGTATATACACAATAGGATATTATTCAGCCATAAAAATAATGAAATCATCCCACTTGCAACAACATGGATGAAGCTAGAGAGTATTATGCTAAGTAGAATAAGTCATTCAGAGAAAGACAAATACAATACCATATCACTCGTTATGTGGAATATAGGAAACAAAACAAATGAGCAAAGGGAAAAAAAAAAGACAAACCAAGAGACAGATTTTTACCTACAGACACCAAGCTGATTGTTACCAGAGGGGAGATAAGTGGGTGGATGGGAGAAATATGTGATAGGGATTAAGGAGTGCACTTGTCCTTAAGCAGTGGGTGATTAAAATAAAACTTAAACAAAAAGATTATTATTTTTGGTGACAGAAAGTCACCAAGATTATTTGAGCAATTACTTTTTGCAATGGAAAAAAGTTTTTCTCATATAAAAATATAGAGATTTTGAAAGATAAAGAAAAGTTTAAGCAACAAAATCAAACTTAACACTTAATCTCACTAATGGAAGATGGCCTGTGATGATATTTGCCTGAATTTATACTTGCTTATAAATATTAGCTTAATGTTGCAGTGTAAATATTCTCCATGACATTAAATAGTATTTAAAAATGATTTTAATGGGTAGTCAGTTTTTCATTTTATAAATGTATTTATTTACTTAGCCTTTTTTTTTAAAGTAAATCCTAATTTATTTTTCAGCTTTTCACTTTTATAAATAATACTGTGATGAAAATCCTTGCATAAATCCTGTTAATAGTCCTCATTTCACAGAGAGGAGTTATGTATATGCTAGTTCCCTTATTGAGGCATGAATTCATTTCTAGAAAATGTGTTACCCAAGAATTAACTTATTTACATAATCAACATCTTTCTGAGGAAAAGTGGATCTTTGCTTTCTTTCAAAAAGGAAAATTTTGAGTAAGAAAATAAAAATTATACTTAATTCTGCCACTCTGGGATAACTAATACTAGTAATATGATGTCTTTCCATATACAAATATCTTTTTTACTTAATGTCAAAAATTGAACATTAAAATAGAATTAAGTAGACTCTAGAAATAGCATTTAATATATTCCATACCATTATTTATTTAACAGGACAGCAAATTTTATGACATCGGCTCTGAGTAACTAGGAAGTCTAAAAACAGTTCTGTCTATAAGTACGCGGATACAATAATTGCTCCAATCCCTCACTCCCTTTTCTTTGTTCCTACTATATTTTTCATCTTAATTTTCATTCATTGCCTTATCTTTCTCACTACACTATGAAATTTTTGAGTGGAGTTCTTGCAGTTTATTTATTATTTAAATGGTGCCCAATAAGTAAAAGTGTCTTGAATTTTAAAAAATAAAAACAAAAGCAAAAAAAAAATTTTGTCTTCACTCATATGTGACTCTAGTATTTAACTGATATAATTGTTTGCCAAAATTTGCTGTATAAAATGTTGAGATTAATTTTCTATTGGATTAGCACAATGAAAATATGTTATAGCTAAGTAACAAAATAGTATTTAAGAAGCCTGAAATCATTTAAATTAACCTAGAAATCCAGCATATTTTTAATTTTAAAAACCTTTGAAGACATGAGCTTCTTTCATGAAGACTTTATACAAATAAAAATAAAAATTGAAAATTAAATCATATTGTTAAAGGCTATATTAAGGCCAGTAAAAATAAAGGCTTTTATTTTTTAAAAGTAAAACAAATAGCTATTAGAATATTTCACTCAAAGCCACAAAAATTAAAGGTTTTTTACAACTATGTAATGAAAAGATTTGTACCAGTACATGATAATAGTAATTTAATTTAAAAATGAAGTATATAATATCATGAAAACTGTTAACAATCATGTCTTTAAAAATTATTGTTGATAAAATGGACCAATGTAATTCCTGCTCTGTCCAATTACACACATTCATTTGATGTTATAGAGCTTTGAGATAATCTTGCTTGGAGAATGTTTAAGTCTGGAAATATGTTGGAGGAACACAAATTCATTTTGGCTCATGAAGAAACATATTGCCATAATATGTATTTTTTGACACCCTTCCTCTCTTAATTTATTAATTTTATTTCTTGTCACTCTCCCTATATCTTTGTAGTGACTTTTTCACCACCCCAACCAATCATCCAATAAAGCTGTAGAAATACACTTTAAATATAGATAGTTGTATGGGAAAATTATGAAGTTGTATATTATTTGCATAGGATTAGCTCTTGGTATACACGAAAAAAGAATTTCTATAACTGAAACTAATTTCCACTGAAATTCCCTTTCTGATTTGAACAGAAACTTAAGGTCATGTTGTTCAGGTGTTTTTGGTCAATCTTGATTTCACTCCCCTCTTTCTGGGTCTTAGGAGTTCCAGATGCCTCTATAGTGCATGCTGTCAATGTAACAAGGGCTGGAACATAAGGCAAGATGTCCTTGGATTCTTCTTAAGTTGGACAAATTTCTGGGTGATTTAAGTAATATAATTCATTCTTATTGTGTCTATGCTTTTTTCTTCTCATCTCCGTAATTTTTCAGGGCTTCTTGTTTGTCCTCTGTATTCTGATGCATTGTATTCAGTTATATAGCTTCAAAAAATATTTCCCTAGACTTTCAGAAACTGTAAATAAGAAATCAGAATTTTAAGTAGATTTTTAAATGTCTTATTTATTGTGACCATGGAAAATTTTCCAGGCATTTATCTTTATCGAATATTGGAAAAATTTTAAAATATCCAGGGTGAATTTAAAGACATTAAAGATTAGAAAACCTACTTGCTGCTATGCCGTGTTCAAAAGACAATTTGGACAGATAATCTCAGCTTTATAGTTTCCCAGACTTGACTGTTTTAAATGAAATAAAGAATAGGGGAAGAATCATATCTAAAGAAGAGCAGGATAGGACTGACAGTTGCTCATTGTGAGCATGTTCATGGTCATGGTATCTTTTAAAATAAATGGAAAGAAAATATGTTGACATGACCTGACATCATGTTCACAGAACACATTAAAGAAAGCAGTGTTGAAACAAGTCCATGGTACTTATAGAGAAGACAGGTATTAGGGAGTAGTATTTTTAACATGATCCTTTTCACATCAAATGGAAACTTCAAATCATACTCAGTTGTGCTCCACGCTCTGATATTAGAAATTGTGCCTTCTCCTGGGAAAACTAATCAACATCAAACCCAGAAAGTTGTATTAAGTCTATACTTTCTGTTGAATATGTAGCTATAGTTCGGGAAGTTTGACTTCTTGCTCAACAATCTCAAGATTCACTAACAGAATTACTAGAACTATGGTACTCACAACTCTGCTCAGGGCTAAGTTCGATTCTGTTTGGTGAAATAGAGAGGGACGCTAACTTTCATAAGAACCATGACAACTGTAATGCCACGCTTAGGTCTCCATAATCTGAGAAATGATAATGAGAGCCCTACCACAAAATAATAATAGTTTAGAAGAATCAAGCTAGGTAGGAATGCCTGGGTGGGTCAGCGGTTAAGCATCTGCCTTTGGCTCAGGGCAAGATCCTGGAGTCCCAGGATTGAGACCCACGTCGGGCTTCCTATCTGGAGCCTGTTTCTCCTTCTGCTTATCTCTCTGCCTCTCTCTGTGTATGTCTCATGAATAAATAAACAAAACCGTTTTTAAAAAAAATCAAGCTAGGTCTTTCAAGAGTTTCCTCATTGTATGTATTAATAACTGTCTTATTAAGTAGGCGTCCTAATTATAGAGTAGGTTGGAGCTCTTTCATGATGGCTTTCTGGCCTCCACAGATTGTAACCCAATTTGTATTCTCACATTTGTGATATAATATATGGCTCACCAATAGCTCATCAAACTTCCTGTCTTTAAGAAAATGGGGGACACTTGGGTGGTTGAGCATCTGTGTTTGTTTCAGAGCATGATCCTTGGGTCCTGGGATGGAGTCCCACAGCGAGCACTGCAGGGAGCCTGCTTCTCCCTTGGCCTATGTCTCTGCCTCTCTCTCTGTGACTGTCATAAAAATAAATAAAATCTTATAAAAACAAAAAAAGAAAATGGTGCAAGGTTACTATCGCATATCTTATTGTTGACCTTGCTATGAGACCAAAGGGAGAAGGGAGGAATTTTCATTGCTGCAAAACTAGGATGTATAATCCTAGTACTTATTAACACTGCTTCCCAGGTCACAGCAAATTGCCAACTAAATGATAAGGTTCTGGTCTTTGGCATGTCAGTAACTGAAATATCATAATATTAATGTTATTTTAATGTTTAAATAACATTAAAATAAGTATAATCAATCCCCCCAAAAAACTAAATTCCAAATCATGTACAAATTGATTTATAACCTATTCCCTCCCCCCAAATACCTATAAAAAATCTCTAAAAAAATAATCAAACCTAAATAATAGTTAAGTACATGCCTTAACAAGAGTTGCTATTTCTGAATTAAAATAGGCATAGCAGGGATCCCTGGGTGGTGCAGCGGTTTGGCGCCTGCCTTTGGCCCAGGGCGCGATCCTGGAGACCCGGGATCGAATCCCACGTCGGGCTCCCGGTGCATGGAGCCTGCTTCTCCCTCTGCCTGTGTCTCTGCCTCTCTCTCTCTCTCTGTGAGACTATCATAAAAATAAATAAATAAATTAATTAATAAAATAAAAAAAAATAGGCATAGCAATAGATTTGTTAAAAGAATGAGGTGGGGGAAGGCTACTTCTCAAAAAATGGGTCTGGGATCCCTGGGTGGCGCAGCGGTTTGGCGCCTGCCTTTGGCCCAGGGCGTGATCCTGGAGACCCGGGATCGAATCCCACATCAGGCTCCCGGTGCATGGAGCCTGCTTCTCCCTCTGCCTGTGTCTCTGCGCCTCTCTCTCTCTCTCTCTGTGACTATCATAAATTAAAAAAAAAAAAAAAAATGGGTCTGAGCAATTAGCGTGCTTCTGACAAATGACAACAAACTCTTCTGCACTTATATTATTGAGCTAGTCAAAATGATCTTCACACAGAGGTACACATTTCTGGCCATGATGTTATCAGGAAGTAGAATAAAAAAGCCCCTTCCATTTTATGATAAATGCAAATGTGAGCTCTCCATGTACTTCTTCAAACGGTAGCATGTTTTATTTCAAAAAAGTGGCTTTTTAAAAGCCACCACCTTATTTATGGTGTTTTGTTGTTATTGTTTTGTTTTTAGGTAAACCGGATTTCTTCCCTCTCTTGCGCATAATGAAATAATCAATTTAGGACCATAAGAGTCCTAGACTGAGGTAAACAGACAATGGCTTTTTAGCTCACTCTGAAAGTTATGGGGATGGAAAAACAATAGGATGACTTGCTTAAAAATTTAATCCTTGTCTCAAATGAAAAAATTTTAGAGGTTGGGTAGAAGATTTGTATTACACAAAACTCCCTTAAGAACAGGACACTTTATGGATCTCTCCATTCATTACATTCCTCCATGTGGAAAATAGGATCCCACAACCTCTTAATTCAGGTTGTACCTTTAAAGAAAAATTTCTCCCTCCAAAAGGTGGAAATTATGGCTTCAGGGCTAGTCATTGTCATTTCAAGGGATGAAACACAGGAGCTGGATACAAATTATATAAGAGGGTAAAATCATGAAGATAGTCTAAGGAAACAGGAATAGTGACAGCCTTTTATTAGTAAAACTATCTGTGTTTTATAATAATGTCCTTGAGACTCCTTGGGAATCAACATATTTTGGACTCTCACTCTATTCAGACACCACCATAAAATCCATGTTCATTTTCAGTGCTTTAGTGAAGAAACACAATGGATCAGTGGCCCTGGAGCCAAAACAAACTTGGAAAGAGATGAAGATCAAACAAACACTATCTTTATGGTACAAATATGAATGTAAAAAGCAGAGCTTGAATGCTTTTGAGATATGAAAACTGTCTAGTAACTATCGACAAAAATCACACTTGAGAAGATAAGTTGCTCTTTCCTGGGAGCTGGAGATGCAGTCGAGTCTTGTTAGACTGCTTCCCAGAACCACTGCCAGCAGCATGACCTTCATGAAGTTCAAAACATTTTCTATACGTTGATAGGAAAAGAGAATTCCAAGTGAATCCAGCCTTCAGGTGGATATCCACACTTGTACTAACATTGCTTGAAAAATTTTCGAACCTACCAGCAATTAAATGGGACCTGGGATGTCTTGAGAGTTTGGTATATTGCTCACTCTCTCTAGATTACAGTCATTTAAGCACTAAGACCTAAATCACATAGATAGAGGAAAGGAGATTTTTTTTGAAAGCTTGTTATTATTTACAGTGGACAGAAAATTTGAAATTTTCCTCTAAATATAATTGGACAATTAGCAGTCCAACTTTAGTCTCATGAAACCAGCTCAATGTAAAACTGTCTTTCTTGAGCTTACTAAGAGTTGTTCACTACTGTATGAGGGAGCTCATGGTTCATGACCTGATCCATACATTCATTTTGATACTACCTGGCTCACTTACTTTTTTCGATTAACAAGAGCCATGAGTTAAAAAAAAAAAATCAAAGCATATTTCTCAGCTGGGAGAAGAGAAAGAAAAAAACATCACACGTGGTGAATGCAGATATAATGTGAATCTTAACAGGTGGAAACATTTCTATTTAAATTATCTTTCAAAATTGATATATTAATACTCTCTAACCAAATGCTACAGTTATGTTGAACTCTCATTCCTGGAAGAGAAAAAACAGGCTAGAAAAAAAAATACAAAAAATGTGCAAAAAAGGTTCATGGGGACTGAATATTCTATTAGGAGGCAGAGGTAGCTGGTGCCCCAGTGCTCACAAGGTACAGACAGAAGTAAGCCTGTGCTCGAAGGTACATTATGGCAGACTTAAAATATAAGCCATCTGTCCAAAAACCAAATGTTGAGAATTCGAAGTATTTTACTTCTGGTTCTCACAAAATTGATAATACTTTTTTTTTCCCTAATGAAAAAGTAGTAAATATTCAATATAGTAAAGTTGAAAGAATGAATGTATAACTGAAGAAACCAAGGGAAATCTACAGATGAGAAGTAAAATGTCATAAATCTGTAAACAAATGTGGGAACAGCACTAGGAGTGGAATCACTGGATTTTGTTTTGGTGAGGGTCTTGGGTGTTTATGATTATGAGAAAATCAGAAATAATACTATGTCCTGTAAGTACTATGCTGTTTGAAGACAAAACTGAGACTTTCTTCAGAGACTATAAAAGAATGAAGTAATTTCTGGCTACAAGTACAGTGATATGAAAACCAGGCTTGTTCATAAAGGTGAAAGGGACTGAGAAATGCAGGCTTCCACTTATGGGTTGAAGAAGTCATGGGAATAAAAGGCACAGTGCAGGGAATATAGTCAATGATGTTGTAACAGCATTGTATGGTGACAGATGGTTGCTACACTTGAATTGAACATAGCAATCTATAAGAAGTTGAATCACACCTGAAGCTAATGTAACATTGTATGGCAACTGTACTCAAATAAAAGAATTATTATTATTTTTTTAAAGAGCAGGTTTGCTTGTGCTTGGGCTTTGGGGAAAGACTAAATCTCTCCCCCGATATAATGTTATCTTGAGTATCTGCTTTGCATCTGTTTACTGTTTGAAACTGTATATTCTGCAGGGTGTGTAACTTGAAAAACTAGCACAGAAAATACTAACATGTCTACAAGGAGAAAATACAAAAATACTATGGAGAGACTGTCTGACAACTCAGGCAGCATGAGCTGAATATAGACCTAAGGAATATCTCACACTGAAGATTAGCTCAGAAAAAAAAAAAAAAAAATTCACGAGGAAACAATTAACCATGAGAGACAATCAGCAAATATTTTGAGTGGAATGAGTCACACTTTAATGACTTAAGATAATTGAAAATAGAAATTTTCTTGAAAAAGTAAGATACACAAGTTTACAATAATGAAAGATGTAAATAAATATATCAAATGGAAAGATCAAAGTTTATGAAAAAATTGTCAAATTTGAAATAATAAAGAAATGGAACTTCTGGATGTAAAAAAATTAAGTTAAAAAATTAATGGATAAGGTAAATATTGAATTAAACAAAGTTAACAAAGAATCCATAAACTGAGAGATAATTTGGAAATATGTCAAAAAGGTACAGCTGAGAAATATGCAGAGTTGCAAAATACGAATGCAAGATTAAGAGATATTCAAAATATGTCTAAAATAATTTCAGCTAGAAAGAATAAAGAAAAAATACAGAAAAAAATTCAGATTTATAATGACTGGACTTGGTGGCTACAGCCAGGGCAGCGAGGGGGTCACCGAAGTGCTCCAATTCTCGCGGCTGTACAGGGATTGAACCGCCACCATGTCAAGCCGAAGGGCAAAGACCAAGACCACCAAGAAGCACCCTCAGCGCGCAACATCCAATGTATTTGCCATGTTTGACCAGTCACAGATTCAGGAGTTCAAAGAGGCCTTCAACATGATTGATCAGAACAGAGATGGTTTCATTGACTTGGAAGATTTGCATGATATGCTTGCCTCCCTAGGGAAAGATCCAACCAATGAGTATCTGGATGCCATGATGAATGAGGCTCCTGGACCCATAAATTTTGCCATGTTTCTCACGATGTTTGGTGAAAAGTTAAACGGCACAGATCCGGAAGATGTCATCAGAAATGCTTTTGCTTGCTTTGATGAAGAAGCAACTGGCACCATCCAGGAAGATTATCTGAGAGAGCTGCTAACAACCATGGGAGACCGGTTTACAGATGAGGAGATGGATGAGCTGTACAGGGACGCACCTGTGGACAAGAAGGGGAATTTCAATTACATTGAGTTCACACGCAACCTTAAACACGATGCAAAAGACAAAGATGACTGAAAAGACCTTCAAATTCCAGCCAAACTTCCTTATTGCCACTTCGGGTATTTCTGAGACTTTCTCTTAGAGTCTGTTGCACGCCCTTAGCTTTGCAGCTTTTGCCTTTCTTGTATTTATTCTCAGCCATTTGGGGCACATGCATCTCTATAATCAGACTGGAAATGGGACTTTTTATGATTTTCAGAATAGAAAATAGGGCAATTTAACTTACCAGCTCCCCTCCCCAAAATAACTGCAGTCTGCACAGAGTCAGTATATTTTTTCAGAGAAAGTTATTCACTCAATTTTTTCTGAACCATAATTAAACTTTATGATAAAAAAAAAGAATTATAATGACTGAGGCTTATAAAGACATAATGGTTCAAAAAGCATAAAATAACACCAAGAGATGATAAAGTAAATTCAAATGAAGTTATATCACGATGAAAATGCACCTCTCCCCCTCAAAAAAAAAAAAAAATACAACACAGAGAAAAATCTTTAAGTTAGGGGAAAAAATAGATTATTTATCAAGAAGGAATTTTTTTTTTAGCAATAGCATTAATAAAGGCCAGAGGATATTACCTTCTAAGTACTACGTGAAAATAACTTATAATGAGTAATGGCTGACCCAGATAAGTATCAATTCAAGACTAAGGCATATGGAAGGGAATGTTTGATATAAAAGATTTCATTTACATTCATAGAGTTATAAAATAACTAATGAATTACATAGTTCATTAGATTTAAATTGAACCCAGTGGGAAATATGAGTCAGGGAAAAACTAAACAAATATTAAAATATTTTGGTAATCTAAACCAATGTTGAATCAAAGTACAACTCCATAACAATGGATGATGAATGGAATGATTAGAATAAGGCAATCCATTTTAAAATTTGGATTAATTAGACAACTCTCCTCTAAAATAAAAACAAACAGAAAGGAACAAAATTGATCAGTAACATTAAATAAGCTGAACAGTGTTTTAAATAAACTTCCAAGGGATCATCAGAGAGACGAATTCTGACAAGTGTGCAGGAAGAAAAAAATAATACTTGAAAAAAGTTCACAGAAGGTAAAAGAGCAAAAAAAAAAAAAAAAAAAAAGAAGGTAAAAGAGCTTCAGCTACCAACAAAAATACACTCATATTTTAAAAGTAATATATTAGCTTAAAAGTCTAACAATGTATTAAAATCTAAATCATGCACATGTAGGGCTTGTTCCAAGAATAGATAACTGAGGTTTATCTTAGCATAAATTAACATTAAATTTGGTAAAGAAGTAGTATACCATATTAACAAATTAAAGAGGGGGAAAAACCACTGGAGACCATAATAAATATTTATTGAACAATTACTTTGAGCTGTTCCCAATCAGTAGGTAAGAACAGTGATTAAAACAAAATATGTATTCTTAATGATTTCTTTTTTTTTATTGGAGTTCAATTTGCCAACGTATAGCATAACACCCAGTGCTCATCCCATCAAGTGCCCCCCTCAGTGCCCGTCACCCAGTCACCCCCCCTCCCCTGCCCACCTCCCTTTCCACCACCCCTTGTTCGTTTCCCAGAGTTAGGAGTCTCTCATGTTCTGTCTCCCTTTCTGATTTTTCCCACTCATTTTTTCTCCTTTCCCCTCTATTCCCTTTCACTATTTTTTATATTCCCCAAATGATTTCTTTCTACTGGAGAAGAGAGTAAGTCAAGTGAATGAATAAAATTCAACATTATGTAGGTAAGAGAAATATAAAATCAAAGAATGGTTAAATGAAATGTATGTGTGTAGAAGTGAATGAAGAAAAAACAAAAGACCCACATGCAAAATCATTGTGGAAAGGACAAAAAGAAGTTTTACTTTAAAAAGCACAGAAGAGGGATGCTGGGGTGGCTCAGCAGTTGAGCATTTGCCTTCAGCTCAGGGTGTGATTCTGGGGTCCTGGGATGGAGTCCCACATCAGGCTCCCTGTGTGCAGCCTGCTCTCCCTCTGCCTGTGTCTCTGCCTCTCCCTTTGTCTCTGTCTCTCCCTCTCTGTCTCTCATGAATAAATCAATAAAGTCTTAAAAAAAAAAAAAAAGCACTGGGATACCTGGGTGGTTCAACAGTTTAGCGCCTGCCTTTTGCCCAGGGTATGATCTCAGAGTCCCAGGATCGAGTTTCACATCGGGCTTCCTATGTGGAGCCTGCTTCTCCCTCTGCCTATGTCTCTGCTTCACTCTCTCTCTCTCTGTGTCTCTCATGAATAAATAAATAAAATCTTAAAAAAAAAAAAAGCACAGAAGATTGAAATATTTAGAAAAATTTGTAAAAAGTCAGGAAATTTCAGTATTGTAATGATGTAAACTCTCCCTAAATTGGTCTATAAATCAATACAAAAGTGTAATATTAGCTGCAGGTTCTGGTATATGACCTTTATCAGATTTGATAATTTCTTTTCTATTCCTAGTTTGCTATTAGCTTTTTTCAGGAATCAGTATTGAATTCTTTATTTACCCCCTAATCAGATAATATGATTTACACATATTTTCTCTAGTGTCTGAAGAGTTTTTGTATCATTTTAGTTATTATTAATTAGTCATTATTAATTAGTATTATTTTATTTATTTATTATATTTATGTATTTTTCATATATTTTTGTAATGGGTTTTGGTACTTTTGTTTTAAAGAATCTGTTTTATCTAAGCTGTACAATTGTTAGAAATAATGTTGCTCATAATGATCCCTTTATTCTTTACTATTTGTAGATTCTCTAGGGATGATTTTTCTATCATTCCTGATAAATTGTGTATACTGGTTTCTTTGCTTTTGCTGATCTTTTTGTCAATTTTATTGGTCTTCTCAAAGATTCAGGTTCTGGTTTTATTCATTCTTTTTTTTTTTTTTTTTTCAAATTCTCTGATTTCCTCTAAGATCTAATTACTATGCATGTATATATTTTCTTCTGATTACTAGGCACATATATATTTTGTTCTTCAGTTACAAGTCTTCAGTTGGAAGCTGATGTCATTGATTTAGATATGTCCTTACATTTTATATAGACATGTAGAGATATAGATATCCTACTACTTAATGTTTAGCACCATCTCTTACAGTCTAATATGTTATCTTTTTATTTTCATTTGGTTCAAATTCTTTCTAATTTTCCTTTCAATCTCTTTTAAACCCATGCATTATTTAGAAGTAGATTATTTAATTTCCATGTTTTGGGGGATTTTTCAGAGGGTTTCCTCTTATTGGTTTCTAATTTAATTTCTTTTTTTTTTCTTTTTATGGTAGTCACAGAGAGAGAGAGAGAGAGAGAGAGAGAGAGGCAGAGACACAGGCAGAGGGAGAAGCAGGCTCCAAGCACTGGGAGCCCGACGTGGGATTCGATCCCGGGTCTCCAGGATTGCGCCCCGGGCCAAAGGCAGGCGCCAAACCGCTACGCCACCCAGGGATCCCTCTAATTTAATTTCACTGAGGTCAGAGATCATTTATATGAATACAATCCTTTTAAATTTATCAAGAGTTCATTTATGGTTCAGGATTTAGTCTATCCATAAAATGTCCTTGAAAATAATATGTATTTTGCTCATAGTGGGTGAAGTGTTATATAAGTATTATTATGTTGGTGATTAATAATTTTCAAGTCTATCATATTTTTGCTGATTTTTCTACTTGTTCCATTAATTATTGAGAGAAGAGTGTTGAAATTTCTAATACAATTTAGGATTTCTTCTTAAAATTCTATCAGTTTTTGCATCATGTATGTAGGTGCATATTGTTGAGATTATGTTCTTAATTGACACTTCTGTTTTTAAAAAATAGTAGTATTTTTTAAAGATTAAACTTTTTTGTTAAAGATTGCATTTATTCATTTTTGGGGGGAGGGAGAGAGAAGGAGGGAGAGGAGCAGAGGGAGAGATGGATAAGCAGACACAGGGCTCAATCCCACAAGCCAGAGATCATGTTCTAAGCAGAAATCAAGAATTGGATGCCTAACCAACTGAGCCACCAGGCACCCCAAGAAATGGTAATTTTCTATCTCTACCAACATTCTTTGCTTTTGAAGCTATTTGCCTGACATGCTATATTTTGACTAGTATTAATATGGTATATCTTATAATATCATTTTACTTCGGAACTATGTCATTGTATTTAACATGTATTTCTTGTAAGCAATGTATAATTAGATCATTTTTTCTTCTTTCTGAAAATCTCTGTGTTTAATTAGGGTGTTTTAGTCATCTACAGTTAATATGATTATTGATATAGTTTTTAATCCTTTACCTTAATTTTGTTATTTTATAATTCTATTCTTTCTTTTGTTGATTTATTAGTGTAACTCTGTTAGGTGGTGGATGTTCTAGGGTTTAGTGGGTACATAGCCTTCAAACCAAGAGCCTAGAGGACTCTCCTTAGTTTTCTCATACCTTAGCCATGGCCTAGAAACTCTTTCCTGGCAGTGTGCTGGCATCATTTAAGAGCTCATCTTATTTGTTTCCTGTTTTTCAGGAATAATTTTTTGTTGTTACCCAATGCCCAAAATCTAAACATAACAACACAAAACTATTTTATTTATTTTGTCCATGTTTTTCTTTGAATCAGACAGAGACGACATGTGGTCCTTCTGAATCTTGGCCAGAAGCAGAAGTCTTTTAACATTTATTGAATGCTTACAACAATCCTTCTAAGTTAGGAACCTTTATTATTTTAATTTATCTACTAAATCAATATGGAATAACAAGCATTTTGCTTGAAGCATTTATTGCTTTTAATATTGCAAAAACAATTCTCTAGATAATACATATACAAACATATGGCTAGTATGAAAGTTGAAGAAAATTTAGCTCTTGATGAATACTGTCTTGACTTCAAACATAGGCTTAACTAATTTGAATCAATGGTGACAAATCAGCTTCCACTGAAATCACATCATTACCAACAGCCTCTCATGGACAGAAGTGGAGACTAAGGTTGAAAATACAATTATATTTTCATTCCTATCCTCTTTTCTCTATTGATAGGTATAATTAGGGCCATTCACCATTTGTTTTTTGCTCCACTGAGAAAAAGAGACCACTTAGGGCCTCCTACTGTAACTCATAGAAACCAAAATTAAAATGGTTTTATTTCTATGGGTTCTTGCATTTAACTGTTTAAATAATTTTTAATCCTCTGCCCAAACTTTTAGCACTTATTTATCTAGTTTTTACTTATGATGCTACCATCCTGTGTATGTTGTATGACTGAAAGTGGACTTATATGTATATTTGATTTGCAGGAAATTTAATTAATTTCCTCATGTTTACGAACTTGCCCTGTTTTAGAAGCATGACTCTGTCTTTGTCCAGCATCACAAACTGTACTTACTTTTCCTTCAGTTTCAATAAGATTCTTTGTCAAATCAATCCTCTTTGCCAGTGATCATGAAAATATCCTTTCCATTATTTTATGGAATCTCATTGCATCTGTCTTACGATGTATTTTCTATATCTTTTGGGACTCCCTCTCTGTTGATTTTCCATTGTTTTTGTTCTCTGTGATTCTTCACATCTGAACAAGCAGCTCAAGTTTCTCCAATTTTATAAAAGCCCTATATGACCATTCTTTTACATCTACCATAATATCTTTATACGTTTCTTTCTTTATTCTTTCATTTTTTTTGAAAGAGAGGGTGACAGCAAGCAGAGGGAAAGGGGCATAGGGAGAGGAAGAGAGAATCTTAAGCAGGCTCCACAGAGCCCAGTGAGGGTCTCAATCCCACAACCCTAAGATTGTGATCCAAGCCAAAGCAAAGAGTCCAATGCTGAAGAACTGTGTCACCCTGAAAACCTTTCTCATACTTTTTTTTTTTAAAGATTCCATTCATTTATTCATGAAAGATACAGAGAGAAGCAGAGACATAGACAGAGGGAGAAGCAGGCTCCCTTAAAGGATCCTGATGCGGGACATGATCCCAGGACCCCAGGATCATGACTTGAGCCAAAGGCAGATGCTCAATCACTGAGCCACCCAGGTGTTCCTATGCTTTTCTTTAAATCATAGACTCTGGAACTCAGTTCCTCCCGATGTCCTTATTTATTAACTTCCAATGAACTCTTTGGTTCTATACAATTTAAATTCTTGGTGAAACTGCCTGGTTAAAGGAAGCCAACATCTTTCATGTTGCCAAATCTAATAAATATTTTTAATCATTTTATTATTAGACAATTCTGTTCCATTGAGCATATTGTATGTTCAATCTTGTATGTCCATTCTTTCCTAAACTAGAAGCCTTGGCCTAGTAAATACTCAGATTGTGTACCAAGTATCATGCTCAAGTAAATTGGAGAAAATCTGTGGAATAAATCTAGGTCACTTTATCAAAGATAAAGATGGGAGATATAGCACACACAAACTCAAGCCAGGTTCTAAAAATATTTTTAGATACGTATAATATTATATTTTAATCTTAACTTGAATCACACAACCTTACTCTCTTGTCTATTCTAGGACTAGTCTTTCTTCATTGCTTTATTTCTCTCCATTTTATGTACCTATGGGAGTCTGTTCTCTAGAGCTCACCATTACCTATTAACTCTCTGCTTCTCACTCCTACTCTTCTCTAGAGATTCCATATAGTCTTAACATCTCAATATGCTCTTATCTTACAAATATAAATGTTTAGTTTTGATGTGCACACTTTGGTAATCCAAACTCAAATATCTATCTGCCTGTTGGGTAACTCATTTGCATGCCTGCAGTGACATCATACTTAATAATTTTTAAAAACACAATTGTTAAAGTTTTACCCAAATTTGATTTGGTTTCATTTGATTTGTTTCCTTATCTCTACTAATGGGATCAAAAACAACTGAGTGACCAAAACTAGAAACCTGGGCATTTTCTGAGCTATTTTATTTTTTTACAACTTCACATCTACAAGTAATTAATTTCTACAAGTAATTAATAGCAATATGAAGTCAATATTCATACTCAAATTTTTCTCAAGAGAATGTTGACTAGCAAGATGGAAGTCAATCTTTTGTAATCTAACACGGGAACGACATTCCCTCAACATTGCCATATTCTATTGATTAGGAGCAAACCGTACAAGGAGAGGAGATTATATAAGAGATTATTGGGGCCAACTCTTGACTATCTGTAAAACATTCCATAAATAATGAGGATTTCAAGACAAATATTGTATTGAAGGATCAATGTCATTTTATTATAGCTGGTTCAGAAAGTGCATTTTGGACCCTGGCCAAGGCAGCCTTCCTACTCCACAACCAGAAAAATGAACCTATTCGCTCATTTATAAATCTACTTCTTTGGGGTTGGGCCAGACCCAGTGGGTTTAGAGACAAAAGGGGTGGTGGGGCGGGGAATGAGCCTCTTGATGCCATATGGTTTTGAGCAATATCAGTATGAGAATGACCTATCAAAGAACCCAGTGATTTTATTCCTATTTCCATAAGAAGGAGAAATTTAACAATAAAGAAAAGTAAGACTCCCTGATTAGCTGAAAGAAATTTCTTGTTAGAAGAAATTCACAAAAAGTAAGAGAATGTTTTTTTCCTTGACATCTAAAAATCCACACATGACCACCATATTATCATACAGGCGCTATTATTGTTTTATGGGATAGGTAAATTAATCTGTGGAATCAGTAGCTCTCTACTGAGATCTCATCCTTTCTTGATACTCTAAAGCATGGAAAATAATAATTCCAGCCTTGGAAAATCAATGGGTTCAGTTCTATAATTTTCTCTGACAAATCATCAGGTCATATCAATGCCCAATTTTATATTTGTTAATATTAAACAGAAGTACAACCCAGAATGACCTTCTTCATGCATCAGATGTGGACACTTTACTGTCAAAAGCATTTTTATTATTAAATTGTGGACTCGGTTGCTTTTGACTTTAAAGACTAATATTTGAAGTGAAAAATTTGCTAACCAGGAGTGTCTCAGAGGTCTTTGCACTGCACCAGACAGCTGCTGCCCCTTCATTTACTTTTATTTCTCTGTTGTTATATCTTCAAATAAATCCATATTGATGCAGGAACTCTAGCTTCTGTATATGTCAGTGAAAATTTCATTACTTTCAACCACTCAACTTCGTAACGATCTTAAGATCACATCTCACTTCAGATCCAATTATTTTAAAGAAAGATAGTGATCTGTTATCCAGCTCTCTCACCAACAAAATACAAAGGAATTGATTGAATCATGGAGGTGAGATTCAGGTTAGATATAAGAAAGAGCTTCCTTATAGATAAGGTGATACCCAATGGGATAGCATTTTAAATTTTCAAATTATGTACCTTGAAATAGATCAGAAATAATATCATATATTGAAAGCATAGAATCTTACTAAGTATCCTGTAGTTAAGTTTAATATTTTAATTGTTTTATAATCTCTATATAGTGAACTATTAACTAATATATCTGTTTGGCAGTTACTTTTTTTCACAATTTTTCTCTCCCTACCTGTCACACTTTGCTATCTCTCATTACTTTCAGATATTTCTTCTTAAAGTTAACTGCTTCGCTTTGCATAGTGAGAAACTACATTGTATTTTAATGCAGTTTTATTGCTGATTGTTTATTTCCAGCAAGATGTCAGATTCTCAATTTTAAAATGAATATGTTTAGGCAGTTATTTGCCAGATAAACAGTCTGATTCCAGATGGCTTAAACAAACTCAGTAGACATTTTTAAGTCAGATTGCCCTGTGCATCCCACATGGAAAATCTGTTGCTTAATTTTGTGTTTAAATATCAAATATTACAAAGATCCACAAATTAACAACTTAAATGTACATAATTATAGACAAGAATATACAAATATTTTAAGCAGTACATTTTTTAAATTTTATTTTTAATTAACTTTAAGCATTACTAGTTAGGAGTCAAATATAATCCTGAAAAAACTGTCCAGAAACCATTTGTAGAGTGTAAGTGTGTATGTTATTTCTACACAGAAACAACTATTTATATATGTATTTCTATGTTTGCCTATTTCTATATTAAAATAGACTGATGCATTCATTTTAAGAACTAATCAGTCTCTAAGAAGTCAAGACCAAAACTACTCGAAGAGATTTGGCAAATTTCTGTTTGAGCAGTCTAACGATAATTTGCTTAATGGCACAACTGCCTAAATTTTTATTTTCAAGCACTGTTTTAGGTACTGAAAATATAGAATAAATCAGAAAAATTTAATAACTAAAGAGCTTGTATTCTAACAAGGTAGAAAATATAATCAGTAAGTTAGAAGAATTTTTGGATTGTGATAAATATTATGAAGGAAAGTTAGAATGATATAATGGAAAATTCTGTTGGTAGGAAGGTTAGCCAGGGCTATTAGGCAGGACTTCAGTGAGAAGATGATATGTATGTAACTGAGGCCTAAAGGTAGGAAGGGCTGAGCCACATGACAGGAGGGAAACAAGCTCTGAAGTGTACATTTGAAGCATGTCAAAAAGTGCAAGGCATCTCTTGTCAACATGATCAAGAGATCAAAAGGTGACTAGTGTCTTGTGAGTAAAGAAGAGAGAAGTTTCAGACAAGACTAAAGTGTGAGGAAGAGAGAGAAAACAAAAGACTACATGAATACTATTAGGTAATTCCATATATTTTCTGTGTATCTTTTAACTTTAGCAAGTTCAATTCCATTAGGGCTTGCAAATCTGCCATTATGGGATAATCATAACTTTTTTTTTTTTTTTTTTTGCCTAGGTCTTAGTTCAAGTAATGAATCGTCCATGGTAAGGTTTGTCTGCCCGGTAAAAAGTATGAATACATTTCTTCCATCTCTGGGTGCTTATTGTGTGTCAGGTTCTGAGGTAAGCTTCATATTATATTATTTAATCTTCATAATAAAGCATATTTAGGAACATGTCAGTTTTATAATTGAGAAAACAAAGGATAATAGAAGTTACACAAAACAAATGGTCTGCATAATTCTGTGGCATATATTCTCTCTACTGCAAAATCACTCTTAACATATGACAGTCCTTCTCCCAACCATCCACCTGTTCTGTCTCTAGCCCCTGGCTTCCTGGTCTCTATAAGTTGCTGGAATAAGTTAGAAGAGAAAGATTCCTGGTATCTAATTTTCGAAATTGTGGGAGGCTACTGATTCCCATACAATAGCAAAAATAATTCAAGCCTGGCTCAGAAAAGTTTGTTTTCATAAAAATAAATATGTATGAAGCACTTTTCCCCATTATACTATTATTGATCATCACCTCTAAATTCAATTTATTCCCTATCACTGTAACAATCTAAACCTTACCATAAAAATTTAGATCTCATAATAAGCAGTGGGCACAGATATACTAGCTTGAAGTGGGGGAAAAAAACACATTTCCAATGAATATAATAAATGCTTTCTATTCCACTAAGTTCACCTAGAAGTGGCAATCTCTAACATTTTGTGTGGATCTCTTGGGATATCTGATGGTATTCATGTTGAATTAGATTTAATTATATTAAAGTGTAGGAATACTTAATTTCCCAAACATGTTATGATTCTTACCCTAAAAAGTACACAGGTTAGGTTCAGTTGGCAGAACAGGACAATAACAACTTAGGTAACCCAAGAGAGGGGTACCAAGTAGTTGATATAAGAAAGAGAGTCTAGCAGGCAGTTTTGTTTTTTGAATACATGTTTTCAACATACTGTTACGTTCCAGTCTTAAAAGATTAGAATATATAATATATACAATTATATTATTTAAACAGTATCAACAATATAAATTGTCACAAAGTGACTATAACAAGGTACTTCCATAAGCTTCATGAAGAAAGTTTTTGAAAAATATAGAGAAGACATAAATTAATGAAATGATAACCACGTTTATGATAGAAAGAATCAATAGGGTAAGGTTTTCATTTCTCTCCCAAAATAATCTAGAAAATTAGGGAAATTTCAATTAGAATGCTGAGTTTTTCACAGAGCTTGAAATATTGATTCTAAAATGTATTGGGAAAAGCAGGGGAACAAGAATAACTAATCATGTTTTGAAGAAGTACAAGGTTACAGAATTTGCCTTACCAGAGAGCTAGGCATATTATCAAAGTATAGTAGGAATAAATGTGGAATTGATGTAGGAAAAGATAAATAAACCTGTGTAGTCCCCTTGAGACATTATAAACAGGCCCACATATATATTGGAGGTCCTTGGGAAAATCATGGTATTTTCATGAAATAGTGCTGGAAAAATTAGTTACCAGCTTTTGAAAAAAGAATATGATAATTTCTGCAAACACAAAAATTCATTTACTGAGAAAAGAATTATGTTAAAATCATACAGTTAAAACACTGTCAGGAAAAAGAAGGAGAGTATCTGCATGACCAGACAGGTTAGTTATGCATTTCTTAAATAACACAAAAGGCAGCATAGCTTAAAAAAATGACATTTTAGGGCAGCCTAGGTGGCTCAAGCTTAGCGCCGCCTTCAGCCCAGGGTGTGATCCTGGAGTCCCGGGATCAAGTCCCACATCGGGCTCCCTAATGGAGCCTGTTTCTCCCTCTGCCTGTGTCTCTGCCTCTCTCTCTCTCTCTTCATGAATAAATAAATAAAATCTTAAAAAAATGACATTTTATATTAAAACACAAAACTTCTATTTATCTAAGGACACCATAAAAGAAGGAAATAAGCTATTCACTGAGAAGATACTTGCACACATATAAGCAACACTTATTAGTAACCAGAATGTATAAACTTTTACCAATAAGTATCAAAACACTAACAACTTAGTACAAAAATTGCCAAAGGTTAAAAACAGGCAATCAATAGAATAAAAACAAATGGAATATAAACCTATTCACTGATGCTCAACTTCACTTGAAACAATCAAATTCAATGAAAATTAGAATGAAATATAATTTCAACTCCATCAGAAACAGAAAGCACTAAAAAATCTAACACCATATCTTGAAAGGATTTGGAGCAACTGAAACTTTAATATACTGCTCGGGAAGTTGTACAACTATAATTCTTTTGGAAAATTTGGCAAGTTTTAGCAAAATTAACAATGTACATGCCTATGACTCAATTTAACTCAGACATCTTTAAAAATGTCTAGAATCTACATCAAAAACAAAAGTAAAATGTGCTTGTATTTTTAAGAATAAAGAACTCTAAATTTTTATCAAGAGTGATAATGAATGGAGCTGTATAATAAACTTGAATGAATCTCAGACATAGTATAATAGAAAAAAAGAAATTTTCTTTTTTTTAAGATTTATTTATTTATTTATTTATTTATTTATTTATTTATTTATAATATACATAGAGAGAGAGACAGAGAGAGAGAGGCAGAGACACAGGAGGAGGGAGAAGCAGGCTCTATTCCAGGAGCCAGATGCGGGACTGAATCCCAGGACTCTAGGATCCCGTCCTGGGCCAAAGGCAGGCGCTAAACCACTGAGCCACCCAGGGATCCCCAAAAAGAAATTTTCTAAAAAAAGAGTGATAGTAAAGATATAAAAATTATATTTTAATAAATATTTATATGGATAAGATACAGATAAATTTAGAAACAGATGTAGATGGAGGACTGCAAATAAATTGTTAATAATTATCATGGGTACTAGAATAGTAAGTGAATAGTACCTATTTTTCCAGGAATTTTGCATATATCACTTATTTTATATTTACTACTTCCCACTAGATAACCTTATATTTATTATGCATATAAGAAAATTGTCCATTATTTTCCATCAATAATACATTACTGAGTTTTTAATTCTGATTTGTTCTGAATACTGGGAATTGATATATAAACTCCCACCCTTTTACAAGCAAAGCTGAGAACAAGTTGTCAGCTCCAAATGTATATGTTCTTGGAAGATCAGATTGTGAAACAATTGAAATACATATTTTATCAAGATTAAAGCTTGCACATGAAAGCTCCCTCTCCTATTGTTTCTACAGATCCAAAGCTAGCATATTGTTAACATCAACCCAACACTAACCTGTATTGCCCACCTTGCAATACCACTGCAAAATCATTTCAGTCTATTAGTGTTCTCCCTTTAATTTCTTCCATAGTGCATTGGTTAAAATAACAGCTTTAACTGATCAACAGAATGGTTTGTTTTGTTTTGGAAAGGGTCAACTGGCAATCCAGGGGACCTGTTCTATGTTTTGTTTCTAGAAACTAAAGAACAAGCGATTTTAAATTTTTTCAGTGTTCTCCAAACTCTCTCTCCTGTTAAACCTGTTTAACATCTCAAAAAATGTTTTCTCAGTCATTGAAACAAATTTTTAGATAAATTAAAAACTATGATAGAGTTTTACTAAAGGAATTATTTCCTAGTCTTTTTGCAACCAAAATTTAATTAGTGGTGATGATGACATTATTGCTACTTTGTCCCCTTTGTAGCTATATTCATATAGAACACAGCTAAAAATTGTATTCATGCTATTAAAAGGCAGTGATGTTGGTGGCAGATAAAAAAACATGCTGAGAAGAGCTGGGGTTTTTTTAAGAGGACATATTTTCTGGGTCTTCTATTTGAAAAATAATCTTTAAAACACATATTTAATCAATTTACATTCATCCAATTTGATTTATTATTTATGAATATTGTACCTGAATTTTGCTCCTTTTTATTCCCTTCAATTCATAACATCTTTCTGCTAATTTATATAGTACCAGATATGAGGAAAGGTGAAGACACAAGAATTGGATTAAGAAATGCTAATTTTTTTTTCAGATTTATCACTTGGTAGTGACCATATGGAGCACTGTGATACAAAATGAAAATTGAGGGTTATTTGAAAGGATGTGAGGAGTTGGGAAGGAACACACCCCGCAGGGGCTAATGTTTTATGTCTTCTCTATCACTGATTAAAAGGTGATTTAAAAGCTCACTTCTGTTATATTGCCCATGATGCTACCCTATGAATCTAACAATTTTACTGTGGACAGAATCCCTGCTTTCCTTGATATCATATGGCAAAACTTCCATAGTAATCATTCCTTATAAAAACTCTTATTTCAAAAATCTTTTGCATGTCTTCATCTGCAAGCAAATGTCCTACACGTCCATTCACTCTGAAACCTTTTATATGTACTGCTGCAACTCTCATCCCATGAACATTTTCAAGGAACAATTGGTCTACATCTTTGGTTTCTCTCAACCAGTCAAGTAAATCCTATTTGTTCACTTAAATTTTAATCTTTCTTAAGATGAAAAAGTGTGGTCAGCATTTCTGGCTTCCAAAAATCATTTCAAATTGTTCCATCCTCTTTTAAATTTTAATAGCTCCCATTACTCCAAAAAGAATATTACTTTGAGATTCATGCTCCCTCACTAAACTATCTTCTATTGCTTGCCATTGTCATTACGTAGGTAGATGGATGTCTTCTATAAATGTGAGGGTGGCTTGCCAAATACTAACTAAATCTTGACACATTAATTTCAAGGTGTAAAATCAAGAAGTATGCCTCACCTTTTTGTCTGAGGACTACCTCTGTGAGGTTAAGGATGAGGAATTTCATCATATTTAACAATGAGAAGACATAATTTCCATGCTTAGCAAACATGCTTTGAAAAACCCATCGTATTAAAACTAATGGTGGAAATTGAGTTATACATAGGATTTCACAAGCCTTAAATTAGAAGTTCATGACCACAGAGCCCTGTGTATGTGGCTTGCATGTGAAATGACACTTGCAGAGTACCATAGATAGATACCTGTAGCAGGAATAAATTGGATTGATTTAAAAGGATAAACTAATACATGGGTGATTCTGATGGAATTTTTCTCTGCATTTCAGTGAGACCCTAAAACATTTTTATTCATTGGCCAAACCCTGGAAAACAGTAAGAATTTTGATAAATGTATATGTAGAAGACACATTATTTCAAACACAAGTAATTATAGGAAAAAAATTCATAAGGGAAGGGAAAGCATGAAAAGTTTATTTTCACAAAAGTTTTAGTGAGTGGATTCTATGAATGGTTAATGGTTTGGATCACATTTTGAAACACTGGAAAGTTTTGTTTGTTTGTTTTTTTATTTGGATCACAGGATTTTTGAACAAAGATGTGTTTTGGGAAGATCAGCTTTTAAGTGGAACTCCAAAGGATAAATCAGAGCAGAAGAAAACAACTGGTGTTGGCGGGCCAATTATTAAGCCTTTACAAGAGTCAAAGTGAGAGGTATGGAAAAGCTGATGTAGGAGGGTGACAATGGGAAAGGAAAAAAGAAAGAAAGAGCATGCAGGAAACCAAATAATTGAATAACTGATAAGGGACTAGAAGAGTGTAGAAAAGGTGTGCTTTTATTTTTAACTGAAAAATGTGAAGTTATTTAGCAAAGGTTTTCATGTTTAGGTCATAGTCATGACATTCACTGTGAAATGTCAGTATTTAGATGTCAATGTGCACATTTAGGTAAAAATATTCACAGATTAAAGATGTAGTTTGACAGAGACCTGATCTATCTAAATGAAGGATCATTATGACCAGCACATGTACATGACAATATATGCTAAAAGCAAAATACTGACAGCTCAAGTCACAAACAAAACCACTTAATTCAAACAAGTACATCATTTCCTAAAATATGCCCATTTTTCTCACTTGCCAGCATAAGGCTTTATTTCCCTTTACCACTGTATTCTTGGACAGCTGAAAATATTGACTTTGAACATTATCAATATTCCCTGGTTATTGTTTTAAATATAACTTTAAACTTAGTTACCTTGTATCTTTTCTGTATAACTCTACCTAACCTTACCTTGACATTCCTCAAATAGACCAAAATCACAGCCCAAATGTCTAATTCCTCTCTCTCCTTCCCTGTCTCATTTTAGCCTTCATTCCGATCTCGATCCACATTTGAAAACAGAGAGCAGGGAACTGGAGAGGAGATTTAAAAAGTAGTGAGGTTTAAAATATTAATATACTTAAAAATTCTCTCACAGAAATTACTGACACTGATTCATAAAGACCATTGTCATGCACTGAGTTATGTCCCTCCCCCCAAAAATACATAGAAGTTCTAATTCCAGGAACCTGTGACTGGGACCTGATTTGGAAATAGGGTCTTTGTAGATGTAATCAAATTACATACAGGTTATACTAGTTTAGGGGAGGCCCTACTCCACCGATTATTGTCCTTATAATGAAACGGAAATCTTCATACAGATACACAAATGGGAGACCCATGTGAAAATGGAGCAGGCATTGAGCTACACATTTACAAGCCAAGGAATGACAAGGTTTGCTGGCAACCACCAGAAGCTGAAAGTGGTAAGGATGTTTCCTCCTTTAGAGCTTTTGAAGAAAGTATGGCCCTACCAACAATTTGATTATAGATTTCTAGCCTCCAAAACTGTGAAAGAATACATTTCTATTGTTCAAGCCACTCAGTGTGGGGTGCTTTGTCAGGTAGTCCTAGGAAACTAATATAGCCACTCAGTGGCATTTGTAGTATTCTAAAACTTCCCACATATTTATACATTTTTATATTTATATTTTCACCAAGTATTTTGTAAGATCACAGTTTTTTTAATCTCCCATTTTATTATGATGTCTCATTTATTGCAATATGTGCAATTTCTATAAATTTTAAGCCTGGTATTTTTTTTTTAAATTGAGTGCTGTAATTTTATTAATTTAATGAATTTCAAATATGCTCAAGAGACTATATATATATATACACATATATATACATATATATGCTATATATATACACTATAGCATATATATATACACACTATACTATGTGTATAGTACATACACTTATATACTATATATGTATATATATGCTATAGTGTGTGTGTGTATATATATATATATATATATATATATATATATAAATATATATATGACTGCTACCAAAACTATATATTGTGAATGAAGTGATATAGCCTTATAACAGGTCATATTCTGTTCTTTTACCCTTTATAAATGTTACTTCCTTACCCTTTATAAAAAGAACTGAAGGGTAATGTAACTGTCACATTCTGAAAAAACGATAGCTGATAGATAGATGATAGATAGATGATAGATGATAGATATATAGATAATAGGAAGATAAGGTCATTATTTCTGCAAGAAAAAAGAATTTTTTCTCTAGTTGAGGTGTAAGTTAGGAGATGGGGCAGATAATGTGATATTTTCCTACCAAAAATACTCAATAAAACAAATCAAAAGAAAAAAAAATCAAAAGGATGTTGAGAAGAAACTTGCTACAGAATAAAATCAACACAGGCAAATAGCTTTATTTTATTTAGAACATAAAGGAAATATGTTTTCTGATAATCAGTGTATAACGGTTTATGATGTAGCTTCTTCAAATCAAATATTTAAGGACATAAAGTGAATAGGTAATATGTTAATACTAAGATGAATTAAAGAGTCCTTGCTTTGATGGGGGTCTTAAATCACAGCTGTGAGATTGACAGTTTAGAAGATACACAATCCTAAAACAAAACAGAATCTCAAAGGAAGAACTGTTCCTAAATTTGAGAACATTAAATTACTAATTTGATTTATGCCTTCTTTAAAATTCATGACCAACTCAAAAATTAATACAAGCTTAGATATATTTATATAAATACAAATCATTCAACGAATATTTATTGTTTGCTGTATTCTAGGAATATTCCACATGATTGGAACATATAAAGGAACAAAATATACATAAAAGTGTCTGCCAATAGGCAATAAACAAAATATAGAATAAATATATAGAAAACTTAATATGATTGGTTAAACATCCTATGAAACATACAGAACAGAATAACTGGGATTTTAAAATCTAGGTGGCATTGGGTTTTAAATAGGGATGGCAAAATAGTTTTCATTGAGAAATAACAGTTAAAGAAAGTCTCTATTAAGCCCATGGTAAGATCTACATGAAGTAAAAGCTGCACTTTTTTTTTTTTTTTTTTAATATCCTAAATGGTAAAGAAAGGTTTGGGACCATTTGGAAAATGTGTTAGGCTGTCAAATCTGAGGATATAAACCAGTATTTTGTTAAGGCATTGAATCTATCTCTAGGAGTACCATTTAGACTACAGAATTAAAGCATTGGGCACAGTTTTATTAGGAACATGGAAAATGCATTACTTCACAAGTGATCACATTCTCTTTGAGGTATTTGAATACAGAATTTAATTAAAAGGTATCACAATTAGATAATCAATAGCCTCTGCCACAGAACTGATTATCATGCAGAAAATGCAGGCGTTCCATTCCCTCTGAAAGAAAATTTTCTCACTGCACTGTTTAATTTCAGCCATTTTATCCTCAAACTTACAACATTCTCACAAATGAAGTAACTGATAAAGGTAAAGGAGGATTTTAATGCTGAATGGGCCGAATAATAATTTTTAAAAACCCACAGTGCATTAAAATATTTTCAAAATAAGTTTCAGATAAAAATATATAAAGGTCTTCTGCCACAACGACCATTAAAGAAATCATTTAAAATTTCTTAATTTTTAAGGAAATTAGGTGTTAGAAACATATGTAGGATTAAGTCAAGCAATTCATCCTAACAAGTCTACATCTCAGGACAGTATGGGTTTTGCTGAATATACAAGCCATGCAGCCAAAAATATAAATGCGTAGAGTATCTAAAAGAAAAAAACAGCAAATACCTCATAACAAATCAATATTTTATGTGTGTTTAACTAATTGACTTAATAAAAGACTTTGCAACACAGTCCAGGTGGTTTACTTTATTTCTTCACTCCTTCCTTTCCTTAATGATTGCTCACATTAGCATATTATATTAAGTAAACCTTAATTTAATTCATTAACTGTAAGACTGAGGTCTTAAACAATCAAGTCTCTATGTAGTAAATTATTTTCTACCAGGAATTAAATTTACTGTTGATACATATACATTTTTATGTACTGTGAAGTCTAATTAGGTTTTGGAAAAACCTGGCTATTGAATTCCACAGGTTTGAATACATACAAGTCTATCTCTATTTGAATCAATTCTTTCTTTCTTTCTTTCTTTCTTTCTTTCTTTCTTTCTTTCTTTCTTTCTCTTTCTTTCTTTCTCTCTCTCTCTTTCTTTCTCTCTTTCTTTCTTTCTTTCTTTCTTTCTTTCTTTCTTTCTTTCTTCTTTCTTTTTTTTTCTTTCTCTCTTTCTTTCTTTCCTCCTTTATTTCTCTTTCTTTCCTTCTTATTTTCTTCCTTTCTTTCTGAAATATGACCATAATTACCGATCTTTTTAAAATCACATTTTGGAGAAATCCATAAGGATGTTCTGATACCTTTATTATCATAAAATTTGCACTGGATATTAGGAATATATGAGGAGTGTAGATAGCTATCTAATAGGATGGCTGTTCTGCCTCTCTCAACAACTTGTATGAAGCTCAATAAAACATGAAAATATTTTGTACATTTTAATGGAAAATGTTACTTAACCTTGTTTTTTCTATGAGGCTCATCTACCACAATGCTAAATGATTTGAATTTCTCTAGATTAATTCTTTCTTTATTGCATGCAACATACTTTTTACTCTTTAATCATCTTTCAGTACCTTAAGCATGTTCTATGGCAAATAAAAATAGATGCTCAAACTTTTTTCCTGTTTAATATCTGAAGTTAGTCTTAGTGTTAATAGATAGACATCTCTCTTTCTCTCTCCCTCTGTGCATGGGAAGAGGGGGCATGAGTCTGTGGGTAGATGAGTGGGTGTGTGTGGGTGTGTGTGTGTCTTGTATTGCTAAAGATAAGGCACTGGGTGTGTTTACACAGTTTACTTGTGTATCTCATACAACCTTAACTAAAGATCATGGCAAATTAACTGATCAGAAGAGTAGTTTAAATAATGCCAATTTCTACACAGAGAAAGTAAAATATAACATAATTAAAATATAGGAAAACTTATGTGACCAATATAATTTTGAAATCCAGCCTGTTAAAAACTAATTTATCTCAGGAAGGTAAGAGGTATATGAAGAAGAGACACTAATATTTTAAAAATAACACTTAAAATTCAAGTTTGGTATATAGAATTTAAAAATGCAACTGGATGTTAGAAGTATATTTCACAAACAAATATGCCATTTTTTTTTCTGTATTAGGCTTTTCTGCTCCCAAATAAAAATGTTCATTATAACAAAGAATATCACAGCATTGTGACATGTGGCCTATCAGTTAGATTCCCATTTTATTAACCCTCCCTATTTAATAATGGTCTTAATGAGTTATGCTGAATTTTGTTCCAACCATCAACTATTGAAATCTTTTCCAGAAATATATTATAGCATATATTACTATAATATTTTCCAGAAATATATTATATATTTCTATAATTATAGAAGTATAAAATAATTATGTATTACTATAATATTTTCCAGAAATATATTATAGCATATATTACTCTTTGAAACTTCATGAATTACATGTAACACATTCTTTTCAGGTAATTCATGGTATGAAGTTTGTTCTGATGATTCTTTTTCATTTTTACTAGGTTCTTATGAGAGGAAATAAAAATAGTGATACCATGTTAAAAGACTATTAAAGCAGTGGTGCAATTGGATTATTAAATTGGGTTCTGAGATCAGACAGAAATACATGGAAAGCTGTCCTTATCCTTATTAGCTGTGTTACTTTGAGCTTCAGTTTCCTTATCTGCAAAATATCTAATAATAATAATAATAATAATAATAATATCTTATTCATAAGAGTGTCTTGAAGATTTAAGGAAATAATGAAAGTTCTTATCTCAGTAACTTGTTTACAAGGTTAAATAATTTTTAAAAGATGATTTTGTTTTCATTTGTATTATTGATGATAAGGATCATTTAAATCTTATCTTCCCAATTCTTCCTTTTCCCTGTTAGAGATAATTTGCCTTATTAGAGTATATAATTGTTAATTCATAGATAATATTCCTTTTGTAACCTTGTGAAAGCCTAATTGTCCTTTTAAAAATGCCTTCTAGAAGTAAGGATAAAAGTTATGAAAGGTATCTACTGCCTGTGTCGCTATGGCCTTACCTAGGGCCAAGAAGGAAGATGTGAGGCTCTTTGTACATGACAGAGAAACTGTGTTTTCAATTGTCTCCCTAAAAGTGAGAAGCAAGGGAGGATATTGTGATAGGAGGACTATAAGGACATTGGTCCCTTAGCACTTTCACAGAGCCACATTTGTCACTAGTCCCTGGTTTAAGCCACTTCAGATGGTCGATTTTTCACCCATAAATTGCACAGTTTCAATCTTTTTTTGCTCGTTAGCTTGCTTACTCTCTCTGTATGCTTTGTATGAGAGCCTTGTATCTGATGTTTCAGACACAGAGCATTTTTGCCAAGAATAGTGTTTTTGTGTATTCATGCCAGAGCCTCATGTATTTACGACTATTTTTCTTTCCTCAATCTCTGACCAAGAAGAGAACAAGACCCTGATGAATGTCAAGTAACTCAAAGATATGAATACCAAGTAGGTCTGAGTGACACAAGAAAGGTGAATTATTGAACATAAATGGATCATGTCAGCAAAGACTTGTGACTGGAATATGTAAGAGTTTATACTCTTTTTCCCTTTAAGACATCAGAAATGGAAAAAATATGGATGCAATGTTTTAAATTATACTCTGAAGAAGAACAATAAATAATTTCAAACAACATAAGATAAGCATCTAACTGGTATATTCTAAATAATTAAAATGTAGCTGTCAAATGAAACAGAGTGTTTCCATCTAGTTTTATATAAATATTTAAATACTGGCTGTATGACTCACCAGGTAATTAAGTCCTGTGAGTAAACAAGACATTACTGACACAATCAACCGGAAGATATATTTACAGACATGAAGTGGCCTATAGTTCTAGTAAAAATGTTTGGGTTCCTGTTATATAAATGAATAAGACTAGAAATAATCACTTTTCTCACAAAAGGCATATAGATATATTTATTTTAGATACATCTTTATTCATCTATGGCTAACTAATTAGAATTAGTATGTTCTCATTCATTCATTTGACAAAGTGCACATATAATTAGCTGGCTTATGTGGGGCTTTAAAATTTCTGTTAGTGATTATCTCATTTTAGAGGATGAAGCAATAAGAGCTAACTGTTTACCTATTTCTGGAGAATTTTCTATAAATTATGTCTCAGAAAAAAAGTATTTAAAAGTTGGTAATTTTGAGTGAATAGAAATGCTGGCTTTACTGGTCAATGCTTATCTGTATTTTTCCTTTTTAAATTCATTAGTTTCTACTAACTCAGTTGCCCAAAGAAAAGAAAACCAATTGAACTGATAATAGTTATGTGTCAATTCTATAAGTGATTCCTTGAAAGAGAAAACAATGAATTGACAGCTCCTTCTTCTGAAGTAATAGCCTTGAAAGAATGAGATCAGTGTGGATTTTACCCAGTCATCATCGATGTGTCCGGGGGAAGCAGATGATACACATTCCGATGCATCATCAGAAAATAGGGCTGTTATGGTTCTCCTATATTTATTCTGTTCAGATATTACCTAAAACCCATTCTCTGACTACACTTCTGAATAGGATATGGGTCTTCAATGGCTTAATAGCCAACATTTTATATAGGGAGCTATTAAAACCATGTTCAAGTGCTTCACTTGGCAAGAGCAAGCGAAAGGAACAAGAGAGTTGGCACCACTGATTTACCTCTTCCTTCTTTGTCAGTTATATTATTTAAGTAGTCGTATTACCACTCACCTTTAACCCTTACACCTTCCCCAGTGACACAAACATACTTCCTTTAAGTGTATGCTGCTCTTGTTTAACTTGACTTAGAGAATATAGTTTTCTAGTTAATTTAAAAGTTATTCTGTAACAAACACTGGGTAAATGACACATATATAATGGTGTTAAAGTAGACATGTCCCAGTATTTAAATATAGGGAAAGATAATTTTACTCAAGTCAGTTTTTCATGGGAGACTCCACTAGGGAATTAAAAGATATAAAATGGCCATATGCAGAATCTTGACATTCTATGAAATTGCTTTAGTCACTTAATTCACTTTTAGCTAATACAGGATCCTATACAAGCTCTTATACTTCAGAATAGCTCCAATAGAATTTTTTTCATTGAGGGAAATATTACATAATCTGTGACATCCAATATGACCATCACTAACCATACTAAGGTATTGAACAGTTGAAATATAGCTTGTGTGCTTGAAAACTGAATTTTAAATTTTATTTATTTCAGTTGATTTTAAATGAATTTCAAATAGACATAGCTAACCTTTAGCTATTATATATATATATTCATTTTAGTTATTTATAATTACATATATTATAATTACATTTATTTATATATTCTGTGTGTGTATGTGTACGCCACAAAAGTAATGTTCCTTCTCAGTGTATCATTCCAGAGAATACATGATGTTGATATCTTTTATTATTGGTAGCATTCACCTTGTTCAACTGATTAAGATGACTTCCATAAGACATTCTTTTTTTGTGTGATAAATAACCATCTTAAGGGTAAATAATTTGAAATTGCTATTATCCTATTTTTCCTCAAACTTTTGCCTAATAATTTTATCACCCAATTATTTCCTCAGAATAAATTCACAGATGTTTTTTCCTTATGTGAGTTATAATTCTGTGAAATCATTATTTATTTTATTACTCAAATTGTTCCATTGCTGACTTTTGGAAGTTATATATGCAAAATAATATTTTGAAATTTCTTAAGATACTCAAATATTGTTGATACTAAAAAGAATACAGTGGGATTTTTAAGATGTCTTATAAAAATACGGGATCCCTGGGTGGCGCCGCGGTTTAGCGCCTGCCTTTGGCCCAGGGCGCGATCCTAGAGACCCAGGATCGAATCCCACGTCGGGCTCCCGGTGCATGGAGCCTGCTTCTCCCTCTGCCTATGTCTCTGCCTCTCTCTCTTTTTTTTTTTTTTTTTCTGCCTCTCTCTCTCTCTCTGTGTGACTATCATAAATAAATAAAAATTAAAAAAAAAACATTATAAAGATGTCTTATAAAAATATCATTTTACACATGTGGAAAATCTCAAAATGAAAAAGTAAATGGAAAAGAGTGTACAACTGGAGAATTATAAATAAAAATAAGGATGTCTGATTAGTTTTTGTAACAATTCCATTTCTTTTTCTATTTCTTCCCCTCTTTATTATTTTTTGTCTGCTTTATTTATTTTCTAATTATGCATATATACATATATACATAGATATCTACATACTATCTGATGCTTTTTCAAAAGTTCATTTAGCCTAAATAAATTAGAGGCCCTAATATTCTTTAAATACTTTTTCCCTTCTTATAGTATTTACCTAAATGGTATTTTATTTTATTTTCAGTAGTAACTCATAATCGTATTTGTAAATTTATTTTGTAAATTTAAAATAAAATTAATTTACATAACAAAATATTTAACACATGTATAACACTGAGGTCATTAATAATAGTGTGACTATTAACCCTGGATTACATTTACCAAAATGATACAAAAGTGATTTTCCATATAAGATGTTTAAAAACTATCATGTAATTTTATTTGTTTTTAAATATTTTATTTATTTATTCATGAGAGACGTAGAGAGAGAGAGACAGAGATATAGGCAGAGGGAGAAGCAGGCGCCATGCAGGGAGCCTGATGTGGGATTTGATCCCTGAATTCCAGAATCACACCCTGAGCCAAAAGCAGCTTAACTGCTGAGCCATCCAGGTGTCACATGCAATTTTTTTCTCAAGAAAACATGACATAAATAAATAAATAGTGAGGTGAATAGTGAGGTGAATACTTGATAACTATTCAGTGATGCAACGTAAATAAACAGCTATTGCTACTGAAAACACTGACATAAAAACATAGATTATGGTAATATGTATTTCTTGCTTGGATTAGTATAATGCTTTAAGAGGTCACACTTACGTGTCAGGAATCTTTATGATGCTCTTTGATCTGTAAAGCTTTATTGCTAAAAAGATTTGGAAATCCTCATCAGCAATTGCAGAGACCTGCCATCTTATTTGATATCCCTTTGATATTTGGCCTTTTTTGATTCTACACATTCAGAAGTCTTTTGGGGTCATGCATTATAATGCAGTGGGTAATGTTATTGTCTTCAATCTAGATAAAAATATTTTAAAATATTTTAATATCAAATACTTTCTGTGGTCCTAAATTATCAGAAATATAACATAATTTAAACTAATTTGTTTAGCACCTGGGTCTTTTAATCAACCCAGAAGCAGTATAATAGTTTTCTATCCCAATTCTATTTTTGTTACAATCCCAGGCAAAGGGATTTTTATCATTTTTTCACTGAGTAAATGGTATGACATATAAATAAAACTAAACTACAATGTAACAGTAAAATATCAATGGCTAAGCAAATGTCCCCCTTTAATTTTCTCTAATTCAATTAGAATTGATAAAAGCTGCTATCAAATCAAAAGTGAAAATGAAATAATGATTGTAAAGTGTTCTATCAAAACTATTACTAAAACAAAAACTGCTTTTAACATTCATTAGGAAGTGAAACGGAAAAGAAAAGTAAATAAATGAAAGTTTATTTGAATAGTGTTCTTTACTAGGTTTATTTTTGGAAGATATGTTTTCTCCAAAATATAATCAAATCTATTTAGTATTTCTAAGTAAATCAGTATTTAATTGGCATTAAAACTTAAAATTTGTAAAGGTAGAAAATAGAATTTTATATCTTTTCTCCTACTGAATTGAATGTCAGGAAAACGACAACATTCTGTGCATTCATTACAGCAAGAAGGAGATAACTGCTGTCAGAAATATGATTTGCATAAACACATGTCTAAATTTTCTTCTATGCTCTTTTCAAAAACTAAATGTACAACTGCAAACCAATCTACTTTTCGTTGTCTCATTTCTTTATACATTCTGTCCATATAAATTTGCTCACAACCTTTAACCAATTGAATATTTTCACTATTCTCATTGCCAACCATATCATAAAAATCTTACACATTATAAATTAATTGCACATTAAAAATATTCACATTGTACAAAATGCATGAAAAACTACATGTGATATATATAATGCTATAAAGCATAATAATAAAATGAAACCATGGAATAACCAGTTATGATACAACTGCTCAGCTTAAAAATTATATCATCAAGACCTTGGCATTTAATTATCTGGCATTTAATTTAATTATTATTTAATTATCATTCAGTCCTTTCTCCTGACTCGGGAGGTAGCCACAATATTGAATTTTGTATTTGTCATTACCTTCTTTTATATTATATAATTTATCACCCATACATGCATCCCCACACAAAACAATGTTTAACTTCGGTTGTTCTAAACTTTGCATAAACTTTTTAATATTCACACAAATTGTTTTTTCATGCAACATTAAATATAGTAGATGTGCCTACATTGTAGTGTTTCATTATAGCTCATTCTTTCCAGGCTTGAGTATTCTTAGCTAATTATAGCTACATTATTTTGTTAGATATATTCCTATATTATCTCATGATATGACCACTAATAAAAATTCACTTTTTTCTACACTAGATCTTCTCAATCACAGTATTAACTCAGCTTTCAGAATCAGATGCAGTTAAATACATAACTTTTTAAAATATTTTTGATCATGGGTGGCATAACTATGCTTTACCTGAAATGTCTGAAATTAATTTTGATAGTCATTGATATTTAACTTTTTTTCTTTTAAAATCGTCACTTGTTTTGCCCTTGGGTTCTTCTGAAAGCTAAGCTGGCAAGTATTTATTTTCCTTCTCTTAGGCTAAATGGTCAGAAGCAAACCCATAAAATAATTGCAATATTACACTACCTAACTTCTCAGGGATAGAAAATTATATTGGATCAGATTCTCTCATTTCAGCTAAATGATACTTCCCTACAGCTATCTTTCTTTGGTATTAATGCCTAGTGACAAGTACTTCTCTACGGTTTTTGATTCTGTCAAAAAAACAAAATCATTTGGTTTTCTACCTAGCAGGGAGTTAGCAAAATACTCACATAACTATACAATTTTTATTTAAAGTTCTTTTGTCTTCATGCAACTATTTTAAAAATGTGTCTAGAGAATAAACAGGAATTAACCTTCTTAAGTACTGCTTGAATATCATGCTAATAAGATAACACTTTACAGACTACTTTAAGATAAAAAAGTAAGATTTTTAGATAGATCTGACTGGTAACTTTTACTACAGGAAAATGAATGTTTATTATTTCTACTCACACAGGCATTGCTGATGTTTCTCTAATGGGTGAGAAAAGTAAATTACTCCTCAGCTCTTCTAGAGACTGCCTGTTTGGAGTTGCACTGGAGGGTCTTCAAATAAGTTTTTTTTAATTATGTTTTTTTTCTCTTAAAGTTTATAATTGTTATCTAAAAGAGTGCTAGTTCAATGTAAGTTACTCTGCCATTATTGGAACAGAAAACCCTCCTGAAATGTAAATTTTATTTTATCTTCATAATATGAAATTTTGGAAAAAATCAAATAATGCAAATTCCCATAAATATTGGAATAATAGTAAAGTTTATAATTGTTATCTGAAAGAGCAGCTATTTAATGCAAGTTACCCTGCCATTATTGGAACTTAAAACCCTCCTGAAATATGTTTTATTTTATATTCATAATATAAATTCTTTGAAAAAAAATCAAATAATGCAAATTCCCATAAACATTGGAATAATATATTTAAATCTAAGTTTTTTACTTATACTGTTATTTCTTAGGGGAAAAAAGAAAGAGCATGTGATTCTTGATCTCGGGGTCATGAGTTCAAGCCCCATATTGGTTATAGAGATTACTTTAAAAACTTTTTTTTAAGAAAAAAAGAGTAGTTTGAAAAACATTATATAATTAGAAATTTTAAACATTTTCTAATTAATATTTATAAACATAGCAACCATTGTATATTTATAAACAATTAAAATATTTGCTTTATGATCCCTAGTTTTTATAAAAGCTCTTTTCATTCTTCAAATGGAAGACGCTACTGGCAAAGTTTGACTAAATCTATGAAGCACTGTAGATGGCAAGATATGATTATTTGATTATCAGCATCAATATTTAAAGGACATCTGACAGGGCAAATGTATACAAATATTAATGTTGATATGTAAAAGCTTTGGCTATTTTCCACTACTACCAGGAAATAACTAGTTGAGCTACACTCTACAATCAGAGATCAGTGAAATGTGTTTCCTGAAAGCAAAGCAACAACAGCAAAAAATCTACCTAAATTGTTATTTTAATTCCACAGAAAATGATTTTAATTGTAATTTTATGTAAGTAAAACCAGTTAATTAGTGGGATGTTTAAGAAGTTTTAAAGAGGGAAACCTGGGTGGCTCAGTGGTTGAGCAACTGCCTTCAACTCAGGTCATGATCCCAGGGTCCTGGGATCAAGTCCTCCATTGGGCTCCCCATGGGGAGCCTGCTTCTCCCTCTGCTTATGTCTCTGCTTCTCTGTATCTTTCATGAAAAATAAATAAAAATCTTTAAAAAAATCATTTTTAAAGAGATACAAAAATTCCTTGCAACTTCTTTATAATTGCATATATTAAATATAATTTGTATAATATAAGTAATCCTTTGCTGTTTTTCTTTTCCTTGAAACACAATGTTCATATTTTCTGAGCTTTTTTTCTGGTACATTTAAATATTATCATATAATTTCATCCATCATACAGAAGAATATATTTAGTATCATGGAATAGATTCAAGTTACTAAAATTTAAGGGTCATTTACTTATAAATACAAGGTTACAATATTATTGTGTCCTCTTAGTATATGACATATTCTATCAACTTTTCTAGGTGAAGATTGATCTTTATCTTCTGCCTCTCATCTAGATTGTCAGATATATAGTATTATTAGGATTGACCTGTCAACCATGAGATGTTGTCAGATGCAACCCTGGAAAATAAAAATAGTTTATATTTTTTCCAGAGTTCCAAAATGTACTCAGGGAAATCTTCTAATATGTGTGCCCCATTATAGTTCCTCAAGGAGCATTCATTTTAGTTCAAGGCCAAGACCCTTAAACTAAAATGAATACATGTGATACATCATATTTGGCAGGTGAGTAGATCTTTGGCTAGATAAGAAAAGACTTCCTCTAGAATATAAGGTTCGATATATCACTTAAATAACTCATTTTATGTAATAAAATTTCCATTCATTAGAATAATTACCATAGGTTATTATCCATAGGTTTGGATATATCTTTTCTGTTTTCTCCTATTAGAAGTTGTTTGGACCTTATAAAAATTGTTGTTTGTATTTGATGGAAAATCTATTACTTATATTTCTAGACTTAAAATGCACTGCTTTACTGATAAACTAATTAGTTAATATATATTGATACCATGTGCAAATAGTCATGTTACACATTGTGATGCAAAGATAATTAAAATGATAAATAAAGCACAAACCCTGCTTATGGAAACTTGCAATTCAATGAATATGTATTTTCCCACTGCCTCTTAAATCTACCTGGAGACAACTGTAAATCTATCCCATATAACAACCAGCATCAAAAAAGAGTATACTGATGTTTTTCAAAGTCTTAAAACTAAGTCTACTACCTAGTCCTACATCTTACTGTATTTTCTAATTCCTTTCTGATATCTTTAGCATCCAATTACTTCCAATATTCACCTGTGCATAAAATCCTATGCATTTGACCTAGAGCCTAGAGCAGCTCCTCTTCCTGTGCTTTTATTTTTCACTAAGAAGACAAATTGGTGTCAGATCCTCACTTATCTATAGTGCTTAAGCAATCATCACCCTAGTCTTCACCTCAATTCTGCTTCTTGGTTGGCATTACAGAAGGGGTCATTCTAGCCAAGCAAGAGAGAGAATAAAATATTTATGATCCATTTAAAAAATTTTTTTTTCTAATGATTTACATTACTTTTTGCGAACCCTGTGAGAAATAGAAAGTATTTTGTGATACTTATCTTGTAGGGATATGTAACTAAAAGGTTTTTCTCCACATTTACCAGTTCCATTTCTCTTCTTTCTTTTATCCTTTAATCTACTTTATTTAATACATGTAAAAAGAGTCCCTGACTAAACATTTAATTTGTATCTCTGTATTGAGTAGAGGTCCTGTTTCAAGGTTGATCTGAAAGTCTGCAAAAAGGGCATCACCAATGAAGGACAAGCTACATCTGTATTTTTCTTAAAAAGAAGCAATGGCTGAGCAACCAGAATTCCTTGTGCCTTTATTGTCTGAAACAATTCTGTATGATTTGAAGAAATGTAGGATGGAATAAACATGATGTAGCCTCTGCCTATTATCTTGGCTTCTTATTTTGCTGCTTTTTACCACCTCCCACGTATCTTTACTTGCATAGACTTGCACTCTTGGATTATCAGATTGTTAATACTTGCTCAGAGGTATTCTGAAGTTTCATAGCTTTCTGTATATACACTTATTTATGCCACTTAACTGGGAGCCCTTCTCACGTTTTTGAACTCAAGGACCTTCTATTTAGGCTCTAATCTTATAATCTTAGCTCAATTATGTTTCCTATAGAGCTTTGTTTTACAGTTCCCACTTCAGACACCCCTATTATATTTTGGCTATGCTTCTAGTCTTATATATATAATAGATTGATATGTTTTTGTAAATTAATTTATATTACATATATAAATGTAAATAAATATATATAATGGTTTAATTAATTTACTTATTGATATGGCTGTCATCCTACATTTGAACTCCTTGAAGGCAGAAACTGTATTTTATTCAGCTTCCTATCCTCTATTAACAGATGTTGTTATACACAACGTGACCAATAAATATTATTTAATCACCAGCAATGGATTGACTAAATAAGTGAATGAAATAGTAGTTCACATGAGTATGCAGACTAGAAGACAATAATGTTGTTTAAAAAATGATTATTCTTCCTTTCCAAATGGAATATTGTCAAGATTGTACTCTCGGGATCCCTGGGTGGCGCAGCCGTTTGGCGCCTGCCTTTGGCCCGGGGCTGATCCTGGAGACCCAGGATCGAGTCCCACATCAGGCTCCCTGCATGGAGCCTGCTTCTCCCTCTGCCTATGTCTCTCTCTCTCTCTTTCTCTCTCTCTCTCTCTGTGACTATCATAAATAAATAAAAATTAAAAAAAAAAGATTCTACTCTCTAGCCCCTGAATTATGAATTTAATGTATACATTTATTATGTAGAACATATATTACATATAATTTTATAAAATGTACATACTTTTAAAAAATACTCATTTAGAGATTATAGACAGTAGACTTGGCTCCTCTCTGGCTGGAATAATGTCTACTTATGTTGGGCAGCAAACCATAGTGGAAGTTGCTACAGGTGGTAAATGTCACCAGTATAAATGGTACTTAGGTGACCACAGTGTTTGAAAGACCAAACATTTTTTTAGAGACTTCAAAATATAAGTACTGGTCTTAACGTGATTCAAACTTTAATTCATGCTAAACCATCATGGCCATCTCGCTCCCCACTGAAATGTTAATTCAAGTTCTGGGGCACTAGACAAATCATCAAATGTTTCTAAGATATATGCAGATCAGTAAAATGTGTGAAGATGTTGCATGGTGCATAAATTATGCTTAAGGGCTCTGTTAAATCGGAGTATATGCCCTTCTTACGAGCACTGATATTAAGAAACAAATCAACACATTCTTCAAAAATCTAACACAAGAATATTTGTTTTGATTAAATCAAATCAAGCTTCCGACTAAAGCAAAACAAGACCAAGGTAGGGTACCATGCTGATCACTGATACACCAAACGCAAAGAATTCCTAATTAAAACTTCTCTTACTTTCAACTTGTGCTGTTTGATTCTTCTTAGAACTCCTTCACAAAATCCTTGATATATATCAATTCTTTTGGATATATACCAAGAAGTAGAATTGCTGGATCTTATGATAGTTCTCTCTCTTTTTTAAAGATTTTATTTATTTATTCATGAGAGACACAGAGAGAGAGAGAGAGAGAGAGAGGCAGAGACACAGGCAGAGGGAGAAACAGGCTCCATGCAGGAAGCCTGAGGCGGGACTCAATCCTGGGTCTCCAGGATCACACCCTGGGCTGAAGGTGGCACTAAACTGCTGAGCCACCCAGGCTGCCCTGATATTTCTATTACAATATTTTGAGGTACCTCCAATCTTTTACATATCCGTCAATGGGGTACCAGGTTACAATTTCTCTGGATCCACACCAACGTTTATTCTTTTTTTAATATAATAGCCATCCTAACAGGTATTAGGTGATAGCTCATAGTTTTGTTTTAGATTTCCCCTAATAATTAGTAATGTTGAGCACTTTCTTTATACCTATTGGCCATTTTTATAATTTCTTTGGAGAAATATCTAATCTAGTCACTTGATTTTTTAAATCAGATTATTTGATTTTTTGCTACTGAGTTGCAAGAATCTGTTATATATTTTGGATATTAACCCCGAACAAGATATATGATTTACAGATATTTTCTCCTATTTTGTAAATTGTCTTTCAATCTGTTGCTTGTTTTCTAAAATCACACAACTATCTCAAAAGATACAGAAAAGCATTTGACAGACTTCAACACACATTTATGATAAAGAATACTCAACAAATTAGGTATAAAGGGAATGTACCTCAAAAGCACATATGTAACAAGCCTACAGCTAACATCGTACTCAATGAAAACTGAAAGCTTTTTCTCTAACAGGAACAAGACAATAGTGCCCATTCTTGCCATTTCTGATCAACATGGTACTAAAGGTTCTAGACAGACCAATAAGGGAAGAAAAAAATAAAAAGCATCCAAAACACAAAGTATGATGTAAAACTATGTCTATTACAGATCTCTTATATGTAGTAATCTTTAAAGACTTCACAAAAAAACTGTTAGGACTGGGATACCTGGGTGGCTTGGCGGTTGAGTGCCTGCCTTCAGCCCCAGGGTGTGATCCTGGAGTCCCAGGATCGAGTCCCACATCAGGCTCCCTGCATGGAGCCAGCTTCTCTCTCTTTGCCTATGTCTCTGCCTTTCCCTCTCCGTGTCTCTCATGAATAAATATATGAAATCTTAAAAAAAAAAAACTGTTAGGACTAATACTTAGTGAAGCTGTAGGATATAATGTCAACATATAAAATCAGTTGTATTTCTATACATGAACACTAATCTACCCAAAAATAAATTATGAAAACAATATCATTTATAATAGCAGTAAAAATGATAAAACATATGGAAATAACCAAATAAGTGAAAACTTGTACACTGAACACTACAAAGTACTGATGAAAGAAATGAAAGAAGATACAGATCACTGGGAAAACACCTCATGTTCATGCAAGAGAGAACTTAATATTATTAAAATTTATTTACTACCCAAAGTGATCTATAAATTCAATGTTACCCCTATCAAAATTCTGATGGCATTTTCTACTGAAAGAGTAGAAAAAATCTTAATATTCATGCAGAATCACAAAAGACCACAAATGAGCAAAGTGATCTTGAAAAAGAGCAAAGCTGCAGATAGCACACTTCTTGATTTTAAATTGTAATTATAAAGCTATAGTGATTAAAACAGTATGGCACTGGCATAAAGATAGACATCTAGACCAATGGAGCAGAATAGAAAGCACAGAAATAAGCACATGTGCATATATGTTTAATAATCATAATTTAATAAATATAAAGCATATATGATCAACTGATCTTTAACAAAGGTGTCAAGAATATGTAAGATCAAAGGGAGAGTCTTCAACAAATGATTTTGGGAAAATTGCATATCCATGTGGGAAAAAAAATAAAACTGGACCCCTGTCTTATACTATATGCAAAAAATTAGTTCAAATTAAAAGCTCAAACATAAGACCTGAAACTATAAAATCACTAGAATAAAACATAGAATAAAAGTTTCTTGACATTAGCCTTGCCAATGATTTCTTGGATAAAACATAAAAAGCACAGATAACAAAACCAAAAATAGACAAGTGAGATTATATCAAGTTAAAAAGCTTCTGCCCAGCAAAGGAAATAACCATCTCTCAGTTTTAAATATTCCATTTTGAATTGTTAGCTTTTCGACCTCAACATTCAAGTACAGCTCAGTTTGCAAACTGCATCTTATCTTTGTAAGTGTGAAATTGAAAACTAATTTCTGTTAGCCATAAGCCATGAAAGGACCTCCATCTGTACCGGACCAGTCTCTCCACACTAATCATGGGACAGAAGGAGAAAATATTAAAATATTTGGAATCCGTTCAAAAAAGTTACGTTAATAAGAACAAATTTCTGTGTAATATTCAGGAAATTGTATCCAGGATATTTTCTTTCAATGATTCTAAGTCAGCAGGCAAAAAGGTAACTTCAAATTTCAGGATGCTTCTTTCACAAAGTGTTACACAAAACATTCTCTATGTTGAATAACAAACCAAAATAATTTATTTATTTTTTTATTTCTATCTGATTTGCTCCATATCTTATAAGCTCTGACACTTTGCTCATAAGTTAACCATCAACAACTGACAACATATATCATTTGGACAATGATGGTATAATACCACCTAAAAGGAAATAGTTATACTCATCTCATGATCTGAAAACCATTTCTTGAACAGACTTTCAAAGTGAGTTTATTGAGTATCAGAATTGATATTGGCAACATATCTTTAAAGTTAAAAGCAAAGTAAGTTTTCAGAAAGTTATTTCTTACAGTAAGTTACATCAGTGAGCTCTAAGAAAATGGCCTCGGGTCACTTCCTGTTTAATTTTTTTTAAAGATTTATTTATTTGAGAGAGAAGACAGGGAGCAGAGCGCACCTGCCCATGCATGCATGCTTAACTGACTGAGCCACTCAGGCATCCCTCAAATCACTTCTTAAATACACTTTTTTTTTAAATTTTTATTTATTTATGATAGTCATACAGAGAGAGAGAGAGAGGCAGAGACACAGGCAGAGGGAGAAGCAGGCTCCATGCACCGGGAGCCCAATGTGGGATTCGATCCCGGGTCTCCAGGATCGCGCCCTGGGCCAAAGGCAGGCGCTAAACCGCTGCGCCACCCAGGGATCCCCCTCAAATCACTTCTTAAAGCAATTCTTTGGTATCTCAAAATAATTTGATCTGAGTAATAATTTCCTCAGGTCATTACTGAATAATTAATCCCAGACTATCATGAATGGATAGACTATCGTTTAACTAATTCATAAAGTCCATATCATTATGTGAAAACTGAAGATGCACTACTATGTATTTTCCCCTAACTCTGAAGCAAGATGACTACAAACTACATTTCTCAGATTCAATATCTTATGTTCTTTCAAGGGGAAGTGCTGTGGTAGAATGGAGGGCAAGAGGCTATGAAAAGCCATTTTCAGGAAAAAAAGTACCATACTTAAATGGCCATACAAATAGCAATGGCAATAGCAGTGGCCAGCCTGGGAGTGATCTCAGCTGCAGCTGTGTCTGCTTCTTGAGTATATCTTTTTGGTCCTTCAATTAACATTTCACCAACACTGTAATCAATTCACTGTATTAAATTCCCTCTCTTTGGGATCCCTGGGTGGTGCAGCGGTTTAGCGCCTGCCTTTGGCCCAGGGCACGATCCTGAAGACCCTGGATCGAATCCCACGTCAGGCTCCCGGTGCATGGAGCCTGCTTCTCCCTCTGCCTGTGTCTCTGCCTCTCCTTCTGCCTGTGTCTCTGACTATCATAAATAAATAAACATTAAAAATAAATAAATAAATTCCCTCTCTTTAAAATAATTCCTTTTCCATTAACACACTACCTAATAGTCATCTTATTTACAGGTTATAATCACTAGTAATAATAGATATGTAATCTGAGAACTTTGGATTGAATATGAAATTCAAATAAGGGCTTTAATAACTGTTAATTGAACAAATGAATTGTTGCTATTCATTACCATCTGGTTCATATAATATCATTGCTGTAAATTGGCACCACAATTAATTATTTATAGTAATACTAAAGTTATGTTTGTCAGTGTACCTAACAATATAAATTGAAATCAGATTAACATCATTTCATAGTACATTGCAAGTTAAAATTTTCAATTTGTAATGATACATTAATTCATGTGGTCTTGCAAGTTACCAAAAATATAAGGTAACCAAGATTTTTAAATATGAAACTATATGATTTAAGTAAGTTTTATCAATCCAAAGTGGTACTCTTCATCCAACAGAAACATTATTAAAGCTGGTAGATGCAAAGCATTGCTAAATATTTTGTAAAGTGTATTGATACTTACATATTTCAAAATAGTTGTTACAGGGATCCCTGGGTGGGTCAGTAGTTTAGAACCTGCCTTCGGCCCAGGGTGTGATCCTGGAGTCCTGGGATCAAGTCCCACCTCAGGCTTCCTGCATGGAGCCTGCTTCTCCCTCTGCCTGTGTCTCTGCCTCTCTCTCTCTCTCTCTGTCTCTCATGAATAAATAAATAAATCTTTAAAACAAAAACAAAATAGCCGTTACATTTTACACCATTAAATATTGTCATTTTCATAAGAATAAACAAAAAAGAGATCTCCACCATCTAGATATGAATAAAATATTCCTCATTTATTTAAACTTATATCAAAAGAAATGTATTTATACACGTATTCATATGTATATACTTTGACATACATATATAAATGCACAGAAGTACAATATTTTATTACACCAGTTTTGCATTTTTCCATAATTAAAAAAAAATCTCTAGAGAAGATGACTGCACAGATGGGCAATATTTCCTAAAACCTTTCACCATCACATATTGAGAGGTATTAAGTATGAAAAAAGAATGTTTAATGTATAATAACTTAAAGTTTAAAACATTGGGACATACATTTTGAATAGCTAATGTAAAGTGAAGAGATTTTTAAATTTACTTTAATACTGGACAGCTTTATTCACAGAAATCCCAAGGGAATAGTATTCTGTGAAAAAATATTTAGAGAATTATTGTTGTAGAATAAATGGCTGATTTGATTAATATTTTATATATCCCTTGGCTGCCTAGTAAAAATGTTATGGAAAAGCTGTGTGCAAATAATGAAGCTGTATCAGTAGCCTAGGTAAAAGAAAGAGGGAATTATTGTGGTCAAGGCAGGAAAGAAGGAGAAAGTAGTTGGCTCAGGTTAGACATTGACAATAGCCTTCATAGGATGTACTGAAAAACTGGATGTAGCTGCTGAGAGACAAAGTAGCCTCAAAGACGAAGCCTAGGTTGTTGAACATCAGTTAGGTGGCATTTAATGGAATCAGTCAATTTAAGAAGACAGCTTGTAGATGAGATACATCAAGGAACCTATGGAATTTAGGGGTAACTAAAAAAACTATATATTTTAAAATATGGAAAGTTTTTCCTTTTATTTTTAGTACCAAATATGAAATCTATAATATTTAAATTGATAGTACATTTATTTCTATTTCTTCTATCTTTTTACATAGTTGACACACAATAATGATACATTACTTTGATGTGTATGACATAGTGATTTGACAACTTTATATGTTGTGCTATGCTCACCGCAAGTGTAGCTACCATCTGTCACTGTTCAGCACTATCACAATACCATTGGCTATATTCTCTCTGCTGTACCTTTTATCCCCATGATTTAATCATTCCGTAACTGGAAGTCTGTACCTCCATTCCCCTTCACTCTTTTTGCCTACTGTCTATCCCTCTCTCCTCTGACAACCATCAGCTTGTTTCCTCTATTTATGGGTTTATTTCTGTTTTGTTTTAGATTCTACATATAAGTGAAATCATATGGTATTTGTCTTTCTCTGTATGACTTATATTACTTAGCATTATACCCTTTAGGTTCATCTATATTGTCACAAATAGCAAGATCTTATTCTTTTTTATGGATGTGTAGTATTCTAAAGTGTGTATATGTGTGTCTGTGTATACTCTACATCTTCTTGATCTATTCATCTATCGAAGGACACTTGTGTTGCTTTCATATCTTAGTGATTGTAAATAATGTTGCAAGAGACAGAGGTGCCTATATCTTTTCAAATTAGGGTTTTTGTTTTCTTGGTAAAAATCCAGTAATGGGGCAGCCCAGGTGGCTCAGCGGTTTAGCATCACCTTCAGCCCAGGACGTGATCCTGGAGACCAGGGATCGAATCCCTGCATGGAGCCTGCTTCTCCCTCTGCTTGTTTCTCTGCCTCTCTCTCTCTCTTTCTCTCTCTCTCTCTCTCTGTCTCTCATGAATAAATAAATAAAATCTTTTTAAAAAAATAATGCTTCACTATTCCCCCCCCAAAAAAAAATCCAGTAATGGAATTACAAGATCATGTGGTATTTCTATTTTTGATATTTGAGGAACCTCCGTGTTGTTGTTTTTTTTTGTTTTTTTTTTTTGTTTTTTTTTTTTTTTCCGTGTTGTTTTCCACAGTGGTGGTACCAATCTACATTTCCACCAACAGTGTAGGAGGGTTTCTTTTTCCCCGTATCCTCACTATGTTGCTATTTCTTGTCTTTTTTACTTTAGCTGTTCTGACAGGTGTAAGCTGATATTTCATTGTGGTTTAGATTTGGATTCCTCTGATGATTAATGATGTTGAGCATCTTTTCATATGTTTGTTGTGATCTTATGTCTTATATGGAAAAATGTCTACTTTGGTCCTCAGCCCATTTTTTCAATTGAATTATTTAGAGTTTCTTTTTAGTGTTGAGTTATGTAAATTCATTATATATATATTATATATATATTATCAGATATGTTATTTGCAAACATATTCTCCATTCAGAAGATTGCCTTTTTATTTTGTGAATGGTTTCTTTCACTGTGCAAAAGCTTTTTATTTTGGTGTAATCCCAATATTTATTTTTGCTTTTATTTTCCTTGCCTGAGGAGACATATCTAGAAAATTTTTTAAACTCTTTATTGCCTGGTTATGTGTTCATTCTCCTATGTATTTACATGTCTATTAATTTTCATTATATGCTGCATGTTGTGGATTTTATGTGTCCAGCTTTGGATGTCTTCCTTTAAAAATGTTGAATTTTATTATAGCAGATAGTTAATTCATTGGCATATTGGTTTATCACCTTGAGAATTGAATTTAGGCTTGCTAAGGCAAGTATAGCATAATCATTACTTTGGGGAAAGTGTGGTCTTATAATATATAACTTTATGAGGTCTCTATGGATGCATGGGATGTTCTGTAAGGCTTCTCCAGTTTTACCTGTTAAAACTCCAGTATCTTCCACCACTTACGCAAATGTGCAATATCTTAATAAAGTTACTGGCAGAAGTTCTATGGACACTGAAGAAGGAAGATCCTATGTATGGCCCAACCCAGTGGATTTCAACAAGGGGTGATTTTGCACCTTAACTTCCAGGAACCCCAGGAATATTGGACAACATACAGAGACATTTGTGGATGTAACACTAAAGGGAGCGGTATTATTGGCAGCTAATTGTTGGAGGCCAGGATTGTTACTAAACCTATCCCACAACCCTCTACAAAAAAGGACTATCTAGCCTGGAATATCTCTTAGGTAAATGTTCTAAAGTTTGAATATTGGCACAGAAAATTTTTGAACTACAAAAAAGGTAAATAGTGTTTTTTAAAAGTCATATTGTATTTATAATAATAAATATTTTATAAATAAAATACCAAAAATATTGTTAAATATCAAAAACATTTTATATTAGGATGAATCTAATGACTTATCCAAAAAAAATGCTAATGATTTTCTGGTGTCGTGAATAGTTTGAGTAGATATAATTTTATTTTTTTAAATATAAAAATTTGAAGATAAATGTAATACCCATGTATCTAAAACGTAATACGAGATAATTCAACTTTCCACAGGGCATCATATAATAGCAGTGAGTCATTCATTTCTTTATGCTGTGTAGTACATAATGGCTAAAACTAGCTATATCACTTCCTCTTTCTCAGCACAACATTTATTCAGTAAATAGGCTGATAATTAGGAATGCAATTGTTCATTTGCTGATACCAGGGGCTATGTCCACTTAATATATAGCACTCTATCCCAGACAGAACTTTTAGTAAAACAACTCAGAAATGCACATTCTCTTAACAGAAGAATCCATAAATAACATACAATAGGCAATTGCATGCAGACTGATTATCACAGTTTGATTCAGTGGCTATAAATGATTTTAATGGTCTTGCTGCCATATGTGCTCAACACAGCCATAATGTACTCTGCTTCACTGAGTGCCCAAGATGTTTTCATTCTTAAAATGTAATAGAGTACTTTTTAAAAGGCAGGCCAAAGTAGAAAAATAGTAGTCGTTCAGTAAATTTTGGAAGCAGGGATATTGTGGCCTTAGATCAGGAGATTCAAGATTCCTATTCCTATTTCTATTCCTATATCCTATTATTCCTATTAAGATTCCTACGCTTAGCATAGCACTTTTCACATTCCCGTGAAATGTTCGTTTAAAAACAAAGTGCACAAATTTCAACTTGAGTAAATATTTAAAATGTAATATTTTATATTTTTATTGCTAAAACTTTAACAATGAAATATCAAAATTCTGTTTGTCTCACTTATAGGAAGGTTATAAAGCATTTTCTTGAACATTAACATAAGTTCACCTCATAACAGGATTGACAGGTTTTACTGTTTGCATAAAATGAGTTTCAGAGAATTGGGTTAATTTACCAAACATATTATAAAGCAAAAAACCTACAGAGAAGCAAAATAAAACAAAACAAAAACCAAAAACCCACAAAACAAAAAACAAACAAAAATTATAATCACAGCAAATAAAGTCTTTTAAATCAATAACTGAATGTTGCTTTAAATACAAAACTGGAAATAAATGTTACATTATTAAAGTTATATTGCATATTTTATTAAATAAGGATACATTTATTTATTGAGTCCTCTATTTTTAAATCCTTATATTGAGTAGACAAATATGATACAATAGTTTGGTATTAATGCTGTGTACCTGAAATAAATCATTTTTTAATTAAGTCTTTAAAATTCTTGCATAGCTAATGTATATTATTATATTAGTTTAATATAGTGATTCAACACTTTTATACATTACTCAGTGCTCTTCATGATAAGTGTACTCTTTAATCTCCATCACCTATTTCACTCATCCTTTCACCCATCTCCCCTCTGGTAACTCTCAGTTTGTTCTCTATAGTTAAGAGTTTTTGTTTCTTGGTTTGACTCCCTCTCTCTCTCTCTCCATCACTCTTTTTTTGCCATGGCTTATTTGTCTTGTTTCTTAGCTTCCACATATGAATGAAATCATATAGTATTTGTCTTTCTCTGATGGACTTCCTTCACTTAGCACTACACTCCCTAATTCTATCCATATTGTTGCAAATAACAAATTTCATTCTTTTTATGGCTGAATGATATTTCATTATATATATATATATATATATATATATATATATATATATATATGCCACTTCTTTGTTATCCATTAATCTATTGATGACCCTTGGGCTGTTCGAATACTTTGGTTGTTGTAAATAATGCTGCAATAAACCTAGATATGCATGAATTAGTGAATTTTGTGTTTTATGGAATAAATCCCCAGTAGTACAATTACTAGACTGTAGGGTAGCTTTATTTTTAATTTTTTGAGGAACCTCCATACTGTTTTCCAGAGTGGCTGCACAGCTGCATTCTTACCTACAATATACAAAGATTCCTTTTTCTCAACATCCTTGGCAACACTTACTGTTTCTTGTGTTTGTGTGTTAGCCATTGTGACTAGTGGGTGGTGGTAACTCATTATAGTTTGATCTGCATTTCCCTGATGATAATTGATGTGGAGCATCTTTTCATGTTTCTGTTGGCCATCTGTATGCCTTCTTTGGAAAAATAGCTGGTCATGTATTCTGTCCATTTTTAATTGGATCATTTTTTGGATTTTGGGTTGTATCAGGTTATTAAAATATTTTGGATACTAACCTTTTATCAGGTATGTCATTTAAAAATCTCTTCTCTCATTCCATAGGTTACCTGTTAGTTTTGATGATTGTTTCCTTCACTGTGCAGAAGCTTTTTATTTTGATGTAGTCTCAATAGTTTATTGTTATTTCCCTTGCCTCAGGAGTCATATCTAGAAAAATATTGCTATGGCTGACATCAGAGACATTGCTGCTTGTGCTCTCTTCTAAGATTTTTATGGCTTCAGGTCTCACACCTAGATCTTTAATCCATTTTATTTTATTTATTATTTTTTAAAGATTTTATTTATTTATTCATGAGACACACACAGAGAGAGAGAGAGAGGCAGAGACACAGGCAGAGGGAGAAGCAGGCTCCATGCAGACGCCTGACATAGAACTTGATCCTGGGACTCCAGGATCATGCCTGGGCCGAAGGCAGGTGCTAAACCACTGAGCCACCCAGGGATCCCCTCTTTAATCCATTTTAGAGTTTATTTTTGTGTATGGTCACAGATAATGGTCCAGTTGCAGTGTTTTGCAAGTAATTGTCCACTTTCCCAAACACCATTTGTTGAAGGATTATCTTTTTCCCATTGGATATTCCTTCTCCCTTGTCAAAGGTTAATTGAAAGTATAATTGTAGGTTTATTTCTGGATATCCATTCTGCTCTGTTGATCTGGATGTCTGTTTTTGTGCCAGTACCATACTGTTTTGATTACTACAGCTTTGTAATATAACTTGAAGTCTGGAATTATGATACCTTCAGTTTTGTTTTTCTTTTTAAAGATTGCTTTGGCTATTCAGGGTCTTTGTGATTCCATACAAATTTAGGATTGTTTATTCTAGTTCTGGGGGAAATGCTATTGTTATTTTGATAGGGATTGCTTTGGGTAGTATACAATATTTGTTCTTTCTGTCTATGAGCATGGAATGTCTTTCCATTTCTTTATGTTATCTTTAACTCTTTTTATCAGTGTCTAATATTTTTTGGAGTACAAGTCTTTCACCTCTTTGGTTATTTTAGGTATTTTATTATTTTTGGTACAATTATGAATGGGATTGTTTTCTTTTTTTTTTAGTTACTTTTTAAAAAAGATTTTATTTATTTTTTCATGAGAGGCAGAGAGAGAGAGAGAGAGAGAGAGAGAAGCAGAGACACAGGCAGATGGAGAAGCAGGCTCCATGCAGGGAGCCAGACGTGGGACTCAATCCTGGGTCTCCAGGATCACACCCTGGGCCGAAGGTAGCCCTAACCCCCTGAGCCACCCGGGCTGCCTGGGATTGTTTTCTTAATTGTTTTCTACTGCTTCATTATTAGTGCATAGAAATGCAACAGACTTTTGTGCTTTGATTTTATATCCTGTGACTTTACTGAATTTACTGATCAATTCTAGTAATTTTTTTGGTAGAGTCTTTCAAGTTTTCTATATAGAGTTATCTGGAAATAGTAGAGGTTTTATTTCTTCCTTACTAATTTGGATGTCTTTTATTTATTTTTTTGTTGTCTGATTGCTGTGGCTAGGACTTCCAGCATTATGTGGGATATAAAGTGATAAGAGTGAAGATCCTTGTGCTCTTCCTGACCTTGGGGGAAAAGCTCTTTTTTTCCCTATTGAGTCTGTTGTTTACTGTGGGTTATTTATAGAAGGACTTTATTATGCTGAGGTAAATCCTTCTAAACCTACTCTGTTGAGGATTTTTATCATGAATGGATGTTAGACTTTGTCAAATTACTTTTTTTGCATCATTGAAATGATCTTTTTTTTTTTATCCTTCTCTTATTGATATGATGTATTGTGTTGATTGATTTGCAAATATTGAACCATCCTTGCCTCCTGGGACTAAAACCCACTTGATTGTAGTGAATGATTTTTTTAATATTTTTGGATTTGGTTTGCTAGCGTTTTCTTGAGGATTTTTGCATCTATGTTCATCAGACATTATTGGCCTATAGTTCTCCTTTTTTTGTGTTGTCTTTACCTGGCTTTGGTATCAGGGTAATACTGACTTCATAGAATGAATCTGAAATTTTTCCTTCCTCTTCTATTTTTCAGAAGTTATTCGATCTTATTTAAATGTTTGGGAGAATTTGTCTGTGAAACTGTCTGGTACAGAATGTTTGTTTGTTGGGAGTTTTTTTTTTTGGTTACTGATTCAGTTTCTTTGCTGCTTATCAGTCTGTTGAAGTTTTCTATTTCTTCCTGTTTTAGTTTTGGCAGGGTATGTATTTCTAGTAATTTATCCTTTTCTTCTAGGTTGTTTAGTTTGTTGGCATATATTTTTTCATAATATTATCTTACAATTATTTGCATTTATGTGTTGTTGGTATTTCTCCTCTTTCATTTGTGGTTTTGTTTATTTGAGTCTTCTTCCTTTTTTTTTTTTTTGGATGAGTCTTGCTAGAGGTTTTTAAGTTTTATTGATCTTTTCAAAAAACCACTCCTATTTTCATTGATCTGTGCTGTTGTTTTCCAGTTTCTATATCATTTATCCTGCAATAAATCTCATCTCTCTGGAGACTATTAGGTGGAAAAAATATATTTATATATACATATTTATATATTATAAGCATATAATAGATGTATGTATATTTCTATATATATCTAATTACATATTTATATTTACATAATACTTATTTTGTGTACTTATATACATATTCATGTATATTTACACATTTTAATTATTTTAATATATTTATATGTATATTTATATATTTTATATATTATATATTTATATACATAGTTTGTATATGGGTATTTATATATGTAATATGTTGTTATATCATGCATAAATATATTTTCTAATGAAACTTAGTTATCAGAATCCCCAAAATATAATATATAAAAATGCACTTCTAAGTGTTATGAAACAATGTTAAATTCCAGTTATTAAAGAAAAAAACTATAAGTAACTTTGAAGCAGTAAGGATTGTTTGAAAAAATATTTCTGTACATGCTTCTTTTTAATGTGATTTTCTGGTTCTCTTGTAAATGGTGATTATTTCTTATCCCTTGTATTCTGTATCAGCCTTATGACTTGTTTTGAACAATAGAGTGTGGAAGAGATGAGTTTTATGAGTACAAAGTCCAGGCCTCAAGAACCTTTTGTGTTCTTGGAACACAATCCAGAGATGGCCATTTAAAGAAGTGCAGTGTAGCCAACTGGAGGATAAAACACTGATGGAGAACTGTTTCTCAAGCCAACAATCAATGCCACTTCAGCATAGGAGTCAGAGCATTTTGAACCATCAAGCTGAAATCTGAAGGCACCATCTGAGTGCAGCCTCACAAGTGATTTTAGAGAAGACTAGCAGGAGTAATACTCAACTGATGTTAGCTCAAACTGCCAACCCACTATATTTTTAGGAATTATAAACAAGGGTTGTTAGCCTAACAAGTTTGAGGATGATTTTTTTATATAGCAATTGGTAACTAACAAAGACATTTTCTGAGAAAGTAACGTCTACTAAATTTGGCAATACACACAGTAGTATGGAATGGTACTAATGACAGAGGGAAGAACTAAGCTCTCAAAAATGTTGTGGATTGTCGAAAATTGCAAGCATTTAATTATTTCTGGAGCAAAGCAAAGTATCTGAAGAAACATGGCCCTGAGTTTGATATAGACTTTATATAATTCGTAGGATTGGGGATTTTGTAGAGAAACAATGGGGCATAATTGAAATATTTGAAAGCATAGATATAACCTTTTTTTTTTCTTATTGTTTAATTGATCATTCCAGGAGGTAAGATTGTATGCACATTTTAAGAAAGAATATTGGCCAATGTGCCAAATATTTCAATGATTTAGTGAGAGATGATGGAAAATGAAAGTAGGGGTTAATTATAATATGTTGTTGAAAGAACAGGGAAATTAAAATTCAACTAAGAATCGGTTGCTATTACAGACATTTCATACTTGAAAAATAATTATAACTGTGAGCAGCATAAAATTATAAAGTATCTCATTTCAAAAGAAAATATTACGTAAAAGACCAGAGGCCACATCACATATCTTGGAGGAAATAAAGTAATAAATTAAAATAGGATAAATGATAGCACATAATAAGTTCAATTTTCTAGTATTTTGAAATATAGTTAATTCAGTAAAAAAGGAAATGTAATATTGCATCAAAAATAATCATCTGAAAGCCATAACTTCCTATTCAGTTTGTAGACTTTGGGATTTCATAAAGGACAATGTTACACATAAAGTAAAGAAATAAAAATCACCAGAAGCAATAGCAACTAGATATTGAATTTTTTCTATTAGAGTTCTGTGCATTTTTTCTTTGTAAATAAAGAGCTAGAATAGGAGCATAGAAATGACCATCCCTCTCTATACACAAATGTAAAATAGAGAATGTTGAGATACATTGAGAGGATTGAGAATTGCACTACATCATAAATAAATGAAAAACCTGGATTCCATGGCATTTGTCATTCATCTTTATATTATCTAACATTAAATGTGTATTACTGCTGTTTGAATAGCATACTTTCTGATAGTTTCCAATAAATATTCTAGAATGTTTTATCCTTCCTATTCTCCTGCATTCAATAAAGTAAAATCAAGGAATAGAAATAATTATTCTCCAGAAGTGGGTTTTCATTCTGTGTTAGATTTCCTTTACAGAGTATTTGCTTGTCCTCAAAATATTGGAAAGTTCTGAGTTTGGCTGACATCCCTTGTAAAGATTATTACATGAATCTATGAACAAACATCTATCTTTTCTTGGTGTTGTCCAACACATTTAAACAAGTAGAAACTAATTATGAATAAAAACTTTATTAAAAGTGTAAAATCTGTTATCTCAAAGTAATGAATTCTATCATGATATTTTATTTCAAAACAGCAAAATCTCCAAATGAGTTTTATTTAAATAATAAATTGTTTTTTTGTTGTTGTTGTTGTTGGTTTTTTTTTTTTTTTTTTTTTTCTTATTCTGATTTCTCAGTTTGGCTATAAGAACCTGACAGAAAATGATATCTGGGTCCTGGGATTAAGCCCCACTTTGGGCTTCCTGCTCAGCAGGGAATTTACTTCTCTCTATCCTTTCCTCTCCCCTTGCTTGTGCTTTCTATCTCTCTCTTCTCTCAAATAAATAAATAAAATCTTTAAAAAGATAAAAGGTCTAGATAAAGAGAAATTCTCTATCTAAAGAAAAACCCCAAACGAAAACCAAAACATATGTATAAGCTATGTGTATTTCTTCTAGTTCAAACATTTCTACTCATGTTAAACAACAGAAATCCAGCTGAGCAATTTAAACATTCAAATTGGCTTTATTGAATGATTTATGAATTGGGCATCATCTTGCAAACAGAAAAGAGCTCCATCAAGGTGCAGAAAAGGAGAGGTTTTTAAAGACAGAAGGAAGCAGAAAAGAGGAAATTATTAGCAAAAAAAGACATTGTCTTAGGCAAGGTCACCTTCCTAAGGGGACTAGAAGGGATTGAGCAGTAAATTTGCTCGTGTTGACCAGAAAATTTCATGTTACCTGATTAGAGAAGACATTCGTGGGTGGAAGGGGGTTGAACCTGAAGTTAGGTTAGGTATTAAGTCTTAGTTTGCTGATGTGAGGCCTTTAGTGACATAAATAATTCCACTTTGGGCCTGTGATTTCTATTTAGCACTTAGAACCCCTGAAACTATGACTGAGAAAATAACCGTTTCTCACACAGAACCAGCCTTCATGACAAAGCACCCCTCAATATTGAAAACATTTTTAAGCAGCTATTTTTTAAAACAACTAAATATAGCTTTTTATGATTTTTTTTAAAGATTTTATTTATTTATTAATGAGAGACAGAGAGAGAGAGAGAAAGAGAGAGAGAGAGGCAAAGACACAGGCAGAGGGAGAAGCAGGCTCCATGCAGGGAGCCCGACGTGGGGCTCGATCTCGGGTCTCCAGGATCACACCCCGGGCGGAAAGTGGCGCTAAACCGCTGAGCCACCCGGGCTAACATTTTTATGATTTTTTAAAAGAAATACTATTTATTGGTAGAAAATGCCACACATCTATATAGGCACACATAAATATATAAACAGAGACCTTATAGATATTGTTTTAAAATTTATTTTATTTATTTATATATTTATTTATTTATGATTTTATTTATTCATGAGATAGAGAGAAGCAGAGACACAGGCAGAGGGAGAAGCAGGCTCCATGCCGGGAGTCTGATGTGGAACTCAATCCCTGGACCCCAGGATTACCCCCTGAGCTGAAGGCAGATGATCAACCGCTGAGCCACCCAGGCATCCCTGTTTTAAAATTTTTAATCATGAGACAGATATGATAATGCAAAACTCTCCAGTCTATAAACAGTTGGATCCAAACTTTTTTCTGGCAGATGGAATAAGTTAAGTTTACCTGCTCAGATGGCTAATTTTTTTTCTAATATTTCTGGAGAAGACACATGATTTTTTATTTGTCTAAGTTTCAAATGACCTTTACCCCTTTAGTTCTACTTCTGATAAGAGGTAACTCCCTGAGGTTTGTACTTTTAATCTCAAATCTTTTTATCTCAAAGGCACAGGGAAAGAATGCAAGTTTCTCCAAGAAGGACTTCGGTTTCCTAAGGCCAATCATTTACAAGACTTTTGAGATAAACAGGGAAGGTTTTGGGATTGCTAAAAGCAATACATAAACTTTGAATTGCCTCTAGAGCTGCATTTCTAGTTTTGTAAAGATTTGTAGGATGAGGACAGTTGCTTTTAATTCCTCAAAGAATTGGATTGCAGCCTGGATATTGAAGGACTAACATACCCATCCACCTGTGTTAGAATGTTTTCCTTTCCCTCTGGGTACATTTAGCTTAGAAAAGGACTTTGCCAGCTTATACCAGTTTTTCTAGGATCCCATCTGGAGATTTTGAGTGGGTTTTAAAATGGAGAGTGTTGCTCTGATATTTGCTGGAATTCAGCAAGTTTTTTGTTTTGTTTTGTTTTGTTTTTGAATTTTAGTTTTCCCTCAGCTGTTTTAAGGAGTAGTACAGCAATGCACCAGAAAATCCCTCAGTCTCTGAACTTTTGTTTACAGTCCTGTAAAAGCAATTCAGATAGAAGAGAAGTAGAATGAGTATATAAATAAGGGGCAATAGAGAGAAGCAATAAAACTTTCATTGGTCTTAAAGTCTTTTGTATTAGGTAACTTTTGTGTGGTTATAATTTTTTATCAATTTTTGCAACAAAACTTTTAATGAAGCTATTTTTGTTTAAGTGAGCTTCTTAAGTGATCTTATCTAATTTGAAAGTTCCTTATAATGGCCATTGTAATATTAGGTTATAAATCCACTGAGGGGTGGCAGAAGTTTGTTAGAACTCTAGCTACAGAGTTCAACTCACACTTCTGTTCAGCCATATCTAGCCATGAATGGGGTGCAAATCATACTTCTGTCCTATCTTATTTGGAGCTTCCAAAGTGATGGTTATCAATACAAATTATTTTAGGACACAGCACGAGCTTAATAAGATCATGCCATTTCTGTAATTATTACTTCTGAGACAATAGTTCTTAGATATAAAATAAGCATATGTATTGGAATGTGGTGTGCTTGATTCTTTAGAAGTTAAGGCTCCTATCTTATTATTACTTATTTAATTTCTTATTTTGAGCTAAACCCTTGAGTTTCTTGGAGATAGATTAACACCTAAGAGAGATAAGCTGCAGAGTTCGAATTCTGTGGTGTCTCACAGTACCATATTATACAGAAATGTTCTTGAGCTTGGTGGGTACTTGGTATTGTGGAGGCCGAGAAAAATCAAGGCCATTCCACCTCAGGTTTAGCATTAGCACAAGTACAGCCATCTTAGGCCCCTGTGAATAAGAGCTGAACTTTACAGGAAAAACTGCAGAATGTCCTCGGCAGGGAATCCCATATCAGAAAGACAACAGAGCTCAGAATTGCTCTGGGCAGAGAATCCCATATCAGAAAGACTACAGAGCCCACGCCTGTGGTAGAAAGTCCCATATTAGAATGAGAACAGAGCTCAATGCCCTTGAAAGCCCCATATCAGAATGTAAACAGAACTTGAGAAATTCCTCCACCCCTTCTGAAAATCCCTTAGACCAGCCCATAAAAAACCCAGCTGTAACCCACTTAGGGGTCCAGGTCCCTGCTCCGCTGCATCGGGTATACTTGGACCCAAGCTCGAGCTTGCAAATAAACCTTCGTGCACTTGCATCGGTGTCGGCTCCTTGGTGGTTTCTCGGATTCACAATCACGGCAGTATCAATCTTACCCAGTCTTTGACCAGCTTATCCTAACACAGGAGTCTTTGAGTTAGATATTAATAGCACTCTGAAGCTTTTAAATGTTCAACCTATACCCACCAATCTTTGTAGCTTTTTGGCCTTTGAGATCCCCATTAGTTGGAATTAGCCTTTACTTCTGTGCAAATTACCTGAAACCAACAGTAACTAAGGAAACAGACCTATGGACAATAGCAGTAACCAAAGAACTAGGGAGTAGGGAAAGGACTGAACCAGCAGAACCCCAAGGAATGGGAACTGTGAACTGATTCAGAATAAATGGAGAACTGCATCTACCACCAGAGTTCCCAACATGGAATCTGAGAACAGAACCAAGGACCAGGGTTTAGAAGTTATGGCAGATGGAAGGCCAACAGAAGGCCCTGCCTGCATCATCAATGATCCCCAGTGTGGATGAAAACATCAGACTCCATTGGAGGTAGCAGCATGGACCTGGGGAACGGACAAAGTCAGTGAATCCTAATAAATGGAACAGGGCAAGGGATTCCAGCGTGGAATTGCAAGCTGAACCAAAGGCTGACTGGCACACTATTAGAGCCTCCTGTCATCATAGACTGACTTATTAACCCTGGACTGGCAAGCCAGTTAGATCTTAGATCTGTAGCTCAACACAACACAAAGAAAGCAGAGCTCAAACCAGGGAGGAAACCTTCGGAAATGGCAACAAAAACAGTGAACTCAGAAAGGGCTTTGCAGGTACCATGCCTCTGTTTCTTACTGTCTCTGAAGCCATCTCCTTAGTTATGCCTCTGCCACTAAACCTATTAAACACCACAAAATTTAAATTCCAGTAATTTAAAAGGTCAAAATGGCTTTAATAAATGATTCATGAATCGAGCAGTATCCCGTCTTGCAAATAGAAAGCAACTCCATCAAGCTGCAGAAAAAGAAAGGTTTTTAAAGGCAGAGAAGAAAAGAGGGAATTATTAGGAAAGAATGCATTGTCATAGGCAAGGGCGACTTCCTAAGGGCACCAGAAGGGGTCTACCAGTAAATTTCCTGGTATTGACCAGGAAATTTCTTGTTGACTGGTTAAAGAAGACATCTGGGGTGTGGGCGGGGAGGGCTGTGAATTTGAAACTGCCATTGGGTTAGATATTAAGTCTTAGTTTGTTGACGTGGGGCCTTAAGTGACATGAGTGATTCCATTTAAGGCCTGTAGCTTTCTTGCTAACACTCAGAACCCCTGAAACTATGAATTAGAAAATAATTGTTCTTCACTTACAAAGAAACTGCTGTCATGACAAACTAACCTTCATTACCAAACTAGATTTCAGAATCTCTGCATTCTCTTCTGACTCTAATCTTGGTAAGACATTGAGCATGTCACTTAATCATTTTAATTGTGAGCTTCCTTGGAGATAAACATTATTCAGCGTACCTATGCAATATGCTTTCAGGGACAGAAAGCAATGCAAACTTCCTGCAGGGAATGACTCCATGCTGATGCTGCCCCAGTGATTGAAAGCCAGATTATATATTCAGTGCCGTTTGTGGGAGAGCAGCACCTGAACACATTATCAGCCAGTAAAACATTTCTTCTAATACTTAAACTTGGATTATGGAACCATACTTCTTTTTTTCTTTTTAAAGATTTTATTTATTTATTCATGAGAGACACAGAGAAGGGGCAGAGACATAGGCAGAGAGAGAAGCAGGCTCCCTGTGAGGAGCCTGATGTGGGACTCGATCCTTGGACCCCAGGATCACACCCTGAGCCAAAGGCAGACACTCAATCACTGAGCTACCCAGGCGTCCTTGGAGCCATACTTCTGTGGTAAACCCCTGGCAAAAATTCCTGAATTTAGCAAATAAAGACATGTTGCTGGAATAAAGGAAGCACTGACTGTAGACCCAAATACAACTACTGAAGTTATGATATGTGCATGTGAGTTAGAGACAAATGGGACTTTGCCAGGCTAGGCAGGGGGCCATGGAAGCAGACTCACAAAAATCCCCAAAATGCTAAAGTATAAGGAAACCAGAGATAAGGAAATAAGCCAGACCACTCTGCCCTAAGGTGTGGGCAGGGAGGGTGTCTTATTATAACAGCTACTTGTAACCAAAAAAATCATTGGACTCTAAAAAAGAAGTAAGCCATTAAAGAAGTTATCACTAATCGTTACTCAATGGTGATATCAATAGATACATTAAAAGAATTTAGGTTCCCTGATAAGGCTCTCAATAAAAGATCAACCCTACAACCTCTCAGTGGCAACGGTGTCAGGACCCTCTAGCTCCTGAGAGCTTTCTATTTATCTTTACTTAATAAACTTCTATGAGTTTACTCACTGTCTGTTGTCCACAAGATTCATTCTTCGCCTCCATGAGACAAGAACCAAGCTCTCCTGTATCATGTGTGTGTAAAAAGAGAATGAAAATTGCTACAAAGAATCTCAGTTCTACATAATTTGGTCTTTATGACTGAAAGACAGGACAACTGATATTGTCTCTCTTTAATTACTGTTTTCCTAATATCTAGCACAAGATTTGACATTTTCTCTTTCTTTCTTTTTCCCTACCTCCCTTGCTCTCTTCCTTCCTCTCTTTCTTCCTTTCTTTCTTTCGTTCGTTCGTTCGTTTTCTTTTTTCTTTCTCTCCAAACACACACACAAATGCACACAGGTGTATATTACAGGTTTGACTAGGAAATACTGGAAAACATGCAAAATATAAGTTAAAAATAATGAAAAATAAAACACTTTTTTGAATTACATGTTGAGATAAAACAAACAAACAAACAACAACAACAACAAAAACCACCAGAAACTAGTATACCTGAACCCATTCCATTTCTAGTCTTCAGATATAACTGTCAGGTTTTAATGAATATTACTCAAAAAAAAAATTAAATACAAACTATTTTGTATGTTCCCTTAAAGATGTTAAGATGTATTTTTTTTATAATCTTGTATTTGTTCCTATATAAATAACTTAATCTAACATACAACTTATTTCAAGAAGATAATAAATCTTTTATTTGGGGATAAATAAGCATATTCTTCATTAATTTAATGTCATCTTTAAATAATAACATTAACATAGTGCCTACTATGTTACATTATTCCAATAGCTTTTTTTTTAAGATCGTATTTATTTATTCATGAGAGACACACAGAGAGAGAAAGAGAGGCAGAGGGAGAAGCAGGCTCCACACAGGGAGCCCGATGCGGAACTCGATCCTGGGACTCCAGGATCACGCAAGGCAGAAGCTCAACTGCCTAGCCACCCAGACATCCATATTCCTATAGCTTTACAAACATCGATTGATTTAATCACTATAATAAACCATTGATTTGTTATAAGGCTTTTAAAAATAAAGTATTTCATATTACAGAAAAAAGAACTAAGATGCTGAGTGCAGTTCATTCTTTAGAAAGTCATTATGCTAGTAAGTGGTGAGACTGGGGCACTAGCCTCCCAGCTGGGTTTTTATGTACCACTCTATGCTACCTAATCTGCTTACATGCAGAAGATAAGATTTGAGAGGTCTAATTTACAAGTAGCTAAACTATCAATTGCTGGACTAAAAATTCTGCATTAATTATTCAAAAAATCATTTTTATAAATTATCAATACATCTGGTGTTTTATGATGTATACTCAGAGATAGCAAATTATTTCATAAAGATACTTACTTTATCTTAGTTACACCAGATGGTTACAAACTCAGAGGAGAACACTCATTATGCATCCATCTAAATACTCAAGTGCACTGCTACCAAAAGTCTAGTTTATTGCCTTTAATTTATTATTATTATTTTGTGTTATTTAGGAGACATAATGTGGGTTATTTTAAACAGAGTTGTAAACACAGTTTATTCTTTTCTCCAGACACTCAATACTAACTCTGAATCAAGCTGTACCACCAATTTGCTAAATATTTGGATAACATTATTTGCCCCTTTATAAAATCCATTCATATGACTTTGCTCTAATTGTATTTATGCAAATGATTCATCAAGGTGTGCTTCATGTTTCAGTTTGCCCTGGAATGAACTATAAGAATTAAGAGCAAGAGAATATTCTATCCAAATCATCCTTGTTTCATTTTCATCAGATTATAAAATTTACATGCCGTTTATGGATTTACATTTTCTAGGTTTTACTTTCTCTCATTTTCCCTTCAACCTGCTTTTGTCATTTATGTTTAATTCGTTACATTATATTACAATCTGTTGCAATATGCACATATAGATGTGTTTATAAGCTATAAGTGAACAATTTGTAAATACTTTTAAAAATACTTTTGGGTATAGTAAAGTGCATAGGTAAATTAGTGTTATCATACCACATAGCACTTTTCTATCATATGATATAATTTGGGTACATGCAACTTTCAACATCTGAATAATCTACAAGCCGAAATCTGTACTACAATTAATTTTTCTGACCAGTGATACTTCATTTAGACTTCATACCATTCACTTTTTATAGAAATGTATATCAGACCATCTGTAGGTGGTAAACAGATACTGTTCATGGTCTCAGTATTTATTCTGAATTTATCAGTAACGTCCAGATTCCCTATCAGCTCTTGTCTTCAGCTAATGTGATATCTTATAGCTACTATCAACTTAATATATATTTAACAGAATTAATTCAAAGCATTCTAGATGTATATTTGCCATGAAAACAAATATTCTTTTTTTTTTTAAAGCAAATATTCCTTAAAAATTTCTTACCAAAGCTTGATATTGAGGCCCATCACTCTATGGAGGTGGGTGCACAAACACTCCTGATAGAGAAAAATCATCTTTTATCAGCTGCCAAATCCTCCCTCCTCACAGGAAAAGTTGTTTTATAAGATACATGCTTTTTTTTTTTTTTTTTTTAATAAGGTAAATGCTTTGATCAGCATAATGACTTGGGGACAAGTCTCTCCCAAGGCCATATTTAATAAAAAATAGTTATTCAGTGTCCGGTCAGTTACTGGCTTTAGTTTTGAGAGATTATCTTAAACAAAGGAGGACATTACATTTTCCTGATAAGAGTAAAAATTTATAATCTGTTGCAAATAGAGAAGAAATGTTATGGGTTGGAAAAAAAAGGCATTAGGATTTTAAAAAAATATATAATGAGTAGTAAGTTCAGTTTCTGCTTTGTTGTATGCTGTTAGAATGTTCTATTTTGTGCCTATGAGATCTTTAGTAATGTCTCAATGTCTGTTTTGAGGTATATGACCGTATGCTGAATGGACCTCAGTGTGGGGACAGAGCAATAGAAAAAATGCTGTTTTATATACATTTCTAGTTCAGTCGCACCATTATTTCTTGGATATAAGGATATTCTCATGTTCTTCTCCAACTGTTCTCTCCTGGAGTGCAGAGATACTTGTACAAACAAATATTAAAAAAAAAAAAAATCTGTGAGGCTTATTATGTAAGGAAAGTAATGTTTCTGCTTATTACAATTTAATAGTTAATTTCTCTATGGTTACAATTAATCGAGTTTTTCTTAAACCTTATATTCAACATACAAATCTCATTTTATCTATTTATTTATTTACTCATTCATTCATTCATTCATTCATTCATTTACAAAAGGTAGGCTATGTTTATTTAGCATCACAAGCAGTTGACTGACTTGCTGTGACTCAAACCACAAGGAAACCATTCTATTTCACTCCATTCTGAGTCATAAGGTAGCCCAGACTGGCAGAAGTTCTGCTTGGGGCCCAAACACAGGTTTACAAGTTTCTCATTAAGAGCAGTCTGTGACTGCATGAGACTGACCAGGTCGATCAACATCAGTGGGTCAGTGATGTTGCTGTTGAGCATGATCTCAAAGTCACGGGGAACTATCTTGGGTGCTTAGTTAACCAGACTCATCAAGAAGTGGCCCATAATAAATATTGTCAGCTAACACTGTTCCAGACAGCACATCCTCTGCGTACAGTAACACTGTGCTTAGGACATCCTGGATGCAAACCGGTGCCCTTCCTACTTGCTGCAAGTCGCTTAAGAGTCCAATCACCAGACTGGGGCTAAACAGGTCTTCAAAGACATGTTTTTTGCTAGAATTAAAAAACACTTAAGTCTCTCCTTGTTCTCTGGTTTATGCTCAATTAACTTTTAAATTTGATAGATTAAATTTTCCTAACCATCTAACACCATTTATAAACTTCATTAAATTCTCATGACACTTCAGATTACAATTATAAATGTAATATATCTAATTGTTTCAAGCACTTCAAAACACATAATAAGTGAGACTTTAAGAGCCAATGTGCAATTTGCCAAATTCCGTCCACCTGCCAAGGTTACCACTAGTGTGCCACAAAATTAAGTCTGAGTTTAAAATGCTAAGTAGAGATAATAGGATATAGAATCTGAATGAATGGATAGCATGAGGAAGAATGAATTATTTTTTCAATAATGCCATAGATAATGTTATGAGTAAATGACATTGCAATTGCAGTAGAATGTCTGTAGACCAATCCCAGTTTCCTGTCTACAAATGTCCAAGGATAATTAATATACAAAAATAAAGACACAAGGAATATATGTGTGTGTGTGTGTGTGTGTGTGTGTGTGTGTGTGTGTGAGTATACACATATATATGGAGAGGCTATTTTGAATGCATATATATATATATACACACACACATATATATATGTAGTATATATGTACACACATACACACTCATACACACAAATAATGCCAGCCTCCTACCAATTTTTAACAAATGTGTTATTCGGCATTATATTACCTTCACCTAACAGATTACCTGGTATATAAAATCTACCCAATAAATATTAGTGAAATTGAGTTAAATATTTCTGTGGCCCTTTCATTTATTTATTCATTTAATATCACAGGCAAAGGCAAAAAAATGTATGTACCATGTTTACTAAGCATACATTCTTGCTTATTTTTTAACTCTTATTGAGTTATATTAGTCTCCAATTATAAATATATCTTTTGTTTCTGCTAGCATTACAGCTAATTTAGCCCTTCTAGTGGAGTACTGATTGGTGCATCACAACACATTGCTTCATGTCCTTTCATTTTTTTATTTTATTTTATTTTATTTTTTTAATATTTTATTTATTTATTCATGAGAGACACAGAGAGAGAGAGAGGCAGAGACACAGGCAGAGGGAGAAGCAGGCTCCATGCAGGGAGCCCAATGTGGGACTCGATCCTGGGTCTCCAGGATTAGGCCCTGGGCCAAAGGCAGACGCTAAACCGCTGAGCCACCCAGGCTATCCAATTCTGTCCCTTTAAGAGCTATTTTTTTGCTTAGTGGATTTCTTTCTTTTCTTTCTGGTGTCAGAAAACCCCATCTCTTGCCAATTCCCCCATCTTAGTAATTGACATGTAATTAAGAGTTCTTTCTAGCAGTGCAAATCCCGAGCACAGACACTTAACAGTGCAATATAGGTGTTCATTCATCTAATGCCACTGCCTTAGTGCCCTGCTTTCTAACAGTAAAGCTTGTGCTCCCCTATCAACAAAGAAATTGTGAGAACATACCTCATATAAATGTACATTTATTTGTAAATTATATACACTTTTACCTATTTATAAAACACACATATATCTTTAAATATTTGTAATATATATTCTATATTATTGGCTAAAACTATATGTAACTAGAAGTATTTATTTGGCCATTTTGTTCACTTTGGGGACACAAGCACTCACTGATTTTTGTTTCCTAAGTCTGTCTTTGAGCTAGTCCATTTGTTTACTTGTGAAACTCCAATTATTCCAATAACTATTACTTTTGTGATTAGCCAGAGTCAGTTACTGTCACTTGCAAGCAGAGAAAAATAATAAAATAATAAAGAATGCAAAATAAGAAAGAATTTGTATTACAGTATACAGGTAAGATGGCCTCAGGTTTATATATGGTATTAGGCCAAGATACAGAAAAGTCAGAGGTTTCTACCCTCATAGACATATTCCAAGGGTCTAAGAAATGCTTGGACCATAACAAAAAATAACTTGCTCTAAATGCATTAGAAATTTTAAGGAAAAGATTGGGTTCCCTTCTGGCACTCACCAAATTCTCCTTTACTGTCATGTCATTCCATTTACCCGTTGCTTTTCATCAAAAACTTCACTTACAGCAAATAGAAAAAAAAGAATATGTATGGGCATTTGTGTTTTTATGTATTTCTTTTTAGCAGTATACTCAGTTAATACAGTTCTGTAGGAAATAATTTGTAGATTTTTATTTTTTCTGATATTACCTAATTTTCCAAGGGATTATAATGTAAAATTGACCCAGTTTCATCAATTTTCCCAATGTTGCCTTATGTCAGGTTTATTTATGTCTATTTATAAACAAGTCCAATTTATTAGCTGTAAAAATCCATGCAGAATTGATCCTCCTGTGGCTTGAGTTGCTGGAATTTGTTTTAAATAATTTCAGATACAACCTAAATCTTTTATAAAATTAATCTTTATCTCCTTGTCTGTTACCAAGCCATGCTGTGATGCTGTGCATTGTTGAAATAAACTACCATGCACCTGGATCAGCATTTTGAATATTTCATAATTCTCATATTCTGATCATTTTAACATACATTATTCTCTTTTCAGAATATTTTCAAAATTTTATGTAAGGTACTTGGAAAAATAATATTTGTAGTGAATATATTTCAGTGTCTCCATGAAGTACTTACAAATTTCTTTCTTTTAAATTCTTTAAAAGCAATGAGACATATACTATTATTCCCATTGCTACTGGTTGTAAAACTAGGTCGAATTATAGGCATCTGTTGTTTTAGGTATCAATCATTTATAAAACTACATAAATTATAACCACTGTGTCTTGCCTATTTAAATTTTGCATATTCCAAACACGTCATCCTTGTCCTTTTTGTTGTAGCATTGGTTTAAATAGCATGTACTTAGCTTTGTTACTAGATATTCCATTATTTTTGTTTCCCATCAAGTTAATTTCTTCCTCTATGGACCCAAATACACCAAAGACAGGAACAAAGTGTCCCCATTTCTCACACTGAGCTCATTTTTTGTTGTTGGTATTTCTCATACATTTTTAATTAGTCATAATTCTATGCAAATTATTAAAAATTCTGCTTCACTCAATCATATTAATATAGGCAGGCTGGATTGAAGAACCCACAGGTGGGTCATGTAGGACCAGCTAAGAGGGTTTCATGCAGGATAGAAATTAAATGCAAGCCAGGAAGCAGTGTGAGCAGAATTGATTGCATAGCCTAAGTGATAGAGTATAGCAGACAGAGTGTCCGGCAGATATAGAAAAAAAGTGAATCTCTTCATCACTTGGGGTGGAGGATTTATGCTGGAAATGCATTCCTTATGTGCTCCTTTAGGAATCCAGGGTAGGGTTCCTTTAGGAATACAGGATAGGGTCTAATGAAAGGCAAGTGTCAAATGAGCAATAAATATTATTCAACAAATTACTAAAGTAATTCCATATATTACTGGTATTGATACCAGTGTCAACCAAGATTCCAAAGCCATTGTCCTAAAACAAGCTCAGGATCTCATTCTTAGATGTTATCTGGTTTCTGAGGACCTAGGACAAATCTCAGAGAATGATTAACTTCCTTGCTTCCCACTTGGAGTGGGAACATAGCTTCTTTGGTTTACTCAGATGCGAGGTGAAATATAAAACACGAATAAATAGGGCCCAGCAGAGGAACAGCAGAGAGGATCCTTTAGAGTCCTTTTAGTTTCTCTCAATATTATTTTTTAGGATATTGAAATAATATCTTAATATTATTAAGATGATTATTAAGATCTCTCATGACTGAGAGATAAAAAGAAATAAAAAATACTTATATTCTCTGAGAGAAAAATCATTTAGGAAAGTGTGGACCTCTATTTATTAACCATATATTAAGAATAGAAAATATCTATCATATGGCCAGTGTGCTTCATTTATTTTTTTTAAACTAATAATGTCTACAGACCAATGTCAGATTTTTTTTTTTTGTCAGAAATTGTTATCTTATTTCCTAGTATTTCCCACTGCTACATTTAGTTTCCTCTTGTCAAACCTTTCAGTTAAACTTATTTCTTTGTTTCTTTAATCTTTGTGTGAGTTTTTCCCTCATCTACCAAGTATACATTTTGGAACAGATGAAAATAAGACAAATGAATTAATTGAGTTCAGTCTTCTTTTTTTGATACTGAATAGATTAAAACATAAAATAACACTTTCAAATTTTACCTGATCACTTTTTTTTCTTTTTAAAACTATCATTCAAGACTATAGCTTATGAATTTGATGTGGTTATTTGAAGCAGATTATTATTATCTCAATGAGAGCTAGAACAGCCTGATAGAATACAAACAGCTATGTCTATCTATATCTATAGATTTATATTATATGCATATCTATATCCATAAGCTTTGAAGAGGATAGCTGAAGTGATCAAGACTTGAGGGAACAAAATCTTCCAGAAAGAGAAATCAATAATTTACAACTGCTTATTTGTTCATGACATTTAGATATGGGGCAAAGGAACTTTCAGAGAATTCATATGTAGAATAACCCTAAGAAGTAAAAATGTGAACAAAATATTAGGCAATCTCTTTGGAAGTAATCATTCACCAAAGGTTTCCAGTCTAAAATGTTGGAGGGCTCCTTAGAATGCTTGCAAGTAGGCCTGGAGTGCATTTAGTGTCTGATTAAAGAGATTAATCTCCATTAGACCTCCCTAGCCAAGGAGATAGTCAACCTACTTTGGAAGAGGATATTACCCAAACTCTACATTATTTTACTTCACAATTTTTAGATTCTGTTAAAAAGAACAGCCATGCAGAGAAATGAAAATAAATGACCATGAACCAAGAAAAAATAAAACACAACAGATTGGACTGAGAAATAATCTAATTATTTAAATTACTGAGAATGTTACTCAGCAAAGAGAAAGCAGGAAATACTGTCATTTGCAGAAAAATGGATGGATCATCCATGGACATAATAAGGGCATTATGGTAAGCAATATAATATATAGAGAAAGACAAATACTATATGATATCACTTATAGGTGGAATCTAAAAAAGCCAACCTCTAGAAATGGAGTAGAATAGTTATTATCAGGGTCTGGGAGTGAGGTAGGGGAATTAAGGAGATGTGAGTCAGAGAGTGCAAACTTCTACTTAAAAGATAAATAAGTTCTGCAAACCTAATGCATCGCATTGTGATTATGATCAACAATAAAGTGTTATGTATTTCAAAGCTGCCAAGAATCTAGATCTTAAATGTTCTTACCACAAAAAAGAAATGATAATTATGATGTGATAGAGATGTTAGCTAACACTACAGTGCAATATTTATATTGCAATATATAAATGTATCAAGTTCATTCATTGTACACCAGAAGGAAACTTACACAATGTTGTATGTCAATTATATGTCAACTTTTAAATTGCTGTAAAACTATTAGATTCAAGAATATATATTTAGACAGTTTTATGAGTATTCAGAGTCCACATAATAACAAAATGGATATTATGCAATAGAATCCAGGTAAGAAGAATATATCCATATTATCTCACAATGGGGAAAATGATGAAAAACTAAAAAAAAAAAAAAAATCATTGAGTGGATGAAAATTGGTAACATACACACTTAATTGAAGTGCATATATCTACTTATCTATCTATATACTTAAATTGAAGTGCATGGAATGAAGAGAAAATATACAAAGATATGAGGCACTACCTAATTCAAGCAAATTGAATTACAATAAAATGGCATCAAGGCATAATAGAATAAAAATGCTGAAAACCAACAACAAAGACATATAAACAAAACCATTTATTTAGATCTTTTATTTTTTTTCCTGTGTGTCTGTATATACACTTAAGTATTTATTTTTTGTGCTGCTCTTGTTAATGATAATTCTCTTTAACTCATGACTGGTATATAGGAAGACAGTTGATTTTTTCCATATTTGTTTCATATACATTGCTATACTTACTAATCCCAGCAGGTTTTTCTTTTTCTTTTTCTTTTTTTTTTTCCTTTGGGTTTTTTTAAAATAGATAAGTATGTCATCAATAAGTAATGACAATTTTATTTCTTCTTTTTGTGCTGCTGTTGTAAATGATGTTTCTCTTTAACTCATGACTGGTATATAGGAAGACAGTTGATTTTTCCATATTAATTTATATCTCATATACATTGCTATACTTACTAATCCCATCAGGTTTTTCTTTTCCTTTTTTTTTTTTTGTTTTGATAGATTCTTTGGGTTTTTTAAAATAGATAAGTATGTCATCAATAAGTAATGACAACTTTATTTCTTCATTTTCAGTCCAAGTACCTTTTTCCCTTGTATTTTGCACTGGCTAGGACATTCACTATGATGTTGAATAAGAGTGGTGAGATGTTTTTATATTTTTCTTTTTTTTTAACACAAGTTTTATTTTGTTTTGTTTTTAAGATTTAATTATTTATTCATGAGAGACACACAGAGAGAGAGGCAGAGACATATGCAGAAGGAAAAGCAGGCTCCTTGCAGGGAGCCCGATTCAGAACTTGATTCCTGGACCCAGGATCATGCCCTGAGCCAAAGGCAGACGCTTAACTGCTAAGCCACGCAGGCATCTCTTATATTCTTCTTGATCTTTCCAGTGACTTACTGTTAAATATGTTAACTAAAGGTGCTTTGTAGATTTTTTTGTTTATCAAGTTGAGGAAGTTGCCCCCTATTGATAGTTTTCTGAGTTTTTATATTGAGTGAACATTAGATATTTGTCAAATTATTTTTCTGCATCTGTTGATGAAATGATAAATTTTTCTTCTTAGTCTTGGTTGCAACATTTTCATTATATTTTCTGAAGCCTTTTGCTCATGTTGACTATGTTTTTTTCTCCTTTACATGAAATAGGAAAGCGGAGGTGTTGAATTGATTTTTTTTTTTTTTTTTACAGTTAACCTCTGGCAAGACCTTTTTTCCTGCATGTTGCACATTGGTTGCTATTCTTCTCCAGCCTCTGCAAGTGTCATGATGGAATCTTTCTCAGATCTTCATTGTGGGAACCTCCAAGAACTGTGGTCCACAGGAATCTCTCATCCTCATGACAGTTCATGTGCAAACTCCAGCAATTTGTCAAAATTTTCATTTAATTACTCCTTTTCCTTTATGGCTCTAGCTCCAATCTTAGTTGCTGTATCTGTGTTGATGCACCTGTCTCTCCACAGATGTCAGAGCGGAGGTTTTCCTTGTGACTTCAGTTTTCTAATGAGTCCAAGAAAAGTCATTGGTTTTCAGTTTGTCCAGGTTTTTTCTAGTAAGGATAGAAGTTATGACTTCCAAGATCTTTACATGTTGGAGCAGACCCTGGAAGCCAGTTGATTTTTATAAAGTAAACCTTTTGGGATTTTTTTTCATGCTGGGGAACAGATAGAAAAAAAAAATACAACCAGTGGTTCATATCTGACCCATCATTTGTTTCATAAATACAGTTTATACCTATTATTTTTGTATTTTTGTAGCTATTTATCAGTAGTAAGTTGTTAGAATGGCTGTTTACTCTCTTTTTTACAGAAAATTTTGTTGATCCTTGCTGTAGAATAATATTTTGTCATCCATTGGAAAGTATACCACATATAAAGAAATAATCTTAGGGGCAGCAAAATATAATTTTAAGGAAAGTTTGTTTATATTTTGAATGATAATTTTTAATATTTATAATCAAACTTTTGTAAATATTTTATTACATAAAAAGGTCTATTTTACTGAAATAGTCTTCAATTGTTTTGTAGATAAAATTACATATATCAGATACATAAAATACATATATGGCAAAACTAATACATGAAAGGAAAGGTGAGTGGAAGAAACAATAAAAAAGTAATTAACTAAAATTCCAGAAATGAATGAATACTTCCAGGCTGAACTGAGAATTTTTGATCTTTTACTTCCCTGGGGATGGTTTTTAATATTGAATATATTTAGAGCATAAAGTTTCTGTGGTAGGAAAGATAAACCAACAGAACTAATTTTTACAGGGTGGTCATTACAAATGGGAAAACAGGAAAGTCCAAAATGCATAGCTGGCTTTCCCAAAAGATATTTGCTGAATTTTTGGAAGAAACAGGAGGCTGGGGGTTGGGTGGGAAACCCCAACAGAAAGATTCAGTGATGTTTCCCAGCATTTCATCAAAGTATAAATGAGAACATGCTAGGGGCAAGCAACGTGCTACAAGCTTATGACTGGCTTCCCTCTACATTTTATTTGTCAAATTTTGAGTCCGAGAATAAGAACTAAGTACAAAAATTCTGAAAGGCAGAACCAAATTTTTCAGTCCTTCAGAACTGAGAGGAGGAGAGAGAGAACAAGAGAAATTGAGAAGAGGTCTCAATGTACAAGAATCAGAGACATATATAGTAACACTGAAGCTATAGGCTAGTCCAATGCCAGCTCAATTCTTAAGGGATTAATGTGATCGGCCCTCATCCAACTCCCTTGCTAAAAGGGGTTCCTCTCTCCCACAAATTCTATTACACACAATGTTCAGAATAAGAGAAAACAGTTAATAAATACATGAAAAGGCAGAAAACTGTTAGTGATAATTAAGTGAGAAAAATTAAAACTAATGAAAAACCACAGCTAATCAAGATATTGAAGTTAGCTGACAAGACTTTTATTAACTAATTAATATGACAAATAATGCAAATAAAAATATGAACAAAACAGATGACATGGGAAATTTCAACAGAAAATTTTAATCTCTAAAAGAACTAAGTTCATGTCTAGAACTCAAAAAGTACATCTGAAATATTAAAAAGACATCAGATATGTGTAACTAGATTGATGTCACTAGTGAAATCTTGCAAACATTAATATAGGAAACATCATTCTTAAAAGATTCAGATAAAAGGAAAGAAGGAAAAAAAACATATTCCCCAACTCTTCATAAAATAATTGCATAATCTCTTTACAAATATCTGACAGAAACTCTACAATGAAGAAAAACTGTAAGTCAATACCTCTTAAATGCATGGACACAGAGATCCTATTCAAAATAACAAGTAGAATTCAATGATGTATAAAAAGAATATATATTCTGAGTTTATTTAGGAAATGCAAGTATAGTTGTATGGTTAAAAAATCAACCAACATAATGAATAAACTTAACATGGGAGAACATTTGCTAAAATTCAATACATATTCATGATGGGTGAAAAAAACAACCTTTCAACAAAATAGCAATAAAAAGAAAAAGAATGTCCTTAAAATTGATCAGGGGTTTCCTCCTCTGCTTCTCCTTCTCCTTCTCTTCTCCTTTCTCTTTTTCTTCCTTCATCTCTCCTTCTCACCCCTTACTTGGTGTGATTCAAACTGGTAGCCCCTACATGAGCCAGTCTGAGTTGGATTCAAGCTGAGGACCTGCTCAGAATCCCCCCTGAGTTGTCTGAAGTTATGTTTAGATCATTACAATATTAAAATCTCCTCTTATGGGTAGAAGTTTTTTTGGCCATTTTTTTGGAATATAAGATGTATGTACTGGCGTGTTCACATGTGTAATTGAACCAAAAGGGCCTATGCAAACTCCCTGTTTCTGTCCCTTCCTGAATAAAAGTTTCCTGTAATAACCCCTTGGGGAGATAGTGCTTTGAGAGCTGTTTCACTGTCTTTTTACCTGTAAGAAGTAATAAAAAGTGTTTGCTTTCAGTACTGCCTTGGGTTGTCTTCAATTTAATGCATCCTGAATCCCTTCAGTTACACTAACAAATATAATAAAGTATAAAAAGAGATTTTAAAGGTTAGAAAAGAATAACTATTATTATTCACATATGATGTATTTTAATATCCAGAAACATATTAATCATTAAAAACCACTGACTAGATTTATTGAGTATATTTTGTGAGTTCATTGGATTTAAGTACAACACACACACACACAAAATAACCATTTTCTATATACAAAGATATAAACCTTCTAACCTGAATTTTCCTTCATGATTCTCTTGACTATTATGTTCCTTGCAGCATTTTCATAAACATTTAAAAATATCTTGTTCATTTTCATACACACACACTTCTAAAATTTTGACTGGGATAGTACAAATCTACAGACAATTTAATTGGCATCTTAACAAGCCATGAATATTACATATCCATTCCTTGATTTTGTTTTCCATATAAAGATGCTGATTGTGTCAACAAATGATGTTGGATCAATTTGGTATCTGTACGGGTAAAAGTAAATGTTGTCCCTTATTTAATTCTATATACAAAAACCTGACCTCTACCCAGCTTAGGTTTTCAGATGAAACTCAAACAAAAAGACAGATCAACAACAACAACAAACAGCTTAGTAATTTCCCGCATATCATGTAGGAAAAACCTAAACAAAAAGTAACTCAAACCTGTGGCTTAGAATGTTAGCTTGTAGAGTATCTTCAACAAAAAACCATGAATTAGTAAAGAAATGACAAACAAAGGAAAGCAGCTCCAGCCTTCCAAGTGCTGCAAACTGTGGAAGAGTAAATACATGGGGGGAACTAACATAGTAAGGTTTGTTTGCAGATTCCTCTGGTGCCATCTTTGGCCTAAAAGTCTATCCCCAATAAAAAGGAGAGTTTATGTTCTGCTCTTAGGCAGAAGAGGGAGACTTTTTCTATGTTTTCTGTTTCTTAATTGCCTTCAGCTTAAAATAATTTTTGTGTCAAAGAGGCATATTTTGGGGTGACATATTCTAATTTCCTTTAGGAAAATGGGCAACTTTAATACTAGAGATGTTAACAATTCAAGGGCTATTTATTTCAAAAATTTTATGCAAGGAATACTCTGATGATTGTAGTTAACCTAATATTCCTCAATGTTGTATCAAATGTGTTTTAATTGGTACATGAAATGGATTGTAAAAATATTCATTTTCATGATATAGACATACAACTTGACTTTTGACTTTGCCAAATCTTGGCTTATTGTCAATTCACAAAATAATAATTTCAGTTTATATTTTCAAAATTTTACACACATTTCATGTAGTAAGATTAGGTATGCTAAATAAAAATTTAATAATATTTCTACATGGACGGATTATGTAAATCTTTGTAAATATTACACATAAACCTATTATTTAAAATATATATACTTTTTTGATATATTAAGTATGGAAACTGAATCTGTGTTTTAGTTAAGGTTCTCCAGAAACACCAAATCACATTACTACACACATATATATATGCATATACACATATATATGTGCATATATGTATATATATATTTGTATCAATTATATATACCAATTATATCAATTATATATACATTAGGTATAATATATATCTTATAATAGTATATAATATATAAATTATATATAATAAGTATTGTGTCACATGGTTATGAAAGTAGAAAAGTCCCACCATCTTCCATCTGCAAGCTGGAGGGAGACCCAGGGAAGCCTGTATTCAAAACCCTAGGAGCCAGACAGTTGACAGTATAGATTCCAGTCTGGGTCTGAAGGCTCGAGAAACAGGAGCACAAAGGGCAGAAGATCAGTGTCTCAGTCTCAGCATTCAGACAAAGTAATTCAATATTTCCCTATAATTCTGTTCTATTCAGGCCCTCAGTGGATCCTGGGATATGCCCACCACACTGGGAAGGACCATCTGCTTTACTCAGTCCACTAATTCAAATGCTAATCTCTTCCAGAAACACCCTCAAAAACACACCCAGAAATAATGTTCTTCCAGCTATATGGGCATCCTATGATGCCCATCCTATTTGTCAAGTTAACAAATAAAAATAACCATCATCATCTATACATGCTTAATAGCTTTTTATGCAAAATAATGAGATCATCAATAAATGAGTTGCTGAAAATGTTCAGTCTTCACTTAATTGAAGCCAATAAACCCTTATAACATTTCAGATATATTTTGTTCCAAACTAAATGTGACTATTTCTTGTTAGTGGCCTTGGGTATCAAAGTTTTAATTTTTTGAAAGTTGAATGGGTAAATTTGTCTTCCAAAAATTACATAATTCAGTATAAAAACTTCTCATAATAAGTAAAAGCATAAGTGTTTGGCTACATTGTTGTCTCCAACCAAATTCAGCTAAATCATTTGGAATAGCTTTTTGTCCCTACACGTAGAGCAAGTACAGATCTTAAGTCATAGGACCACACAAAACTCAAATGACTCCAGGAAAAAAATAAAATCTTTTAAATTAATATTTTATGTTCTTTATTTATAGATGAAGAAATTGGAAAATACAAGCAAGGCTGAAATGTCAATAAATTATAGATTTAGATTAAATAATATTTCTTACTCTAAAACAGGTAGTTAATGTTCTAAAATGTTAGCCCTTGAATGTAAAGGAGAAAGTTAAGATTCCTAAACCCCCAAGTATTCTTTTTTTCAGTTAATGGACCTATTTGGTTTTGTATTTATTTTTTCCCTAATTACTCTCAGAATATTGTACCTGCTAATGAACATATATATACTTTGGTATCATATAATTTTTTGATACATATGGATGGAATTTCACAGCTAATTGAGATTATTATGACCTAGCTTAACTTTCTTTGGATATGTGATTGATAGAGGATTATTTTTCCTCATCTACATTTTATGATTCTTTTATTTTAATTCAATTAATTGGCATATAGTGTATTATGAGTTTCAGAGGTAGAGTTCAGTGATTCAGCAATCTTATATAATGCCCAGTGCCCATCACATCATGTGCCCTCCTTAGTGCCCAACACCCACTCACCTCATCCCCCCAACCCCCATCTTCCATTTTTTTTCCCAAATTATATTTTGCAATCTATTTTTATAAAGATTTTATTTATTTGACGGAAAGAGAGAACAAGCAGGAGGAGCAGCAGATGGAGAGGGAGAAGCAGGCTCCCTGTTCAGTGGGGATGAGCAGCTTGGTCCCAGGACCTCAGGATCATGACCTGAGTTGAAGGCATATGCTTAATGGACTGAGCCATCAAGGCACCCCTATTTTACAATCTTAATGCTTGACAGTACTCACCTTCATACTACAACTCCTCAACACTGACAGTACTGACAGAGTGAACACCTGAAGGATATGGCCAGTTAAAGATGTAATAAATTACTTAGAAGAAATAGTCCCAGCAGGGAGGAGGGATGTGTTAACATGAGGAGGGAAAAGCACATGTATATAACCTTCAGTTATCTATAAAGAAAAAGTGAGATAAGAACATAAACCATATCATCTATGACACTTATTTATTCCCCTTAAAGTTTTATTATTCCTTGAAATCCTGCAACTCCAACAATTTGTTCTTTATTTTATAATCTCATACACCATTTTCTATTTTCTGTAAATATATATCTTTGCTTTGTATGTAAATTGTGAACTTCTTAAATAACAGAGCCATATTCTTTGATTTTCCACTGTACTTTGGCAGTGTTCATTTACTTACTGCATAAATAGCATAAAAACTTAGATTTCTGTATTTCATATGCTATATATATATATATATGCAGGTATATATATGCAGGTAAATATGTGTACTTGAAACTCTTCATCTCTGGAGAATGGCAATAAAAAGTATCTTATTATGGATAAGATTGTTACTGCTATTGTCTGCCCCCATCATCCCATATACTCAAAAGTCTTCATATATAGCAACAATGAAGACATTCTCTAATTTCAAAGCAAATTGGTATAACTTCACAAACAACAAGCAAAGGTTATGCTTTTGTAGGTCTCTTTAAAGTATTCATAATTAAACATGCATTTTCTGAATTTTTGTGCACAATATTTATGTTTTCTTGTTAGATTAAGCCTATCATTTTTTTCAAGTGGCAATAAATACAAAACAAATGAATATCGATATGTGTCAAAAAAAGAGTTAAATAGTAGAATAAAACATGATATTTTGAAATAACTATTGGGGCAACAAATGAATAAGAAAATAAACATAAACATTAGTTTGCAAATGGGTTATATGTCTCATAAATATACAGAGGTCTAAGATGTATATAGAAGGGGATAATAAATTTGAATCAGAATATTATGATATATAATCATTGCTTGTATCCATGTAATGACTCCTTATACCTTAGTCTTTACCTAAATGATGAAATGTGCTAACCATGATCATCTACTTTTAGCATATAAGTTAATTCTGCCAGTATTTGAAAGGGATGGTCAAGTATAGCATATCCAAATATTGTAGTGGCATAATATATATTCACATACAGCTCTGAAGTGCAAGAAAATGATGTTACTTTGCTTTGTTTATAATTAATTTGTCCTCTCGTAAAATTCATCAACAACCAGAAAGCAGTTTCAATTCATATAGTTCATCAGTGCAATTATGTTTAAAGCCCTTAACGTAACACTCAATATTTCTAGGTAAAAATGCTCAGTTTCTCAGAGTTTCATCTACACCACTGTCCACAGCTCCTCTCCATGGAGCTTGACATTCTCTTGATGATAGTGTAAATGAAGACTCAGATTGCCTCATGATTTGGAGATTTCTTTGTATCTACATGGAGCCATGTAATTCTACATGGTCTGTCTTTAGAATCCTGTTTTTTCTGGTGTTGACAAGATGAAAGGCTGTCAAGGAAGTGACTGGTAGGGTCATCCATAGCCTGGTCTCACTGTACTTTGTTGGAGCCTAGGAATACTCCCTGATGACTCAGCTAAACCGCTGGTAAGTTTGGGCCATTGTCCTAAAACAGGCTATGGTCCCAGGCCCAGGCTCACATTTTCTCTTTGCTAAGCATTACTACCTCTTTTTCTCCATGCTTTTACACTTTGGAATTTAAAAAGTGGGACTTTCAGCTGTTTTGGGGATCCATATACAACACAGAAACAGTTCAGAAAAGCTAAATATCAAGACCTTGCTCTGCCTCAACCTATACTGGGGTTTACTTTTACATGACTGAAACCTTGGTTGGACAGGATATTGTATGTTATCAAATAAATCATTTAGATAATTTGATAGATTTGAACATTAGCACTTGTGTATATCTTGCTGTGTATGTGTATATATGTATGTATATATATTTACCTTGCACATCAAGTTTGTACATCTATACAAAGAAAAAGTGAGAAAAGTTAAGTAGGTGGGAAATTTAAAAAAAAGCAAAACTTTTAAATAGAGACAGAGAATCTGAAGGATATCCATATTCAAAATGGGATTTGTTCTTTGATTGACAATAAAAGCTTTTAAAAAACCTAAAGCCCCCCAAAATTTTAGTACCTCATAATGTAATCTATTTAAATGAGCTTATGGTAATAATTGAAAACACATGACTATATTGCTTTTATGTCTCTAGGTCCACTTTAAGATAAATATCCCTTGGTCCATTTACTATATATTTCACTAATACAGGAATTTAAAATTTTACAAAGAATAGTTTCTATTTATCTATTCACTCATTCTAAAGGGATGGTTTCACATAGTGTATTTCTGTTAAATTCATGACAGTTTCAAAGCTAGTTCATATATGCCAAACATATTTTAAATAAGCAAATAATGGAGAATACTTGAAAATACTAAAAGGACACCTGGGCGGCTCAATCGATTGTCAGACTCTTGGTTTTGGCTCAGGTCATGATCTCAGGGTTGTGAGATTGAGCTGTCCAGTTCTATGTTCAGCATGGAGTCTGCTTTAGATTCACTCCCCCTGCTCCTCCCCAACTCATGCTCTCTCTCTAAAATAAATAAAAATCTTAAAAAAAGAAAAAAAGGAGTAAAATAATTTTCTGCAAATATCTGAGTGTTTTTCATTAAATATACATTATAGTTTAGTTGGTAATTATAGTTTCTGTTGGTAATTATTTATATATATATAATATTTTTATATATCATGAGATAAGCATGTAAACATATTTCTTTTGGCTATTTATGCCATTATTTAAAAAGGAACAAGTGAAATATTTGGAGGTTAGAAATGCTTGTTAACCAAATTGATTTCATCATTAAATTAACAAGTATATAATGTGATGTGAGGGAAATTTTTATAACTCCTACCTAGAAAATAGTTTCTTCTAATTTCCATAGCTATGAATTCTATCAATAAAATTCCAAATTTCATTTTAAATGTAGGTATCACAAGATGAGTGAAGTATAAAATCTTTATAATTGATTGTGCAGCTCATTGTATACCAACTTAAAATATGTTTTCCAACTCTGACATAGTGGGAAATCAAGGTAGGGAACATAGGCAAAATATAAATGGTATTTGCTATGCAATATTTTGGATGATCAGGAGAGAAAATAAGAACTCCAAATCAAGATAGTTATGTTTGTTGTTTGAAAAACTTTATAGAACACAGCATAAACATTCCAATTTAGTTTTGCATAGTTTTTTTGGTTGTTTGATCATTATTGTTTTAGAAAATATTCATAAACAGTTTTAATATAATGGAAGCATAATCAGTAACTGACAAACCTAAGAGGAAATAATCCTTCACAATAAACATAGGAATAAAAAATTATTCCAAAGGGCAAGAATAGTCAATATCTGGCACCATATTTAGAAGTGTGAATTAGATGACTTGTTACTAACACCCTCCTTGGATTCTGGCACAGGTTTGAAAATATCAGCAGGGTTTATCCATTTGGCCTGGGTTGTTCCCTGTGCTTAAATTCCTTCTCACAGTTGAAATCCTTAATATTCACTATACAAATTAAAATTCTTCACATTCTAAAACAATGGGAATAATGACATGCTACTCTATCCTACTGGATATTACTACACTTATTCTGAATGTATTTCTCTAAAGAAACGAGGGGGACAAAAAGCAAATTAGTAACATGGCTTTTCAAAAAAAGCCAGTTGTATTATCCTTAAAAAATTTGGAGAATAATATCTACTTATATTTTGTTAGAAAAAAATAGTATTCATATGACTATCTTTTTTTGGCCATTCTTTTCAAGGTCAAATGTGATTTGTAATAATCCATGAGTAATTATGCCAACAATATATTATGTTAAACAGTTACAGTTAAATCCATTTTAAATGGTTTTGTATTTGTATTAGTAAACAGAAATCCTTGTTAAATAAGGGAATGAAGGCAACAAGCACAGAAAAACTAGTACACTTAGCACATAATTTATCCTATAAAGTTTGCCAGATTACAGCATCCTTCCATTATTTATAAAGGATTGTTTCATAGTTGGGGAAAACAAGCAGTCATAAATTTTAGGAAACAAGCTTCCATGAAAGCCATGTCTTGTATCTTGTATATTTACTGTATTTGCATAATCATAGCATATCATGTTATAATTACAAATGCAATAATGGATTGGAAGGTAACTGCACTAATTCATTTCTTATATATTCAGTCATTCATGCCAGTTATGATAGTAACTGATTCTTAGAAGCTCAACAATATTGCTTTCAGAATGAAAGTAGGAATAAATGCAGAGCATATAGCCATTTTGGGAACATAAATTGTCATTAAGGTTAGATGATTTTATATATCTTTTCATTTTAGAGTTGTCACATTTACCCTTAATTTTGAAGACCCCAAGACTTCACCTAGCCATGATTCATTAACACAGTTTTATATCAAGTCTAATAAATCACCTTAAGTTCAAGCAGGACCTTGAATAATATTTTTTTATCATGGAACTCTATAAATTATGCTCTGAGTGGAGGACCCTTAACCTTGTTAACCAAAATAGTCCAGACAGAGCTCAGTTTATTTTCAAAAGGGCAATGGTACATTTCTTCCAATTACAAATCTGTTCCTTTGTTGCTACATGTTCAAAAATTACTTTCTTTTCAGTTAAAAACTATGAATCTATTTCTGTAATAGATGATTTGGAAACAAATTAACTTGTATTCATTTATTAAACATTATTTTCTGTTATTTCAAAAAATCTTAGAAAGTAATTACAACAATTTAATTTTTAATCATTTTCTATACAAACTATGTATCTATATACAGGATACTGTACATTACAGCTAACTCTTAATGGGAGGGTTAGGGTTGCTGACACCCATGCACTTAGAAATCTGGGTATAACACTTTGACTTCTCCAAAACTTAACCACAAATAGCCTAGTATTGATTAGAAGCCCTAATGATAATATAAACAGTCGATTAATGCATATTTTGTATATGTATTTTATAGTGCATTTTTACAATAAAATAAGCTAGATAAGATAAGATGTTAAGAAAACCATAAGAGAAAGTACATTTACAATACTGTACTACTGTATTTATCAAAAAAATTCCACATATGAGTAAACCCACACAATTCAAACCCATGTTTTTCAAGGATCAACTGTGTATTAATTTTCACTAATTTCTGTAATTTCTGATGATGAACATATACTGAGAAACAGTTAAACACACAGATATCTTATAGGTAATTATGATAGCAATTTAACCAGAAACTCACCACCGAGGCTTAAGTATACAAAGAAAGATATTTTGTAAAATATATTAGAGAATACATGTGTGCATATAAATCACATATAATAAAAATGTGAAGTGATAGCTTAATACCACTTTCTGCCTTATATATAATCTCTTTATATCTTTAATGTCTGTTTACATGAATCACCACCAGGAACCCAGGGTTCTCAAGTCATTCTGGCACCACACTCCATACCTTCATGTAGCCCATACACCCACTTTTCCAATCCCATGTTCCATCCCCCTCTTAGCCCCTGAAACCTTCTCAGTGTACTCTCTAGAAATGACCACCAGTTGACAGATTTTTTCACTTTTTCAATTCTTCATCTCTTTTTGCTCTAACATCAGTAGATGTTTTCCCTAAAATGCTGCATTGCTTGCAGATATCTCAAGTGATAGCTGATTTACCCAACTGGACCTCATAACATCCAAATCATTCTCTCTCTTTTTCTCTTAAAGACACATAGCACTGAATAACATCAGGCTTTACTGCTAGGTAGCACCCACTCTAAAGAACCTAGTTTTTCACCTCTCTGTCACTATGTGCAAGAGTTGGTCCTGTCATAATTATTGCTGAATTTAATAATTGCTTAATTCATTTTTGTAAAATTCTGATATCCTACTCTTTAATCTCTTTTCCAGAGATATTGTCTTCCACTTCATTACCATCATTGACTTTCCCACTTCATTACCATCATTGACTTTCCATTGCCATCTTCCCTAGTTCTTGTCATCTCTCAAAGGAGCAAATCCTCCATGATCCTCATTTGCTTATGTCACTTTATCTCAAACTTATTTCTACTTGAACAATTCAGACTTCACTGAAACCCAGATTGTTACATTATTTTCAATGTATCTCATGCTCTTGTATCTAAAAAGTTACCACAAACTAGTGGCTTGAAAGCAGAACTTTATTTTCTCAGTATTTTGGAAACTAGAAGTCCAAGTCCAAGCATCTGTTCCAGGCCTCTCTTCTTGGTAGATGGCCACGCTCTTCCTGTGTCTTCACTTCATCTTCATTTTGTGTGTATCTGTGTCCAAATATCCTCCTCTTATAAGGACACCAATCACATTGAATTAGGACCCACCTTAATAACTCACTTTAACTTAATTACTTCTGTGAAGATCCTATCTCCAAATAAGATCACATACTAAGATACTGGGGGTTAGGAACTCAACATACTAATTTTGGTAGGGGAGCCCAGTGTGGCCCATAACACTCCTTATTACCTCACTTCTTTATTTCTCATTTTAGATTCTAATGAGTCTTAATTATAATTAAACTGCTCTTTGCTCTGTTCCCTTTTCTTATCTGATGTGAGCCTATAAACATTTGATTTCTTTCTAGGAATACTCTTGGTGTTCTGCATCAGCTCATCTTTTCCTCTTATACGCCATATTGATCCCCCTGACACTCTTGAGGAATTCTTGGCTCTAGAAATTTTCTTCTATCATTCTGCATCATCAGTCTTCTTCCTCTTCAGAATCATTCTTATCAGCATACACATGATATAATTTTCTTCTCTCATAACAAAGAAAAAAAAAAACAAAAATTTGCTCTTGAGTATACATCCCTCTCCAAATTCTTACAGTTCACTTTAAATTTTCTTTGCCCCAGCCATCCTAGTCTTATTGTTTATGGAACATGCCAAGCATGGTTTTGTCTCAGAAACTTTCCATTTGTTTCTGATGTTACCTGGGATGCTCTTTCCACAGATGTCCTCATGGCATGCGTTTACAACTCCTTCAGGTGGCTGCTCAAATAACCAGCCTACACCACTCTTTCCCTTGTTTTCATCTTGTTTTACTATATCAATACTTACTATGAAACATAGTATATATTTCATAAATATTTTTCATGTGCCCTGCCTTGGAGAGGATGCTTGATGAGTGCAGGGATTTTTTCAAGTTTTATTTATTTTTGGATCCTTTGAAACTACCACTTCCCCTCCTTCCACTTTTGTTCATGCTACCACCATATTTTCTAAGAGTTCTTCATTGCTCTCCTTGCTTTCATTCATTCTCCCTTGTCATCCAGTTCACAACATGATAGCCAGAAAAGATGTCTTTAAATTATGTTACATTGTGTTATATTTCTGTTCAATAACTATCCAATGTCTTCCTTATCACTCAGAGTCTATGTCTCTCAATATCCTTACTTACCTTTTGTTTCTCATCATTATCTTTTGAATTTGGGAAACTTTGCTTTGGGATCTTGTTATTTTAATTCATGAAAATCTGTTTAATCACAACTTTATTTTTTCTGTGGTAATTTTTCTGGTGAAGTTCTTTTATTTCTTTCTTATATTTCCAATCTTCCCTTCTCATTTTTTTTTCATGTAATGTCATTGTATTGATTTCTTTTTTATTGTTATTCATCCAAAAATGGTGTTTATTTAATTTTTAAGAACACCTTTTTTTCAGAAAGTTTTTGGCATTGAGTTCCAAACCATGATCCAAACTAACATGAATCCTCAGTACAGAGCTTTGTATGTTAGTGAGTGACTAACTCTATCAGGAAAAATTAGAGTGGATCAGATCCTGTAGGCAGCATTTCTCTTTCTTTTTCATGTTCTAAAGAAGGAATTCCTATTTTCCTTACAGAGTGTTGCTTATCTTAGAGTACTGCTCTTTGCAATATTTACCTCTGTTCTGCAGTCTTTGATGTCATTTGGGAGAGCCATCATATATATCACATTAACTTTCTTCCAGTTGGGATGCCTGGGTGGCTCAGCAGTTGAGCATCTGCCTTCCACTCAGGGAGTGATCCCGAGGTCCTGGAATCGAGTTCCACATTGGGCTCCTCGCAGGGAGCCTGTTTCTCCCTCTGCTATGTCTCTACCTCTGTGTGTGTATCTCTCACTAATAAATAAATAAAATCTTTAAAAAACAAAAAAGAAAACTTTCTGCCAGGTGACTCTATTGTCTCTTAAAAGTCATTCAATCTCAGACAGTTTGTTTTAATTACACGTGGAACTTGGATTCCTGTTTTACATTTTTTTCTGATATATTCACATGTTCTCTAAGAGGAGATATAATATAGAAGAAATCATTTTTACTACATCATTTACAATATGAAATTCTAAAAATTACATTTAAATGGTTTCTTAATGTAAGAAAATTCCTCATAGAAGCTCGTTGCTGTAAATTTCAATTACAGTTTCCTGATGCTTTATACTTACCAATGGTTGTTCATTTAATAACATAAGAAACATTTCCTATTTTTCATATATAAAAGAATATGTCTATGTTTCTAAATATATTATTAAAATTGCATTTTATATATTCTCTGTAGCTATTCAGATATGAAGGCATAAACTTTATTTTATTTGTTTTAAGTAGGCTCCATGCCCAGTGTGGAGCCCAATGTAGGGCTTGAACTCATGACCATGAAATCAAGACCTAAGCTGATATCAAGAATCAGAGCTTAACTTACTGAGCCACCCAGGCACCTAAGGCCATTTTAAATTTGAAGGCCAGAATTTGCCTCTCTTTTCAAGAGGAGACAGCTCTATATTCATTTTAGGTATTTCATAAAAAAGATATGCCAGATTTTTTTAATATGACTAATGAACACCATGTTGTATTAGACATCAATTCATTCAAATCCACGCCTAGAGCTTTAGTGAAGGTTCGAGAAGCAATGTAATGACCTGGATACCAAAATTTATTAATGATACAGCCACTGATTTTTAAATCAGTTAGAATATTGAAGAGCAATTCACCAAGTCTTTCATATATGATATTAAAACTCTTAATAATTAATAGGCCATAACTACTACAAGTACATTCATACCTCATATTAAAACATGATTTTCCTCATAATAGGATATAAATATTTTATTCGTATTGAATATTATAAGCATTTAAAAATCATTTTACAGTGCTTTAGGCAATAATTTTTTAACCATAGTCAAAGTGATCTGATATATGCACGTATGATTATGACTTCCCTTCTCAGAAATTTCATGGAATGTGAAATTTATTTGTATCTTAGAACTTTGCATTATACATCAAATTGTTTAATTGCATGTAGGAGTTGTTCAGAATGTTTTTTGTAAGGGAAAATTTGTGAGTCATATGAAGCAGTAATTATTGATGTAATGCAGATAGGTTGGAAGGAATAACAGCTAAAACTGGAACTCCTGTGTCTGGTCCTATATGGTTAAAATAGGAATAAGCCTATTCAACACCCCTTTAAAGGAGGGCTGGTTTCTTTTTCCTAAATATAAAGTGATGCATGGCAAACTTGACACAGTGAATAAATATTTTTGATTGTAGGAAGATGATTAATTTTGAGCAATCAACATTTTCATTTCCAATTTATCTCCATGAACACCTATCAGTATAACCAAACCCATGTCCAGTTGAGAGCAGGTTGAGATGGGCAAGGGAATGTATTTAATAACTAAACATATTTTATTATTGAAGTAGAAAAAGAAATCCCTGTTTTTCTATCTAATATACTTTGTGGCACAAAAATATGCAAGACACAGTTAAGATTTTATTTTTGGCATTTTTTTTTTTTGTACTTTATGGGAGCAAGTTTTGAAGAGTAAAACCTGTATTGCCTAAAAAAGGAAGATGATACAAAAGGGGAACAACATATCACAGAATGAAATAAAATACCACCCCCCTGAAGTAGCAGTCCCCTAAGAGTATAACAGGACATCTAACATCACAGGTATTGGGGACTTGAGATGATTGAAGTCTGTTGGCCTACAGCCCTCCATATTCACCTATTAGGGAAAGAAAAGGATAAATAGAGTTGGATGAGGAAGATTATCTTTTCCCTGGAGAGCCCTTTTATAGTACTGGCAATTCTCTTTATCTTTAAATACAAATGGTATTTCTGGCCTGGAGTTTACTGTAAGCCTTGCTGATCATTATTTGGTAGGAGTTTAACTCTCAGGAAAATTTTGGTTTCTAAAACTCAAGTATCTACTGAAGCATATTAAATTATTAAACACTAGTCTAAAAGAAAAACATTCTATAGAGGGACAAATAGATATACACTTCATAAGAATAGGATGTTAGTCATGTAATTTTAACAAAATGACTAAACTAAATTCATTTCTTTAGGAAATTAAAGAAAACTGAGGTGAAAATGAAGAAATTTCATAGGGTATTAATACCTAAACTCATCTTGAATTTTGAGAGAAAGTTTTATAATAATTATTATTTATAATAACTATATATTAGTTTTATAATAACTAATATAATAACTATTAGAATGTTATAGTTAATGTATTTGAATTTTGTGGATCTTGTTTAGAAAGTATAAACTTACTGCCAATAAAAATGAGGAAGATCAGCATTCTTTTTTTTTTTTTAAGATTTTATTTATGTATTCATGAGAGACAGAGACATAGACAGAGGGAGAAGCAGGCTCCATGCAGGGAGCCTGATGTGGGACTCGATCCCAACACTCCAGGACCATGCCCTGAGCTGAAAGCAGATGCGTTCAATAGCTGAGCCACCCAGGCATCCCAAGATCAGCATTCTTATATTTCTTCTAATCTCTTGCCCACTCAGATTTTGTCACTTTTATACAGAAATAGTTTACAACATTTGCATTTTGTTTTGTGAATATAATTTCTCATAATTTATATCATAGTATGTATGTTAAAAGATATAATATTCACCATGATTCCATATGACACAGCTTTTCCTTATTGAACTCTTGATTTTGATTGTTCATTTATGTGACTAGACATTAAATCTACTAACATTTTTTGGTTTGTTAAATTAATTCAAAAGTTAGAAGAAATAAAAGAGACCTAATAGGTAGTAGCTAAGTGCACAGTAGTGAACATTTTATAACTGTATGCCAAAGAAAGCTTCTATTCTCAGATACTAATTTAAAAGGTACTGCCACTAAATGTTTTTGATTTGCAAAGATATAGCTCACTTTTCACACAAAAGGAATCATAAGGGAAACTCAGCTTAGAATGATATCTCTTTTCTTCTATAGATATGGTGAAAGAGGCACATGCAGGTCATCACTGCATCATCAGCCACCAAGGAAGCACATCCTAAAAATGAAAAAATTAATTAAGTCAAATCAGCTTTTTTCCAAGAAATTATTCTGATAGGAAATCAAGGCATTTTGGAATTTAAGACAAAAATGTCTTCCTTTCCACTGTTAAATGTTAACTTCTAACCCAGAGCAAACAAAAGAAAGGAAATAATAAATCAGTGCAATTGAAAACAGAAAAATACTAGAGGAAATTTAAGAAGATTTAATATTTTCCCAAGAACTGCCTTAGTTCTTGGAAAATTCAATGAAATGGATAAATCTCAAGCTAGTCTTATCAAGAGTGAAAAAAGAAAAGAAATTATTTTTAGTTTTTTTTCCCCCTTAATAATTGTATTTTATAATATTTTATAATAGTAGCTGATCTTGTCAGGAAGAGATAAAAACTGAGCCATACCTATGTTTTTTTTTCTTCTAATTTCTCTCCAGCTTCCTTATAAGTCTATATAAACTAACAGATAATCCCACAGGATGCAGATAGATAAATACTGCCTTAAATAATTGAAGCCAAATGGAAAAGAGATGACCCATAGCTAATTGAAAGTGGGGTATAGTGATTTTTCTGTCCCATTATTTATGTTATTTAATTTCCCAATCAAGCCTACAATGTCACTCAGTTCAGCTTATGGAATGTATAACAGTCTTCATGCACAACACACTAGAAGCCTCACAATAGGTTCTCACAAATAATCAATGAGGATCGTTGAAAAATAATACTGGCTTGACATTTTTCCTGAGGTGTGAGTAGTTTTCAGTTTAATTGTAGTGTTTCTATCTAATCTAAGTGTGACACCTATGAAATAACACAGGTAACATCAGAATGATTGTGAGAGTCTCTCAGCCAGAATAGTTTATTCTGACATGGCAGTTCCTTTTGTCCCCCTGGCGCTTTCAATTGCTGAAGATTTGGCTGTGAGAAAGGAAAGTTTGAATCTGATCTGGCTCTGCCTCTCTTAATAATGTGCTTAAAAATGACATGAAACTTTTCAAGTTTGAAGAAATAACCATTAAAAAAAAAAACAGTAAAATAGCTTTTTCCCCCTCACTGAATGCTTTAAACTTCCCTGTGGGGGGAAAATGGTATGTTTAAAGAAAAAAAAATAATAATCCCTGCATTATTGAAAATGCATCAGTCTCCCAGGTCTTCATTGTTAGTTTCCACTGTTGGATATTGAGAGACAGTCCTGTCAGATTTGAGTCTTGTGGTTATCTGGTAGAGATGATGCAACTGAAAATGCCATTGTGATGGAGAATAGACAGACCTAATGTTTTCCTATTTAAAGGAAATCAAGCTAAGCCATCAAGGGGTTTTAACAGTGTTATTTAATTGATGAATTATTAAGGTAGTGAATATAACATTATTATATTATTTTCTCAAAACAAACTTATATTTAGTCATATCATTTTATAAGGAATACTTAATTGGTTTGATGTTTATGGGATTGTTTTCCTTTTCTCTAATGAAGAAAGTACCAAAATACACCCTAAATAATTGTTTAGAAGGGTTGAGAAATGTGGTAGATTAATAGAATACTTACTGTTCTCCATTGTTTTCAACCTAGCCTAAACCTTTGAGTGGTCTCTTGTACTGATTCTGGGCTTGCTCATGTGACTTGTTACCAGTGTGCTGATAGCTAGCCCGATGCAAGCAGAAAGGTGAAAAATGTTTGCACAATGGAATTTTATTTTTTTCTTATCACCCTAGTTAATGGCCCAAGTCTAAAAGCCAAGTTGGGTGAAGTGATGCAGACACATGAATGATCCCAGTCAAAACCAGAAGGAGAGATGCCCACTTTGCCATTCACATGGTTAACCTTCTTCATTATAAGCTAGATAAATGCTATTATTTTAAACCATTAAATTTGGGGTGGATTTTTATGCTATGAAATCTAGTAGATACAGTATGAAATAGTAATCACTTGTGAAGTCTTTTTCAGAATGACATATCAGTCTGAGGCATGCAGAAGGCTAAATACAGTATGATTAGCACATTGAATGGGCAACACAGAATATAATCAAACCCTCTGTGCTTGAATCATACAAAAGGGAAGTTGTTCAGGCCCTAGGAAGGATATCCAAGAGTGCAAAGGGACCAATCTGCAATAATTTTTAGACCAATCTGCAATAATTTTAATAAGTAAGAGCATAAAGCAGTAACATTAATGAGCATGTTTCATTTGGATCTTGATTAGAACAAACTGGTTATAAAGACATATTTTTAATCAGAAAAATATTGAAATAGTAATGATATTAATTTTACTTTTATTAGTGTGATACCAGTGAAATAGTCATTATCTACTAAAGATGTGTAGTGAGGCATTTAATAGTGAAATGATATGATGTCTTGAATTTACTGTAAAAACTCTACCTACCTCTCTCTCCCAAAAAGGGGAAGAAAAAATAAGTCCAGCTCACTGCTGATGATTGTTACAACACAATTATGGGTACATAGATGCTCATTATGCTATTCTCTTTGCTTTTCATGTGTTTTAAAAATGCTCACATTTGAAAAAGCAAAAATAATAAAATAAAACATAATGATTTTCTAAATCTTTTTGAAATCCATGGCATTATCAACCTGATGAAGCTTCTGATTTCTCTTCACTTAGAGGTGGAAACCAGATTCTGACACTTTTGAACATTATAAGCCCCTAGCATGCTTGAGATATTTTGAAGACGTTACAGCCCCAAAGAGACATGTTATATTTCCTGTTAATAGAGTAGGCGGAATCTCAACCAATTAACTGGGAGGGAAAAAAAATGATACTATGGTATTTTTGCTGGATGTGTCATAAATTTCTTTTTCTTTTTGAAAGATTTCTCCTAAAAATACTTGATGTCATTTTATAATATTAAATCAAGACTGATATTTTGCCTTTGTATTCTATAGCTCTACATCACAGAATTCATCTAATATCTTTACATGACAAGAATGCAATGTAGTGCGAAAGAGAAACTTGTAAACTGAAAACAATTTTGATGAGAAAAATCTAAAAAAATATTTAAATGAAGTAATATCTTTTAGTTCATTCAACTACTAGGATTAAGTAACATGCAATATGGTAATAATAAATATGGGTCCAAAAATTTGACAGTGTATAAAGTAGGCAAAGCCGCAGACATCTTTTTTTTTTAAGATTTTGTTTATTTATTCATGAGAGACATAGAGAGAGGCAGAGACGGAAGAAGCAGGCTCCTCGCAAGGAGCCTGATGTGGGACTCGATCTCTGGACTGGGATCATGCCCTGAACCAAAGGCAGATGCTCAATCGCTGAGCCACCTGGCGTCCCCCAGACATCAAATTTATGGTCTATCATAGAACACAGATATTAAACCACAAACATGGTACATGGACATGCAAAATAGAGGAACTAGGAGTTTTTTTGTTTGCACTTTTGTATTAATGAAATGAGATTTTATCAGAGTGGCTGCAATGTAAAGAGTATAAGTCTTTATAAACTGTGATATGAGAATTGGGCAGTCAATAATGAATATTAAAAGGGAAGTGATTAGGCTATTTTTATATTTTTGAATTGTACCTTGGCTGCAGCCAATATGTGATAAAAATAAAACATGACATAATCATAGATATAATAGAAAGGTAACACTTTTAACTAAAAAGGGAATATAGTTAAGAAATATGAAGTTGCACATGCATACAGTTTTTGTATTTAAAATACATAATCAGATTTAACATGTTACAGAAACTTAAAACATCATAGTCATAGGAATCCTAAAATGAGATAAAATACATGGATATTTGATTCATTTATATTAAAGATAAATGTCCTAATTATGGGGTTAATAATCCTTAACTCTTGCAATTACATCAAAAGTTTATAATATCTAGTATAACTCATTGATATTTCTAATATCCACACACTTTTTTAAAGATTTTATTTATTTATTCATGAGAGACAGAGACAGAGAGAAAGAGAGGCAGAGACACAGGCAGAGGGAGAAGCAGGCTCCATGCAGGGAGCCCAATGTGGGACTTGATCCCAGGTCTCCAGGATCAGGCCCTGGGCTGAAGGCAGTGTTAAACCGCTGAGTCACCTGGGCTCCCCTATCCATACATTTTGCTAAAACTCTTGCTTCAGAAATATTGTATAAGACCATTTACATATGACATAATATATATAATTTAGATATATATTTAAATTACATAATTAGTGATTAGGACCTTAAAAAATCTCAAAGCTGAATAAAATAAAAAAAAATCTCAAAGCTGAATACAGAACATATTCCAAATATAATTAGATTTCATTTGCAAAATTTATTGTTTTGAAAATTGTGATCAGTATGTCAATCTTCAAACCCTCAGAGTTGAGAAAAATATGTGAATATTTTGAAAATTCAGATTAACTCAATTTTACAATTTCCCAAATATTTTTAGAAACTTATTCAAAAATCTTTTAAAAATTGTGACTTTATAAATTTTGAAGTTATATTGTGACTTTTCATCATCATAAAATAATCTGATAATAAAAAAATTCTTATGCAGTATTCCAAATTCACATAAAGTGATGAACTTTTGTGTCAGCAACAGGCCTCTCAATGACAATAGCTTGCAGGCATTAGACCTTATTAAGAGAACAGGTGGGGAATTCACTGCATTTAATAGATAAAGAAGAATATCTGCAGTATGAGTAATGCAATATTAGCAGTTAGGAACTGTGAAAATTGCAGTCATATCAGATGTTAAATTCAGCTGCCAGTCAGGACAAAGAAGGAATATATAACTCAAAATTCATGGCAATTGAGAAATAAAGGCCTTTTAAAATCTGCTCTTTCACAAAAAGCAATAAAGAGCACCTGCAAAAAATTGAAAAAAAAAATCTTTCCTAACTCTGAAATTAGCCAAAGGCATCCAACAATAGGACAAACATTTATTCAGGAAAAATGGCTGAACTCTTTAAGAACAGCATAATTTGTGACACTTCCCTTGCCCTATTTCTTTGCCCTTCATTCCAGCTTTTTGCCTTGACATCCAGCAACCTCAAACCAGATATTGTGGAAGCCAGCCTCCAGAGGAGGCCAACTAAATTTGGAGTTTCCCAAAAACCCCATGCCCGGAGAATTGCTGTTTAACATGTCTGGAAACTTCCTGGAAAGGCTCCATTTACAAGGCTTGTCTTTATTTGACCTGACTCAGAACACTTTCAGTGGGAATAGTCCTATACCCACGGTTTTGCTTAAAAACACATGTACTCTGCCTCTCTCTGTGTGTGTCTCTCATGAGTAAATAAATAAATAATTTAAAAAACCACACATGTACCAAAAAAATGTACAGGGATGTGAATATGGCAAAGAAGGAAATGAATAGGTCTTAATCTCTTACGTCTGGCTGATTATCTGCAAAAACAGGAAGTGAAGGCTAAGATACAGTTGTAAACTGCCATAAAGTTAAGGTGTACCTCAAAGTGCAAACAGGGCCACTATAAAAATGTGTGATACTTATTGATTCAAGGCACTTGAAGTCTCAGTGTAAAAATTAGTTGACCATTAAGCTAACAAAAAAAGCAGTATCTGTGACCACAACTTTTGTTATGTTAGCAAACCTTACACATTATGCCTAGGTTTTTGGGCATGAGTTTGTAATGGATATATGGCCATAACAGAAAATGACCAAGTGTCAGGGTTTCTCTGATATATTTTTTAAAAGAATTTTCAATTAAAAACTTGATAGAATGTCTAAAAAAATGATTCTTATTTCAATTGCTTAAATGGATTTTATTTATTATTTTTTCTTTATTAGAATATTTTAGAACTTAACATTCATGTGCTTTGTTCATTTGTTGTAATTATTGTTTTTTTTTCAAATATATTTGTAAGAATCAGCTATTTACTTATGCACACCTGACTGAAAGTGAAAAAAAGAAGTTTCAGGGATCCCTGGGTGGCTCAGGGGTTTAGCATCTGCCTTTGGCCCAGGGTGTGATCCTGGAGTCCCAGGATCGAGACCCATGTCGGGCTCCCTGCATGGAGCCTGCTTCTCCCTCTGCCTGTATCTCTGCCTCTCTCTCTCTGTGTCTTTCATGAATAAATAAATAAAACTCTTAAAAAAAAAAAAAAGCTTTAAAAAAAAAGAAGAAAAACAGAAGTTTCTTTGGCAGTTTTATCTTTATTAACTTTAAGTACAAATCCAATTATTTTCATTTTTTAAGTTTCTATTTAAATTCCAGTTAGTTAACATACAGTGTAATATTAGTTTCAGGTATACAATTTAGTGCTTCAATACTTCCCATATAATAGCCAGTGCTCATCACAGCAAGTTCATTCTATATTCTCTATCACATAATTACCCATCCATCCTCTCACCTTCCCTCTAGTAACCACCAGTTTGTTCTCAATAATTAAGAGTCTGTTTCTTGGCTTGCTTCCCTCTCTCTTTTTTTTCCCCCTTTGGTCATTTTGTTTTGTTTCTTAAATTCTACATATGAGTGAAACCTTATAGTGTTTGCCTTTCTCTGACTGACTTATTTTGCTTACCACAATACACTCCAGCTCCATACACATCTTTGCAAATAGCAAGATTCCATTCTTTTTTATGGGTGAATAATATTTCATATTTTATGCACACACACACACAATACATCTTTAGCATTCACTAGTCAATGGACACTTGGGCTGTTTCTATAATTTGACTGTTATAGATAATGTTGCTATAAACACTGAGATGCATGTATCACTTTGAATTAGTATTTTTGTATTCTTTAGGTAAATGTCTAGTAGTGTAATTGCTAGATTTGGTAGCTCTATTTTTTTTTTTTTTTTTTTTTTTTGCTAATTGGTAGCTCTATTTTTAACTTTTTCAGGAAACTCGTACTGTTTTCCAGAGTGGCTCAACAGTTTGCATTCCCACCAATATTGTAAGAAAGTTCTCCTTTTCCACATACTTGCCAACACCTGTTATTTATTGTGTTGTTGATTTCAATCATTTTGACAGGTTGGAGGTGGTCTGTAGTTTTGATTTGTTTCCCTGATGATCAGTGATGATGAGCATCTGTTCATATGCCATCTGTATGTCTTTGGAAAAAAAGTCTATTCGTGTCTTCTGCCCATTTTTAATTGGATTATTTGTTTTTGGGGTGTTGAGTTTTAGAAATTTTGTATATGTTTTCAATACTAACCATTTATCACATATGTCATTTGCAAATATCTTCTCCCATTCCATAGGTTCTTTTTCGGTTTTGTTTACTGTTTCCCTGGTTGTGCAGAAACTTTTTATTTTGATGAAGTTCCAATAGTTTATTTTTGCTTTTGTTTCTCTTGTCTCATCTTCCATCCATCTTGAATTTATTTTTGGGTATGATGTAGAAAATTGGTCCTGTCTCATTCTTTTGCATTTGCTGTCCAGTTTTCCTAACCCTACATGTTGAAGATACTGTCTTTTTTCCCATTGAATATTCTTTCCTGCTTTGTTGAAGATTAATTGACCACATAGTTGTGGGTTCCTTTCTGGGTTTTCTGTTTTGTTCTATTGATCTTTATGTCTATTTTGGTGAAGGTACCATAATGTTTTGATCACTACATCTTTGTAATATAACTTGAAGTCCAGAACTGTGATACCTCCAGCTTTGCTTTGCTTTTTCAAGGTTGCTTTGGCTATTTGGAGTCTTTTATGGTTCCATCCAAATTTTAGAGTAGTTTGTTCAAGCTTTGTGAAAAATGTTGGTGGAATTTTGATAGAAATTGCATGAAATAATTAGATTCCTTTGAGTAGTATAGACATTTTAACAATATTTTTTTTTCCATTCCATGAGCGCAGAATATTTTTCCATTTCTTTGTGTCATCTTCAATTTCTTTTACCAGTGTTTTACAGGTCTTTCACTTCCTTGGTTAGGTTTATTCCTGAGTATCTTATTGTTTTTGATGCAATTGTGAATGAGATTGTTTTCTTCATTTCTATTTCTGCTATTTTATTATTAGTCTATGGAAATGCAACAGTTTCTATATATTGATTTTGTTTCCTACAACTTTACTGAATTCATGTATCAGTCCTAGCAATTTTTTGATGGAGTCTTTTGGGTTTTCTGTGTATCATGTCATCTGCAAATAATGAAAGTTTGACTTCTTCCTTGCTGATTTAGGTGGGTTTAATATTTTTTGTTGTCTGATTGCTGTGGTTAGGACTTCCAGTGGTATGTTAAATAACCATGATGAGAGCAGACAACCCTTTCTTATTCCTGATTATAGAGGAAAAGCTCTCACTTTTTCCCCATTGAGGATGATGTTGGCTGTATTTTTTTTAATATATAGTCTTTATTATGTTGATGTGTGCTCCCTCTAAACCTACTTTGTTGAGGGTTTTTATCCTGAATGAATGTTGTGCTTTGTCAGGTGCTTTTTCTGCGTTTAGTGAAATGACCATAGAGTTCTTACCCTTTCTTTTATTAATGTGGTGTATCTCATTGATTGATTTGTGAATATTGAACCACTCTTGCAATCCAGGAATAAATCCCATTTAGTCGTGGTGATTTTTTTTTTTTTTTAATGTATTGCTGGATTGAATTTGCTAGTATTTTATTGAGAATTGTTGCATCGATGTTCATCAAGGATGTTGGCCTTAAGTTCTCTTTTTTGGGGTGGTGTCTTTATCTGGTTTTGGTACCAGGATAAAGCTGGCCTCATAGAATTAATTTGAAAGTTTTCCTTCCTATTCAATTATTTTTGGAAAAAAATTGAGAAGAATAGGTATTAATTCTTCTTTAAATATTTGTCAGGATTCACTGTGAGGGCATCTGGCCTTGGACTTTTGTTTGCTGAGAGTTTTTTGATTATTGATTCAATTTCATTGCTGTTTATCTGTCTGTTCAAGCTTTCTGTTTCTTCCTGTTTCAGTTTTGGTAGTTTATATATTTGTAGGAATTTATCCATGTCTTTTACATTGTCTAATTTGTTGGCATATAGTTTTTCATAATATTCTTTTACAGTTGTTTTTATATCTGTGGTGTTGGTTGTTATCTTCCTCTCTCATTTGTGATTTTACTTATTTAGGTCCTTTCTTTTTTCTTTTTGATAAATCTGGCTAGAACTTTATCAATTTTACTAAGTTTTTGAAAGGAGCAGCTCTTAGTTTCATTGATCTGTTCTATTTCTTTGTTGTTGTTGTTAAATTGTTTAGTTTCTATATCATTTGTTTCTGCTCTAATCTTTATTATTTCCTTCCTTCTTCTGGCTTTGGGTTTTGTTTGTTGTTCTTTTTCTAACTCCTTTAGGTGCAGGATTAGACTGAGATTTTTCTTGCTTCTTAAGGCAGATCTGTATTTCTATACACTATTCTCTTATGACCAATTTTGCTGCATCCAAAAGGCTTTGGACATTGCATTTTCATTTTCACTTGTTTCTATGTATTTTTTTTTATTTCTTCTTTGATTTCCTGGTTTACCCATTCATTGTTTAATAACATGTTTTTTAACCTCCTTTGTGGTCTTTTAAATTTTTTCTTGTTATTAACTTCTAGTTTCATAGCACTGTGGTCAGAAAAGGTGCATGGTATGATTTTAGTCTTTTTGAATTTGTTGATGCCTGTTATGTGACCTAATATATGATCTTTTCTGGAGAATGTTTCATGTAGACTTGAAAAGAATGTGTATTGCTGCTTCAATACGAAACGTTCTGAATATTCTGTTTAAGTCCATCTGGTATCATTCAAAGTGATTGTTTCCTTTTTTATTTTCTATTTAGATGATCTGTCCATTGATGTAAGTAGGATGCTAAAGTCCCTACTAGTATTGTGTTATTATCAATTAGTTCCTTTATGTTTATTATTGTTTTATATATTTGGGTGCTCCCATATTGGGTACATGAATATTTTTTTTAATTTTTATTTATTTATGATAGTCACACAGAGAGAGAGAGAGAGAGAGGCAGAGACATAGGCAGAGGGAGAAGCAGGCTCCATGCACCAGGAGCCCGACATGGGATTCGATCCGGGGTGTCCAGGATCGCGCCCTGGGCCAAAGGCAGGCGCCAAACCCCTGCGCCACCCAGGGATACCGGGTACATGAATATTTATAATTTTTATCTTTTCTTATTGGATTGTCTCTTTTATGATTATATAATGCCCTTCTTTGTCTCTTTTTATAGTCTTTGTTTGAAAGTCTAGGTTGTTCATATAAGTATTGCTACTCCAGCTTTCTTTTGACATCCATTTGCATGATAAATATTTCTCCAATCCCTCACTTTTTATTGGCAATTGTTTTTAAGTCTATTTACATTGAAAATATTTATGATAGATATCTATTTATTACCCTTTTATTCCTTGTTTTGTTTTGTTTCTGGAGATTTTCTCTGATCCTCTTTTTGTCTTTATCATTTTTACTGCCTCCTTTGTACTTAGTCCCATTTAATAATTCTTGCAGGCTGGTTTATGGTCGTGAACTCTTTTAATTTTTGTCTGGGAAACTCTTTGCGACTCTTTCTATTCTGAATGATAGCCTTGCTAGATAGAATATTCTTGGCTGCAGATTTTTCCCATTCAGCACTTTGAATACATCATGCCACTCACTTCTGCCTTGCCAAGTTTCTGTTGAGAAATCTCCAGCTATCCTAATGGATTTTCCCTTGTAAGTTAAGGATTACTTTTGCCTTTGATGCTTTTAAGATTTTTGTCTTTAATTACGATACTTTGCCAATTACAATATCTTTGTTGTTTGCCTTCTTGTGTTGATTTTGATGGGAGCTTTCAGTGCATTTTGTATCTGGATGCCTATTTCATTCCTGAATTAAGGAAGCTTTTACTATTATTTTTTCAGATAAATTCTCAGCCTCTTTTTCTCTCTTTCTTCTTCTGGGACTCCAATAATACAAATGTTTTATGAGGTAACTGAGTTCTCTAAGTGTATTCTCATGTTGCAGAATTCTTTTTCTCTCCTGTTCAGCTTCATTATTCTCCATTATTTATCTTCTAAGTCATTTATTCATTCCTCTGCTTTTTCCAGCCTGCTGTTCATTGCATCAAGCCTGTTTCCAATCTCATTTAGTGTATTCTTCATCTTCTTTTTTTTTAACACTTTTATATCTGGGCTATATATCAGTTTCCCTGGTATCTTCTATTCTTTTCTAAAGCCCAGTGTGTATTCTTTTGATTCTTTATTTAAATTCTCCATCAGACACATTACTTATGTCTGTTTCACTTAGATCTCTGGCTGTGACCTTTATCCTGTTCTTTCATTTGTGATAAATTCCTCCTTCTTGACATTTTGTTAAAGTATCTGCCTTATCTTCTGTGTGAAAAAAGACAGTTGCCTTTTGCTCCTGAATGTAATTGCCTTATGAAGAGGATGTCATGTAGTGCCCAGGGTCTGACACTTCAGGGAGTGTCTCTAGTGTGTTCTGTATGCACTATGTTGTTGTATTTTGGCTTCTCTATCAGGCCAGTTGTCTACAGAAGCTCTCCTTGCCTTCCATGGGCATTGTTTGGTCCTTGGCCTGAATGTTGAAGTTTTAACTATGTGTGCTATAGTCTGCATATCACATGAGACCTGACACTAATTCCACCAGAACTAAGGTGCTATAGAACTCTGGTTAGGAGGACAGCCCATGTGGCTCAGCAGTTTAGCACTGCCTTTAGCCCAGGGTGTGATCCTGGAGACCCAGGATCAAGTCCCGCATTGGGCTCCCTGCATGGAGCCTGCTTCTCCCTCTGCCTGTGTCTCTGCCTCTCTCTCTGTGTGTCTCTCATGAATAAATAAATAAAATCTTAAAAAAAAAAAAAGAACTCTGGTTAGGAGACATGGTATGGACAAAGTTTTGTGCTGGTCTTCTGGCAAATGGACCCACTGTGCTAGATTGAGGCATGTTTAACTGAGAACAGCAGCCCTCCAGAGCACAGCAGAGAGGATCTTGGGGTAAGAAAGTTAGGCAGCCAGTGTCTGTACTGAGTTCTTTCCCTCTGGTGGCTTGCTGGTTACAAGAACTCATGAAATTCAGCCTCTTATTTTCCAAGCCAATGACTTGGGGAAACATTTTCTTTCTGCATCTCCTTGTGTGCTCCACTCTCTTGTGCTTCTCCATGACTGGGGCTCCCTCCCCTCTGTAGTACTGGAGATCTGTTTCTCCCCTAAACCATCTCTGTTCTTCCTACTTTCTTCAGTGTGGCCTCTTCTCTCCCTTTAGTTGTGGAGTTTGTTCTGTAAGTTTTCAGGTCAATTTCTGGGATATTTAGGATGATACAATAGTTACCTACTTGTGTTGTGGGGCAAAATGAGGCTATGGTCCTACTCCACTTCTATCTTTCTGTCTCCTCCTATATTGTCAAAGCATAACATATCATTAGCATGGTTTGAGAGTGGAAAGAAAGTGGTTGGCAATTAGAATTATAACTTCAAAGATAAAATAAAAATTCTAAGAATTATTTTATCTTCTAAGAAGAATAAAAGAATAATGGTTTAGGGATATACCAATAATATCACGTCTAAATAACATAAGCTAAAATTCATATTTAGAAAATAAAGTTTTATTATCATTTTTAAAATAAATCGAGATAGTCTCAATAGTAAAGGAGATACAAGTTTCAGTGTTAAATATCTGTTAAAATACATTCAATACACTTTTCTGTAGATACAGTTCTGGCTTATTTAAATCATGATATGTATTTTTCTGTACAGAAACATTCCTCAGGTTTTAACATTGCACAATCTCTTACTATTATGCTTCTAATTAAAATTATGATGTTTCATTAATTATAACCTCAATATTATTAAATATTAAAGCAACTCAATGAAGGTACTCATGATTCATGGACAAATCCAACTTTTAACATCAAAATCATACTATTTTTAAACCTGGAAAAGAAAGCATTTCTAATTGAGGACATTGAAGATTTATGGATCATTTACACGTATATTTTCAAATGTTCTGTGCCCTTTTATGTGTTTTTAGTATTTTAAATGCTACACATTTTAAGAGTGAAAAATAATTGATTGGCAGACAAAATTATCACCTTTGGGAATTATAAAGGGGGACAATAGAAAAAACAAAGAGACGATCCAATATAGTTTCAGATTTCCAGTGAAATTTGTACTTTGGCTGAAAATGTCACCAACAGAGTTTCCAAAAATGATAGTCATAGGTGTAGTAATACAAAAAGACTAAAGAAATGTGTGAAGAGACAGTATGAAATCTTCTGTGGGGGACAAAGAGGACATATCACAATGTCAAATATAAAGTGAATTTCAGCATATAACTTCATTTGTTGCTACCTTATCTTTGTCATATCATAGCCACCAACCACCATCACTCACTGAATCCTTCTCTATTTGATTATATAACTAATTCTGTCAATCTGCTCTTGGAAATAACCTTCCTTTATCCCTTCTTCACTTGCTAACTGCTTCTTTTTCCACCATTATTCTTTTCTCTGAACATTTCTGATGAAAATGAACTGTGTTAGAAGAAAATATCTCATTCCTGGAGCAAGTAGAATGTGAATTACTTTGAAACAGATGCTGTTTTTTTCTCCTTTCTTTGTCCATGGTTTTGTGCATTTTGTACTGTAAATATACAGCCTATAAGTTATTTATTGTATTTTTATACTTTCTCCATGGATTTCCAAACTTTTCATTTTGTAATGACTTTATTTATGTCTAATATCTTCAAAACAATAAAAATCATTGAAATCAGAGTTGTTTTCCTCAATTTGTAAAATAAATGTGTGTTTATGAAAACTAATAAGATAATAACAGTGATTTCTCATGATTAATTTTATATGTAATAAAGTTTTTGGAACAAGGAAATTCAGATAAAAAAGAAAGTTAAATTAAAAAAATGAGGGATATTACTTCAAGTAGAAAAATAGTAAGTTGCACTTAAAACTTGTTAGACATTTACATTTTCCTTAAATTGATACAGTAAGATTTAATTTCATTAAAGTTTCACAGATAACCTCAGATGTAACCAAATAATTTTTAAAGAGGCATCATAATTTAATTTTCACTTAGCTCCGTGAATATGTTGACTGTTCTGTGTATGAGTTTGTGTTTTATCAATGACTTGTTTCTCAGAGCAAGTTGTTCTTGAGAGCCCAGTCACAGAACACTTCAGGTTCTCCCTAAAACTATGCCTACTCCTAACACGTTGGTAGGACTTTCAGCAACTCCTATTCTATCTTTCCACAAGAAGAATGGTCTCTCTGAGCACTTTTCAAGCTACAAGAGAATGGAGTTTGGTCCAGAAGGACCTACTTGGGCAGTCTCCCCCTCAATTTGTACATTCAGTGATCCTCTTTTCCCTTCAACCTCTTCTTTGCTTCTGATTTTGATACCTTTGCACATGTTCAGGATGCTAGCCTAGCAATTAGTTCCTCTCTCGCTCTTCTTCTGGCCATAATTATGCAATTCTGAAAGAACAGGCTTTCTATATCATCTATATCGCTTTTATTTTCATGTCCATTTCAGTATAGAATCTAAACTTTCTGATTTAGTTGACTCTGCCTTCCTCTTAGTATACCGGAGCTAATAGGATTTGAATACAATTTTTCTCTCATAAGGGGAAATTTTCAGAATATGAAAGTTGCTAAAAATTACTATGCTAGTGGTGAAAGGGTATTACCATTCGCAATCTCTATATATTCATATTTCAATAATCCAAAAGCAACCACCTTCTAACTCCATGCATCCATCCATGGAAACAATTGCTAAGGTAGCCTGGAGAGATTGCCTTAACTGAAATGTACAAGACAAGAAAATTTTATATTTATGTTACTTTGTACTATGGGTATTTTATGTAGTGAACTAAGTATGCTGAAACCTTAAGAATAAAATCATTAAAATATTTGATTTTTAGGATTCCAATCTAGACTATTAAGAGCTTATTTTTTTAGTCTTAGGACAAAGATTATGTTGCTTGATGATATAACATTATCTTACAAAAGCTACTGTCTTGTATATATAATAATATATTTATACTTAAAAATATATTTAATATAAATTCTCACACATAAGCCAGTAAAAATAAAGTTTTCTTCTACTTTTATACTTTAAGAAGTGGCTTTATAAAATAAAATGATTTTAATATTCTACTTGTAATTGTCTTCAATTACTAGCAGCCAGTTTGCTATGTTGTTTACGAACCATTATGCTCCTTACAATACATAAATGTTCTATTGAAATGTGTTAGATCAATTGAAAAATGTAAATGTCAATGACAGAGCTACCAGGAGTATTGGCATTAGAGCATATCAAAGGAAAGTCACAAATTAACAACAAAATAGTTTATCCAATTAAAATTTAATACTACTCAAATCTTTCAAACTGTTCACATTCAGTTACTTGGTAGAAATACTTTATTTCCAACTTGTCAGAATTGATTATCATAAGCACAATTCCTTAATTAGAAACGAAAAAAATTATTCATTTGCTAACCTTTAAGACTTTATTATGTTCTCTTAAAGAGCTTTGCTAATACTCTATTATATATTATAATCTTTAATTATGTATTGATATATATCCTCCCTCAGTAAAATAAAATAGAAATTAAATAAATCAAATGAATAATTTTGATAACCAAATTGTAGATTAAAATTTGATAACCAAATTGTAGATTAAAACCATTGGAGAAATAAGCAAAACAATGGATACACACGTAAAAATGAGCACTGATGAATCAGAAAAATAAAAAACAAAAAAAAAACAATAATTAAATATGGAGGAAGGATATTAAGTTAAAAAAATATTTCCAGGACAAATATATAACTAACTACATAGTGCTTAAAAATGTAATGTATGTATAATAATCAAATAAATAAATTCACCAAAACTTATTCATTGAGCTCATAACTATGAATCAAATGTAATTTCTCCTATTATTATATATAATATATATAATTATATAAAATAGTAATAATTGTACATACCTTCATATGCTAACTTTTTACTCCAACATACAACCGAACACTTTCCTTCCACTTTGAACTACTATGTCTTACAAAAATGAGTTAAAAAAACTAATGCTAGGCTACAAAGGTTTTTTGTTTTTGTTTTTGTTTTTGATTTTTACAGTAGTTCTATGTTTTCTATTCCAAGAATCTGAAATTAATATTAATATTAAAACTAATAGTTATTTTAAATCATACATTTTGATGTGACTATAAGTATCACATAGATTCATGTGAATCACTTTATGTTCCCTTTTGCCTTCTCTTGTCTTGAGATTTGGTCTTATTTTCCTTGAATAATTTTCTGTTTCCTACAGGTTATAGAAGCTCTACTGTCTGAATTGTTGGGTATCTGAACTTGTCTTTGTTCTTTTCCAAAGAGGGGCATATAATTATTAGCTCACAATCAATTTTCCTGCAAATATCTTTGAATGATTTTGAAATGTCTTCTGGTTTCTAGTGCTGAAAATGGAAAAGCCAATACTTATCGGTCAATTTTTTTTCTAGATAAGTAAGCTTTTTTAAAATATAAAATTGTATTAGATTTTCTGTTTCTTATGTTGATTCATAAATGTCACCATAATTCATGTGGACATATACCTTTTCTATATGAAATACTGAGAACTCAAGATGATTTTCAGTTTCAACACTCAAATATTTATTTAGATAAGAGATATCTTTTCTATTAATTATTCATATGTATTAGTCCAACATTTGTTTGTTTTATCATTCTAAAGTTCCTGCTTGCCCAGTAGATCTTTAGGATCTTTCTTTCAAAGCATCTCTTTTCAGTTTTGGATTCTATTTCTTCAGTATTCTTGCCTTGTTGTGAAATATTTTATCTGTTTGATATTCATAGTCTTAATTCATTTCTAGGAAGTGATTTTGAAATTGCTTATATTTAAAGTTTTAGGTATGACATTGTTTCATAAAGTCATTTTGTCTTGAAATAGTCTTCTCTCCTATTTAACATAATTTTATATTTTCTTCTTTAACTCTAGTGCAAATTCTGACTATCAAAGTCACACATTATCCTGACCACCTCATCTATGAAAGTACTCCATTTTTCTTGCAGTCATATTTTAAATGATTTCTATACTTTACTTTTATTAGTAACATTTATATATATTTCTTACCACATTAAATATTTATTGGTTTGCTTTTTTTCCACTCCCCTAACAAAATAAAAGCTAATTACAGCAGAGAGTTTCTCAGTTGTGTTGAAACAGAATCATTGGTCATTTAGGAAATGATTAAATACGCTCCTTGAAACTTCTAATTATTTTTGAAATTAAATTCTTTGCTTTACTTCTCTAAAACAAGTACAGGCAAAGCAAATTTTGTCCATATAGAAAAGATAAATTTTATTTCACCTAGAAAGAAAGTCTTCTGGTATAAAAGTATCATAAGTTAGCCTCCCGAATATACTCATAAAGCCATAGGCAGCATTACTCTCCTCAACACACCACAAAGGAGATTCAGTACACCTGCCAAAACTCCCATGTGGCTTGATAAATTCATGTCTTTTCCACACCCACCTGGTTTTCCTGGCTTCTCAGGCAATGAAAAGCACTCCTATACTAACGTCTAGAGAAACCCTTGACAAGCTTAAATTCCATCTCTCCTAAAACAGAATGCTTAATTTGTTGAATCTTTTTATTAAGTAATTGGAAAAGAGAGAAGGCCTCCATCTTTTTTGGCCTTTCTTCTTGTTGCTTTTGAGATCACTATATTTTATTAGAGTTCTTTTTAAAATAAAAATATTTTGTGTTATTGTTTTTAATTCAAAGAAATATCACCATCAGTCGGTTTAAATTTTATTATGATACAAATTTGAATATTACTGCAAAGTTTTTAAGACATCCAGTGTAATAATTTTATGTATAGATGAAAAAACTAAGACTGGGAGAAGAGACAATAGCTAGCTCATGGCAGATGTGAAATTAGAGAACAGAACATCATTTGTCCAAGCTTGTACTCTGCTCAATACACCAAGTTGAATCATAATAAAAAAGATTTCACTGTAGATACACTGACAATATATGGAGGTATTTTTTTATGTTAAGATTTAGTTTAAATTTTTTTAAAGTTTTTTAGTTTTTAGTTTAAGTATAATTAATGTACAGTGTTATATTAGTTTTAGGTATACAATAAAGGGATTCATCAGTTCTACATTCAATGCTTATGACAATAAGTGTACCCTTTAATCCCATTCCCCTATTTTGTCCAATCCCTCCCCCCCAATCTCCCCTCTGGTGACCACCAGTTTGTCCTATATATTTAATAATCTTTTTTTTGTTTGTCTCTTTTTTTCCCTTGGCCATTTGTTTTGGTTCTTAAATTCTATATATAAGTGAAATATGATATTTGTCTTTCTGTAACTGATTTATTCTGGTTAGGATTATACTTTCTAGATCCATCAATGTTGTTGCAAATGTCAAGATTTCATTCATTTTTTTAAACGACTAATATTCCATTGTATATCTATACCACATCTTCTTTATCCATTCATCTACCAATGTATATTTGGGTTGCTCCCATATCTTGGTTATTCTAAATAATGCTGCAATAAATATAGGAATGCATATATCTTTTTGAATTAGTATTTTTGCTTTATTTGGGTAAATACTCAGTAGCAGAATTACTGGATCAAATGGTAATTCTATTTTTAATTTCTTGAGGAAACTTTACACTGTTTTCCACAGTGACTGTACCAGCTTGTGCAGTGTTGTCTCATAATTTTAAATCAAAGCTTTAAAAAGTGTAATGAGGGCAGCCCTGGTAGCTCAGCAGTTTAGCGCCACCTTCAGCCCCCAGTGTGATCCTGGAGACCTGGGATCGAGTCCCACGTCATGCTCCCTGCATGGAGCTGCTTCTCCCTCTGCCTGTCTCTCTGTCTGTCTGTCTGTCTCTCTCTACTCTCTGTGTCTCTCATGAATAAATAAATAAAACCTTAAGAAAAAATAAAAAATGTAATGAAGCATACAAATAATTGCATTAATAATCTACTTTTGATATGTTTAGTTTGAAATTTTCTTGTATAAAAATTTTACCAAAGAAACCACGGCAATTATTCCAGAAAACACTGTGTGTATTGTCCGTGCACACAAGCTAAATTGCACTGTAATCTTTTTGTCATTTATAACTTCCAGATTTTTCAAAGCAGATAACTTAACTCATCCTACTTTGTCACAATAGAGCTAGGGAGTACATATTTCATCCTTTTAATCTCTCACTTTAAGTCTAACTTCAGAGCTCCTTAATCATACTTCTGAGTTTTCTTCAAAGCCCCTTTCCATTTGTCAGCATCTTTATGACACTGAAGTGTCTCAAACTGAAAACAGTATTACAGGTGTGTGACCTTATCAGCCTTTTATTTATTGCTTATTTTTCACCTGTCACAAAAAATAAAATGGAAACCTTATATGACAGGACACTTCCAATGTATGGAATGGCACTGTTATATTTAAATGGAGGAACTCCATTTCTCCCATGGGATATGTAATTGTAGTACATCTTTAAAAAATTATCATCATGTTTGCCATGACACAAATCCATGACATTTCATATAAAATTTAGATATTCAGTTTGAGTTCATATATGCTTAGTACTCTCAGTTAACAGTTAAAGTCCAGTGGTAACAAATTTCAGTTCTGCAAGATTACTCAAAAGATTTCCAAATATAAAAGTATAGCAATTGTTATGTTGGAATATAACTAATTCTTTAAAAGTTGGGGCTTTTGTATAAAAGAAAATAATCATTAGCATCACAAAGTTTTAAAACACTGTCTAGAACTTAATTATCAGCACTTATTAAACACTTGAGTATTTAATAAGAGTAAGAAGGAAAATTAAATGGCTTGTGTTTATTCCTTTCAAAATATAAAAATCTGAGAGTTAGCCAGGAGGTAGTTTGGGTAAGGACAATATTATACCCCTTCAAAGTGAGATGGAGAGAGAGAGATAGAGAGAGATTGAAAATGAATTAAAGAAAGTAGCTTTACTTTCTCTTCTCTAACGTGGAAAAAGAGTACTGTTCCTTATGATATGGGTGGTCACTGAAGTACTAGCATGTTTCAGGAAGCAGAAGGCTCTCAATCACTTTTTCCACAGGTTATAAAACAAGTAGATGCTTTGGTGAGAAGAGTGTGCCTAGAAACTTCCCATAGAAACATAAGAAGACCCAAAGGTATGTAAACCTTTGCTGCACCAAGTGCAGCAGTAGAGGTATGTGGACATGCAATCCCAGAACTAGCCTACCTGAGTTGGAGGAGGTGTGCACAAACCCAAGAGCGTTGTCTGACTGGCAGCAAGTTAGGCATCTTCAGGCAGGCCTTCTATTGCTTGGTAATACAATAGCATCTTGGCTTCCTTGTCAGGTGGAAGCAGGCTGAAGACTTTCTTATTACTGTTCAGTGGTCCTCTCCCAATTCCCCTAACAACATGTCTCAGTGGTCTTAATGTGGTCAGGGACCAGCTTTTTGGTCAGGCTTTTCCTGTATGGAAGCATACTTCTACCTTGATGGTCATTCACTCTAGTCACTACAGTGCTGTTGGCATGGTGGCCCTGTAAATAAATCTAACTCCCTAGGACAGCATGAGATCAGTGGTTCTTTACAGGGAAATTTATGAGCATGTGCCATCAGCAAGAAATAAAACTTTATTTTAAACTCATGGAGATTTGAAGGAAGTCTATGCCGCCCAATCTTGACTATACAAAATGATATTAAAAGGTCTTTTGTGGGCAGTCCCGGTGGCACAGCGGTTTAGCGCTGCCTGCAGCCCAGGGCGTGATCCTGGAGACCCTGGATCGAGTCCCACGTCGGGCTCCCTGCATGGAGCCTGTTTCTCCCTCTGCCTGTGTTTCTGCCACTCTGTCTCTATGAATGAATAAATAAAATATTTTTTAAGAAGTCATTTGGGTTTTTTATTTGTTTTAATTTCCAAATTGACAGTATTAAAATATATTACTTTGTTAATTCATTAAATCTTGGACGATATTATATTACTTGTATTTTGGGTGTCTAATGTCAGCTATATGTATCGTCTAATAAAAGACTTTTTAAAAATGCTTCATCTTCGCTTTTAAAATATATATATATATATATATATATATATATATATATATATATATATACATAATCTCTAACTTTTAGGATGTAGATCTTTTTCTATCTGTATCTATTTATCAGTCTATATATCTAAATTACCTATATGCTTATACTGCCTATCTGTGTAAATCTTAGTTGTTGTATCCACTGTCCACTTGATTTGTCTAGATCTGAGAGCTCTGTTAAAATATTCGTTTACTTTGCACATATCATTCTTTATGGGCATCTCCCAGTAGTTTCTGCTTAATGAAAGTTTTCACTTTATTATATGTTACCTAGATATAAATAAACATTATATCTTCTTTGTGAACTGTAGTTATAGCAGCTTTTCCCTCTTTATCTTTTTTCTAAAGAGACATAGGGTGCATGTGTGGCGGGGGGCGGAAAGGGCAGTGGGGTAAGGAGGAGAGGGAGAATCTCAGAAGTGGACTCCACGCTGATTGTGGTGCCCAACACAGAGCTCGATCTCATGACCCTGAGATCATGACCTGAGCAGAAACCAAGAGTTGGATGCTAAACCGATCAAGCGACCCAGGTTCCCCTCCCTCTTATCCTTTTAAGAATATTTTGGGAACTAACTGCTATTCTATCTATATCAAAGTCAGTTCTTTGATTCATTTTTATTTAATAATTTTTATTTAAATTTGACCCATTAAATTTTTTTAGCCTTTTTAGCCTTTTATATTTTAGTGTGCTTTTTGTATACAACATGACGATAAATATTATTTTACTAGATGAACTGGAAATTTTCTTTTTTAGTAGATGAGTTAACTTACCTACATTTATTGAAATGTCAGATTTGTTAGATCTCAATTCTATAATATTTTAGTGATCTTTTCCTTTATTTTTTCTTTTTTTCTAGTTTACTTATTTACTTTCATTTAATATTTAGCAACACATGTATTATTAATTTTGGTATCAAAGAAAGTAAAATGACTAAAATCCAGTTTTAATTAACCACATAATAAGAGACCTCAAGAGCAGAAGAGAGTATACTCAGAGAATAGGAATGGTAGAATATGGAACCGAAGTTATTATATGACTCTCACATCATGATTATTATCATCTATCCATTCTTCTATTCACATTATTTAAATATGATTTTGATCCACTTCCAGTATTTATTTTTAAAAAGTGTAAATAATATTGCAAACAATAGCATCTCCAAATCAATATGATTTAATTTCTATGCCCTTTTCTATCTCTAAAAGCTACAGGAAGGTATGCACATCAGCATTATTCCAGTTGTATAGACAAGGATTTTATTTTATTTTATTTTCCCAGTAAGGAACATCACAGACTCCCAGGAATGCAATGATGTAGTACAGGTTCTACCAGTTTGGCATAATACAAGTCCATCTTGAATATCATTGCTTTCCCACTGTTATTATCTAGAAGAACAGCTTTAAGTGTCTGCCAGCTATAAAAACTAGTACAATTTAATATGCATGGGGACAACATTTATTCTTTTGATTATTGGTCCCAACGTCTCCAATGCCCCAGGCAGTCATGGGATTATTCTGTGAACTGCTGCAGGACAAACCATGTTTTGGAGTGTGGAAGCTATGGCTCCCAACATTTGGATTTGAAATAATATCTAAATATTTGGATCAAATTTTTTCAAAATTTTTTACTTCATGACAAAGAGAACTTTGTGTACCACCAACATAAGAAATTGTTATGTTTTATCACCTTTAATGGAGTAATTTAGTTATCAAAACTATGTTCAATTCAAACACTCCATAAGGAGATCTCTTGGGAACTGTCATTGACATAGTAACAAAAAAGACTTGGTGGACCTTAGGAATTTACTACTCTGCAAAGGAGATGGAGTCAATGTAAATTCAGGCTTTCCAATGTAGGACAATGCATTCCCAAATGTATTAACAAAAAGAGGAATTATAATTTTAAAAAAAGTTAACAGAATTGAAGTGAGACTCATAACAGCTTTAAAGGAATGTGCTTAATAATGAATAGTGATAATAAATATAGAACTAATCCAAGTAGTTGTAAAATGTTTCACTGTAATGATAAGAAGGGAGAAAATGAGATTATATAATGAAAAGAAAAAAAAAAACAAAAACTCCAATACTATTAGTTGAGTTCTTTGGTTGTAAGCCATAATAGCAATTCAGATTACTTAAAGAAGGGGGTCGGGTAATTAAAGAGGTGTGTGTGTGTGTGTGTGTGTGTGTGTGTGTGTGTGTATGGTATGATTGTGTGTATTTCTTGTAAGTTTGGGAGTTATGGGAAATCGGTTTTGATAGCAAGACAAGAAACAGAAGAGAACCTATTCTACCATGAAACACATCACTGGCATGAATAAATATAGAATTTCTAACCTGGAAAATTACACACACACACACACACACAATATTAAAGGCATCAGCAACATGGAAATTACCAGTAAATGATACAGTCAGCAAGTTTGCAATTTATTTCAAAACAGCAATTGGGTTTTAGAATCTCTCTTACACATCCCCCTTACTGCACCCAGGCGGGTCAGAACCTCTTGCCTATTCTAGGGACCAACTCATCACTTTGAGGGAATGACCTCATAGTGGACTTACCTGAGATCTGATGCAATAGTCTTCTATTTATCCTTACCTTTGGAATTATATTAGTTGAGGCTGCTATAACAAAGTAACATTGACCAGGTGACTTATAAAAAACAGAAGTTTATCTCTCACACTTTGAAGGTCAGAAGTCCAAGATCAAGGAGGCAGCACAGATAAGTTCTGGTGAGAACTCTCTTCTGGGTTACGGGATGCCAACTTCTTACATCCTCACAAGGTGAAGAACAGAGCAGAGGAAGCAAGCTCTCTCATAATTCCTATAAATATATAAACCCCATTTATTAGGGCTCACTTAACTATCAGAACCTCATCTAACATTAATTCCTCCCCAGATACCCATCTTCTAATACTATCAAACTAGGAGCCAGCCAGGCCTCCTCCTGCTGCCACCTCATCAGGGTGTGCAGCCCTAGGCCAGGCCCCTGCTGGAGTAGGAGGGCAGAGCCTCTGTTATGCACCTGAAGCCATACTGGAAACTGCAGAAGAAAGTGTGACCTCTGGAAATTATCAAGGAAACTCTGAGAACTCCTATGAGCCACCAGGAAGCTATGATGAAAATGATGAAAAATGCAAAGCTAGGTAAATGAAACCAAGTGTCTTTCCTTCAACCTCTCTTGGTAAAGCATCATCTTGAAAGCCTTTTGGGATTTTTTATCCCAAATGTTCTGTGCAGCATGAGTGGCAAGAGTACTATAGAGAGCAGCTCGAATGTTAAAACCAAGAAGAATGCACCATCTGCAACAACCCACCAGGGTGAAGAAAAGGAAGGGCCATTTGATATTTGGGCTGTTGTGGAGCTGGGAAATACCAAGGAGAAAATTACATTCTTTGCAGACCACCATGGATAGGACCTATGAAAATAAAGAGCTTCTGGGATATTGATGGGAAAGCTACTAAAGGAAGGGAAAAAAAATCAGGAGAATCTTTAAAAAGCCAAGATACAATTAGAAAGGATGAAGGAAGTCAACAGCAGGTGCTACCAACCTGAGCCCTTTGTGTGTGGCATTGAGCACTGTTCTGTGCATTATGTGAGTGACAGTGGCAATTGGGTCTATGCTGGGAGGCTTCTGTCAGTCATTACAGATAGTTGCCTTCCTTGAGCAAAGAGCCAGTGCCCTGCCAGCTACTGTATGAAAAACTGTACTAATTCACCTGCTGTGGCAAAGTTTCCTGGGCAGGCTAGACGTGTACTCCCAGCCTCCGAGCCCTTTTCTGCTCCAGGAGCTTGTGAAGAATCCACAGAAAGGGGAAATCCTGAGGTTGGGGGACCACAAAGTGAGGATAATCTGTGTCCTTGACATAGTAGCCAGGCTGGAGTCTCAGTACCTGAAGCAGCAGAGCCAGCATGAGCCTGGGAACCTCTCAAGGAATGACAGCTTCTGTTGAAATGGGGACCTGGTGTTGCTTGCAAGTGGCACTCAGGCTAATGAAGACAAAGCAAACAGAGGCACCTTAGGGGCACCAGACAATCAGGTGAATCCTGTGGGGTCTGTATATTGTGGACTGTGGCCCCTCACGAGCTGACCACTGTTCTCCTAAGGGGAATGAGTACCAGCACAGGGCTTCTTGAGGCTGTCTCCCATTGCCAGCACATGTGAATTTCCTCAAGGACAGTGCAAAATTTGAGCCAGACCAGCAAAATTGCTATGAAAAACAGCAACAGATATGATGTGGAAATGACAGAGGAACTTCCTGGGTCACCTTTTCCTCCTTGCACTTGTCCTCAAGTCATTGAATTGCCCACAGATGCTGTTGATTGTATAAGTAGAGAGTTTGTGCCATTCACTAGCCAAAATCTTGATCAGAGAAGAAAGGACTCTTGGGCATTATTATCACTGTGCCCAAGGTAAAGCAAGACCAGCCTTCTAATTTAGAGTCCTGTGAATACCCACGTCCAGGGATGTTGGCTTTTTGTTTTTTTGTTTGTTTGTTTGGTTGGTTTGGTTGTTTTTTTGTTTTATTTTGTTTTGTTTTGTTTTGTTTTGTTGCCATCTGATCAGCACCTGTCAGACTCTTCCCAGTTGAGAGAAAACACAAGGAGTCATTTGAGCCCAGCCAGCTTCAGGATGCTGCTGAGTGTGACAGTGCCACTGAGGAAAAAGGTATTTCAGCTAATGTATTTGTCCTGCTAGCCTCTCCTATGGAAAGTACATTACCAGTGCTTAAGGTATCCAATCAAGAAGCAGGAGTCTCATGACTTTCTAGAGAGCAGGTTAAAAGTCTAGAAGCTTTTGGAGCCTCAGCAGGACATGACTTTTATGCCCCACCACCTCATGGTGAAAATCTTCAGGTTACTTCCCACCAAGAGCTTCATGGTTCTTAAAGATATCTGCTGTTGTTTCAAGTTTATCATTGAATAATGCAACATCAGACCTGCAGATTCCGGCTGGGTGCGAGATCCACAATATAGAGAGGACCCTTGCAAGCAGTACGAGAAAAAATACATGAAAGAGGATGTATCCTTGGGCTGGTGGCAGCCCAAGCCCTATTGCCAGACATTGCCCTATGGGCCGGGATACTGGATGTGCTGCCATCGGTTTCAGAAGGGCTTCCCTGGCTGTAAGCTGGGTCCCTACTTGCCACAGCTTTAATCAGGCAATCCAGAAGAAAGCAAAGGGGACCAAAACTGAAGAAGAATACTAAAGTCTATGCGAGAGGCAACAAAAGGACCCATTTTTAAAATTGCAAAACACCTACATCTACCATTCAAGTGAATGTTGCCTCTCAAAACCATCACTCAAGGAGAATCTGTACTTATTCGATTGGGACTTCCATTGCTCAGGCATTTTTTAAACTCTCGCTTTAAATAAATAAATAAATAAATAAATAAATAAATAAATAAATAAATAAATACAAACAAAAAATAAACTCTCACTTTATGAACCAGACAAGGAAATTGGTCTCCTTGTCTTATAGTGGTGCCTCCCATTTGGTCCAGGATGGTATCCCACAATTTGATTCATGTGGCTGTGAATATGCCCATTCTCCCAAATCAAATCCATCCTCGGAGGACAAAGACTTGCCATCATCAAAGACTTTCAGAAGAGTTCATTGCAAACTATGGAGACAATTCCCCAAAAGGGGTTCTAGAGACGTTTTAAACGCTAGTACCATATTTGAAGTAAGTGAATAGTGTCCTATGGAAAGAAGAACAGCACTCTCAGATGAAAAGTATGCTTACAAAGGAAAAGTCAGGCACCTTACCTGAGCCCTTGAATGCTTGCTCTGTGAGACTGAAGTTTGTGGTTGGAGATGGATTTCTTGCCCTGTGGTGTTTACACTGTATGTGATGGTCGTCTTCTCACAGGGTTCTGAGAGTGCACATTAAACCTCAGCGCCTTTACCTGAGATGAGTGCTTTTGGCCCTCTGTAAATAATGCTATTAAAACCAGTTGTATATAGTGGACAGCAGACTGAACATAATCCCCACAATGCAGCTAGGATAGTGTTACGGCTATATTTATATGGGCTTTTTTATTTTATTATTGTCTCGTCTTAAATTGGTACATCCTGTACAAAATATGAATGTTTCAAAAAAAAAACTATGACTGTTTCCTGTAAAATATATGAATGTTGGGATCCCTGGGTGGTGTAGCGGTTTGGCACCTGCCTTTGGCCCAGGGCGCGATCCTGGAGACCCGGGATCGAATCCCACGTTGGGCTCCCAGTGCATGGAACCTGCTTCTCCCTCTGCCTGTGTCTCTGCCTCTCTCTCTCTCTCTGTGACTATCATAAATAAATAAAAATTTAAAATATATATATATGAATGTTTCAAGAAGAAGCTCTAGATAGTTAAGAGATTAACCTGTTGAAGATATCAAATTAATGGTTTAACTGGACAACCTTAAAATTAGTACAGAGAACAATCCTGTTATATTTTAGCAATCCATCAAGTTTAAGAGGATATTATATAGTCAAATTATAACATTCTTGGCTACCTTACTCCTTCTGTCTGGTTATGATTTTTTTTATTTTAATAAAAACATTCATTTAAAAAATAATAATACTATGGCACTAGACAGTAGGGTTTTCACATATGAATTTTGAGGGGACACACATTCAGTTAGTAACAGGAATATATCACCAAGACTTATTCCACTATTAAAATTTTCAATCAGTTCTACCCACCTCCATTGTAAGAAATGGCAGGAAATAAAGAAAGATATGGGAAAAGAAAAAGCACAATTGTAAGTATTTTCTAATCATCTGTTCATAATTTTTGTTGGTATATGGTATAAGTCAGGATTTAACATTTTTTTTTCAAAAGACAAGACCTACTATTCTAGGACAATCTGTTTCAACTGCTATAATATGAATCCTTAATTATTATTCTACACTGAACAACTACTGCTGATTCTAAGCTTTTCTTTAATCCTAGTCCAGTAATTTATCTGTCTATTTCTGTGGAAACTAATATTATATTGTTTTTATTACTTTAACCCTGTAGTTATTTTCATTGTCTATTGATGGGTTCTGTTGTTATTCCTTTTTTTCTGAAAATGTATTTATAGATTTATTTATTATTTATTTATTTATTTATTTATTTATTTATTTATTTATTTATATTATTTATTTGAGAGAGAGAAGGAGTGCATGCAAGAAGAGGGGGAGCAGAGGAGAGGGACAAATAGACTGTGCTGAGTGTGGAACCTGATGCAGGGCTCAATCTCATGACCCTGAGATCATGACCTGAGCTGACATCAAAAGACAGAGGCTCAACTGACTGAACCACCCCGGTGCCCATATACATATATTTACACATATATATGTATATATGTAGTTTTTTATTTAAAACTTCATATACCAAATATCAGAAAGGGAGACAGAACGTAAAGACTGCTAACTCTGGGAAACGAACTAGGGGTGGTAGAAGGGGAGAAGGGCGAGGGGTGGGAGTGAATGGGTGACGGGCACTGGGGGTTATTCTGTATGTTAGTAAATTGAACACCAATAAAAAATAAATTAAAAAAAAAAAGAAAAAGAGAAAAAAAATAAAAAAATAAAACTTCATGTACCATCATAAGGTTTAAAATATCCTGCAACTTAAATACTTATATCCCACAACTTTAGAACTGAGACTTAACTGAACTAATACATCTTATGTTAGTTTATAAGGGGATAAAATAGGCAAGAAAATAAAAATGTGTGCTATATATAGAAATATATTCATAATTCATATATTCTTATTCACTGAAGAAAATACTCTTACAAAAGTAGTCCTGATTCTGCAATTGGTTACATGGCTGTAGCTTGTATTTATAAGTATCTTTTTTTATAACCCATCCATATTTTCTTTGTCTTCAGCAATTACTTCAACTGGTTATAGTTCTTTGCATGATGGGACAACCAAAACTTGTATTCCTCAAATACATGGGTCATTTAGACCTGCCTGAATTGAATTGTTGTAATTTCCCGTTGACACAATGTCAGAGTTTATATTCTCAGTGCTACTAACTGAAGTAGGAACACTTGCCTCGCCTTGATAAAATTTTATCAGGATAAATTAAAATACATTGTCAAGGGGGATCCCTGGGTGGGTCAGTGGTTTAGTGCCTACCTTTGGCCCAGGGCCGGATCCTGGAGTCCCGGGATTGAGTCTTGGGTCAGGCTCCCGGCATGGAGGCTGCTTCTCCCTCTGCCTCTCTCTCTCTCTCTCTCTCTCTCTGTGTCTATCATGAATAAATAAATAAAATCTTAAAAAAAATATATCATCAAAAAATTTCGTGTGCAATACAGGTACCCAAGATTTATTTTTGAATATAGGTAAAGATAAATTCATGCATATGCATATATGCATATAAATTCATGCATATATGACTGTTGAGTATAGCAATGAATATGTTGTTAAAACATAAAAAAACTATTTAAATGCAAACTTGAATATCCATCTAAAGGAAAAAGTGGGGGATCCCTGGGTGGCGCAGCGGTTTGGCGCCTGCCTTTGGCCCAGGGCGCGATCCTGGAGACCCGGGATCGAATCCCACGTCAGGCTCCCGGTGCATGGAGCCTGCTTCTCCCTCTGCCTATGTCTCTGCCTCTCTCTCTCTCTGTGTGATTATCATAAATAAAAATTTTGAAAAAAAAAAAATAAATAAAGGAAAAAGTGCATGGTGTTATAATGAAAACCATTATTTGAATGGCTTATAATTACTCAACACACCTTCCATTGTTATTGTCCACCCTCACCTCTTTGCAGTTTCTCATGCATAGGCTTCTATTATATTAAAGTAATTGCTGTTTTTCACTATTCCCTCATCATTTTGGTCTCTGTAACACCCTCTACCCCACATACTAAACCATTTTCTTTATACACATTTTCACTTTTTTTTTTTAGTGAACTCCTCATTTTAAAAATCACATTGCGTGCTTCTCCATTGTGAAATATCCCATGAGTGAAATTTATAGATGTCTTATTTTCCTTTGCAATATCCCTGTGTTACAGAATACTTAATATTTTAGAACAACCTGCATTTATCTCCAATATATTTTGTGCTTCTTTTGGATACTAATGTTGTATATTTCAAAGTATGTACCTCTAGTACATCATCAGACAATAGGAATTGCCCTCAGAAATTACAAAATAAATGAACATTTATAGATATGCTCAAAATAGTATGTGAATGACACGTCCTTGTCATTTTTAAATTTTAATAAATTCATTGTATATGTGCATAAAACGATATTAGAATATTAGGGAAACATGTTTGATAAACTAGGAGTCATTATTCATAAAAATGTTCCATTTTCATGAAACAGAGTTGCATAGCCATTTTGGGTTAGTAAGTTTTGCTTAAATCAGAATTATGAGGGCACCTGGGTGGCTTAGTCAATTAAGCATACAATTCTTGATTTCTGCTCAAGGCATGATTTCAAAGTGATGAGATAGAGCCCCACATCAGTCTCCACTCTCAATAGGGAGTCTGCTGGAGATTCTCATTCTCTCTTTCCCTCTCCCCCTCCCCGCTGCTCATGCATGCATTCTTTCTCTCTTAAATAAGTAAGTCTTAAAAAAAATCAGAATTAGAATTTTGTAATTAAGCAATAAATAACAATAATAGATTTAACAATTTATAAAAAATTAATCTGGAGATTTGAACCAACAGTAACTGGGATTCTACAAGTAATCACAGTCATCATACAGACACTGCTTACCATTTTACAGTGTCTGTATGACGTAAAATATTTTGAAATGATATTTATCCAGTCATTTCTCTGTATTATACAGATTACATCCTTAAACTTTTCTTATTTTATCAATATTATGGCTGTAGAGTAAAATAATTTGATCATAATATTGCTTTTTTGCTTTAAAAATTTCATGAATTTAGGGTTAAATCAACATCATCTTAAAACCACTGAAAAATCACTTATGTAGATGGGTTTTATTATATGCTTACTAAGTTTCAGGAATGTATTTGATCTCTTATATTAATTGTATCTCATTTTATAATACATTTTCATTGTATTTATTTTTGTTAATTTTTTTAGCTGAACCAATTGATTGTCACAGAAATTAGTTTCCTTCAAATTACTTTTATTGCTACAGCCAGAAGTAGAATGCATACCTGTAAAACTGCAGTCAGACCTATATCCTAGAAACCATGTTTTGTTTGTATTTTGTTCACTCATAAATGTATTAACTTACATCAAAAATTTATATAAAATAGTTTACTAATAAACATGTGGAAATTATACTATCATAAAATTTTAAAAATATCAAAGAGCTACTACAAATTCTTATTTTAAAGAAGTTGAATTCCATACAGGTTAGGTGGTAGAAGTTTCTCGACTAAAATATTTTTATGTTACTTTCAAATTTTTATGGGGCAACCAATTTTTAAAGATATTTAACACTAATTAGATAATCCATACTATTTTGTAATCTTGGGAAGGGGGAATGTGCTGGTTATTTACCTATTACCTCTCAAGCTGATGGTCCCCCTTATACCCTGCTCTCTATACTGGGTCTGGAATCTGAGGATCTGTTTTAAAACTACTTTTCTGTTAGTGTCTTAGGGTTATGACCATGCAAAGCACTGGTGGGTAATTGGAAGGCAAACGGGACAAGGAACCTTCTATTTTTCTGTTTCTACATGAATCAGCATTTCTCCAGCCTCCAGGTTGGCTGGATATTCATATGTGTGTTTTGCACTTCAAACATCAGCTCTCTGAGCCTCCTCAGAGGATCCAGCTCTGTCTCTCTCAACTATCTGAATCCAGGACATGAGTCTAAGGGACCCTCTCCAAGCTCCTAATTTTTGGCAACCACACTTCTTCCCTTTAGTTATTAATGCTGTGGATGGTACCTGTTTGCTGCTTCAGTGTTCTATCTGACTTGCAGCTTTCTCAACAACAGTGGAACCCATTCCCCATATCCCAGTCTAATAGGCAAACCAGACCTGGACTTCTCCACTACCAATATAGTACTTTGATCAGAAATATTTTATTTTTAAATCTGCAACCTATCAATTATTTGGCTTTATCATTGAGATATTTTATAAATTATATTTATTTTATACAGAGCAGGGTTTTTTTAATACAAAAAGATTTTTTTGATTATTAAAACAAGGCAAGTAAGATAATTCCTATATTCACACTTGTATAGATCTTACTGAGAAATTAATCACGGTATTTTAAACATTTCTGTCATATGTCCACCAGTGCTGCTGACATTCCATATGGAAGCTAATCTTGACAGTTTCATGTGCTCGGATAGTTGTTCTTGCTTTTCTCTCCCGGTTGGAACATCCTTCTCTTGTACTTCTTGACCCTTCTCAAATTCAAAGGAAGTTACTTGAGGCTTGAAATGAGGCTTCACCTTTGATATTAAGTTTTTCAAAATGACAAAGACATTTTGTTACCTTTTCTGGCAAAGAGTTCATTTTTCCTTTAATTGTATATATTCCAGTATTTATCATAATTTCTATAAATTTGGTATGCACATGGTAGAAACAAGGATCCATATAGTCATCTATTTTAATTGATGAAATCATTTAACATGGTATTTCATATATTAACTGAATTTGGTTGAATCATACAAATATAGTAACTATAAATATGTTTAAAAAACATTATAGAAACCAATATCACCAATATTTTATTGCCAACAATACTTCATCCAAAATGCAGTACTATATTCTACTAAGAAATAAAAATAAATCAACTAATTAAAACCAATTTATATGTGAATGATAATATAAGTATTTTCAGTTAAATTCCTAAATTTATTTACCTTTCTATAAGTATATCAAGAAGTTGAAAGTCACTAATAAAATACACTGCTAAATAGAAATATAAGGCTTTGTTTTTAACACTGAATAACTTTAGTAGACAATTTTATAACCATAAATCTGTTCTATAACTGTAAACAAAAAAAGACTTTACAAAAAATTCATAAACAATTTAAGCAAAATAATACATAATTATTTTTACCAGTTAATATTGATTTTAACTTTGTTTATAGAAATCATAATTTCAACTAAAGTCTTTGGTATATACTCTTTGGACTATGGTATTTTCTTTTCATCCAAGTGGGCTGTTATCTAGCACTAACTACCTCTAATATATTATGATGGTATTGTTAACTTGTTAGAATAAGCAATATTTAGCAAATGTGTTTTCTCCAAAATGAATGCTAAATTTTCCCATTAAGTATCTGAACTTCAAAGATATATTTAGCTTGATATTTTTTTCTCTTTTTCTCTATAACTAGTTTTACCCCCACTTCATTTTTCCCCAGGAAATTAAACTTCTATTACTATGCCTATCCATTCAACAGATTCTAATATTTAATTATCTCATGCAGGCTAGGCACTGATATTGTGGTAATAAATTGAAAAGATTCTGCTCTCACGTTGGCTTACAGAATTTGTGGAGGTAAATGGTAAACAAATGAAGGTGCAATTAAACATGTAATTTTAATTGTGATAAGTACTAAAATTATCACATGTAAAAAGTCCTGATGCAGAACATTTGCTTACTTTCTTTTGTGTCACATTTCTAGTACCAAAAACAGTGCTTAGCATGGCATAATCAGTAAGTTTTGTTTTTAGTGCTTTTTTAAACAAATGATTTAAAAAGACAAGATGTTTAATTTTCAAAAGAATACAAAAGTGAGCGCCTTTTTTTTTAAGTGAGTGTCTTCTATTAAAAAACACAGTGTCCTTATGTAGGAAACAAATATGCAAAACTAAACAACAGTCTGAATCAGGAGATAACTTCTATCAAAAGAATAGCAAAATGTGAACATAAGACATTTCCCAAAAATTAGGTCCAGATGCATTTGTCTGAAATTACTTCCCCTGGCATTGTAAAATGAAGAGCTCTGCTCAAGTGGAAGGGCTAAAGAATTACTTGATCCAAAAATTTGGATATTTGAGTTGGAACTTGATGGCAAAGAATTTACATGTGTGGAAGGGGTATTATTGTGGTTATTGAAATACTAGAAGAGAAAAGCAAATCTAAATCAACCAGACTTAACAATAAAACCAAGAGGTAGTAAAAGGTATATTTTACATTGTGTTGCTCTTGCTTGAATCAAGATTTTCTAATAAATTAGAAGTAAGAAAATCATTTACACATAACAATCAACACATTTCCTTTCAAAGCATGGTATTTTAGAATGGATGCTTGTGCCCTCTCCAAAACAATTCATATGTTGAAATCCTAACCCCTACTGTGATGGTATTAAAAGATGAGACCTTTGGGAGGTGATTAGGTCATGTGAATGGGATTCTCGAGAATGAGATTAGTGTCCTTATAAAAGAGACTCCAAAGAACTCTCTTGTTTTTTCCCACCATGTGAAAATAACTGAGAATGGACTAAGTCATATGGGAAGCAAATTTCTTCCATTAAGAGAAACCCTTACGCAAGCATCATAAGATGAAGATAATTTGGTAGAGAATAATCATACTTCTTGCCTTCTATATACAAGGTGGCAAACAATGAAAAAAAATAGCTAGTCATAAAGTTTATGAAAGCACTATACCTTCAAGTCTCAATAGAGATAGAAGATAAAAAAAACATTGAAAATAATCTATCAATTTAATGCAAGTCTAATGGGGAAGACTGGATGATATAGAAGAGATTAAATAGAAAATGAACAACTAAGAAGAAAGAAGATTTCCAAACTACAGTTAATTTATAGAACAGTTATAGAGTGTAACTTGATGCAATTACAAAACTTTTTATACAACACTTAAAACAGTATTTTTAAAGTATTGAAAACATAAGAATTACATTATTATTATATCTGACTTTGTAATCTATTTGTATTAAACTGTTTCTTTAATTATACATATTTTATTTCATTTTTATCATGAAATCTCAATGAAAAAGAGTGGTTTTACCAAATGCCAAAAAAACCCTCAAACATAGACTTCTTTTTTTTTAAAGATTTTATTTATTTAATAATGTGAGACAGAGAGAGAGGCAGAGACACAGGCAAAGGGAGAAGCAGGCTCCATGCAGGGAGCCTGACGTAGGACTTGATCCCGGGTCTCCAATATCACACCTTGGGTTGAAGGCAGGCACTAAACCACTGAGCCACCCAGGCTGCCCTCAAACATAGACTTTTAAAAGCAGATGTACTTAAATAAGTTGTTCAAAGAACAATTCCTAAGAGAGTTCTTAGTTAAACAATGTACACAGCAATATTTACAGTGTGGTCCTTGAAGAAGAAGATTATATATCATACAGCATTACATTTCGGTGTAGAGACACAAGCTTTATTGTGAGTATGTCATCCTGAAAACATAACCAATTTTTTTGAGCCTCAATATTGTCAAATTAAACATCTTTAAAAGCAGCAATTCACATTTATAATCTAAATTAAGGATCATGTTCAATAAAATATTGCATCCTGGCATATAGTGTGAAATTGAAGTGTGGCATTGGGTACAAAAAGCAAATTCAAGAGTGTAAACAGAAAATAAGGTTGGGGAGAAACAATATCCACATTAGTTTCTGAGTTTCAAGGGACTTTTACACAAGGATAATAGTACTTTAGAAAATAAAATTGTGATTTTTATTGCTCTAGGTCACTGCTATTGAGAGTTAAAGTTGATTTTTGATATATCCTTTTCAACCTTTGTAGTAAAAATTAAATAAAGAAACAAACAAAAGAGTAAGTTTAGTGTTATTTCTCTAGACTCAAGTTTAAGCCCAATGTCCTTCCAAAAGATAATGCTTGTCAATCACTCTAACCTAGTTAACCTAGTTAACCTTCACATTGCCCAAGTCATGGGCTTTGCATGTTTTAAAATTTTCAACTTTTCTCAATTTGAAGCTTATGGAAAAATGAACTTAAATGTACATTATTTGTGATGTTTAGAATTTCAAAAAGTTTTGAAGACATTGATCATTAATGGTTATTTTACAAAGTTACTATATGTCTATTGTTCGACTAACTTCTCCAAGATTACACCTAATATTATAACCAGAAAAAGAAAATATTTTTCAGTCTTTTTCAATAATTAAGTTTGTTCCTAAGATTTGCTGTACCAAAATTTTGCTTATGTTTACTTACTTCTGGATTTGAATCATATATTATTCATGTAGGCTTTAAGGGAAAACTGCTCCATTAAAATAAAAGTGAAGTCCAGAAAATCTAATTAAAAAATAATTACCATGAGTGCAAAGAAGTAAAAAATATTTCAGACTTTGAAAAATGCTTCTTCTATGTAAGCCTTCCATTTGGTTATCACTATTTATTGAGATATTCAATATTTAATGTGGATTTACTACACCTAATAACATTTTTTAAAAATGTAACCCACTCCAAATGTGTTCACTTCGGAGAGGCCCTCATTCATATTTCACTAGGGAAACAGGGAAAGTCATCAGAAAGAATCTCTTTAAATTCTTGGTAAAGACTCATTCATTTTGATAATAAACTGTTCAAGCATCTTAATTCTAACACATTAAATTCATCTCCATTGCAAAGAAAAACATTTCATTTAATACATGAGGGTTACATTATGGAAAATAGATTATACAAAGCAAGAATACACATAAAAGAAAATATATTAATTCTTAGCTTACAAAACATCTAAACAAGTCATACTTATTAAGGGAAATCAGCAAATTTTGAAATACGGCAATATCAAGGCTTTTGAACATTTTATAAAGACTTTCTTACACTCAACCTTAACCCAAAAAGTAAACAATAATTTTGACAAGTTTCACTGTTTTCTTTATGTGAGAAGGAAATATGAGTTGTTCACAGTTTATTTAGAGTCTATGATTGCCTCACATAAAGTAATGATAAAGTAAACATATAAACACTGAATTTGTAGAGAAAAAGCTAACCTCACAATGTCTTTGCTTGATGTACTGTGTGTGTGGGTGGAGGGCACTCATTCTCTCTCTCTCTCTCCCCCCCCTTCTAAGGGCATTAATCCCATCATGAGAGACCCAACCTCATAACCAAATTTAACCCTAGTTACTTCTAAAGACTTTATCTTTATTTTTTTTTTTACTTTATCTTTAAACACCATGACAGTGAAGATTAGGGCTTCCACATATGAATTTTGAGGGGATGCAAATATTCAATCCATAGCAAGACTTCAAAAGATTGGTAGGGAAAGATATGGCAAGCTATATACTAAATGAGATACCAATGTCCTATAGGGAATTAAGAAGGAAATGCTCAAGCTATTTATTTTTAAGTCTTATTGTCTCAATTATTTCTACTCTTAGCTTACCTTCCTCTTGAAGATATAAAAAGGCTAAAGTTAAAGAGGAAAGGAAAAAATACATTTGGAGGGAAAGATGAGTCCCTCCCTGTCACTGTCTCATCCCTATGGAGGGAAGTGGAGGGGGTGGTAGGGAATTTGTCATCATATTGACAGATCCCCTTGGAATTTGGGAACAGCAAACAATGTGCAATTCATGCATGAATAGCCTGAAGTTTTTGTATCTGCCTGAGATGGCAAAACAGGGAGCAACGTCATTGGGACTAGCTACATTTGTGTAACTTTGGATTATTTCTCATGTACCAGATGTGTGCCATGCAGAGAAGGAGCCAGGCTGATGCCATTTACAATGCTGCTTCAGAGGACTGTCTGGAGGGGTCATATAATGCCAGCAATAAGGTGGACATCTGAATGAGCAGGCACTGAGAAAATCATAAGCAATCAGCCTAAGAAAATGCACTGCCTTAGTCAAGAAAATGGAATTTCAATATTCTCTAAGCAGTTATGTTTTAAGTGAAGAAACTGAAAATGTACTCTACTTGAGCGTTATCTTTGATTGCATTCCGAACACCAAGAGAACCAAAATCAAGCCATTATGCAACTAGGCGAGTAAAAAATGTTTCTGCCCTTTAAACTTCTTTTTTAACCATTTCTCTCACTGTTTCCCTAGGGAAATCATACTCCATGTTCAAAAAGAAGGGAGAAAAATAAAAGAGTAAGTTAGGAAAAGAGAAAAGGTCTGCCAAACATTCCTTTCCCACTTAGAAGTCCACCTTGAAGGGGGCCTAGATCAGGGAAATGAAGAATCTTTACTTTAAATAAAGTTTAGTTTTGCTATATTACACAGGATAATTTAATTACTATGTAAACTTTGGTGAAACTGAAATAACTGAGGAGGTTATGTTGTTGTGTTGAGTAACCACAAAAGTGATGAAAAATTTATTGAATTTTATCCTAGAAAAGGGAAAGAATTAGCCCCTCAGAATGGATTTGTTCAAGAAGTATGACAAAAAAAAGAATGTTTTCTCCTGCATCTTGTGGAATTCAACTCTAAATCTTCACTAAGCATGAAGTGAAGAATATTGCACGGTATTTCTGATGCACAAGACCTCTAAATGTTGTATAATTATAATATACCTAAGCAATAAATGGTGGTATCTGGGACTCAGATATAATTTGAGTAAAAAAAATCCCCTCAATTTCTAGTGCTATTCTCTTTCTCCTGGGATCTTAGATCTAATTACTGAACTTGACTGAAAGCTTTTTAGAAGCTAGCAATCTTTTAAGAAGTTCACATGTATTAGTAACTATTTTAATCTTCACAAGAATGTGTATATGTGAGGAAACTGAGACAGGGGAAATTAAATGATATGACAGAAAGTAGAGGTAATTACCAGAGTCAGGATTTGAGCAATGGATGTGCAGATTCACAGCTTTGTCTTAAATGCTGTGCTTTACTGTTTAATTTGTGATATCTGATAGCCTGGATTGGTTATACAACTAACTCTTAAGGACCATATTTTGATGTTCCTTTATGGAAATTCACTCTTTCCACTTCTTTCCTTAAATTCATCATGCAATTTGAATTAATTTGAACCATGCTGGGAAAATATTTTTAACAAACTAACCAGTAATTACCAACAATGAATTATATTTAAGCTATAGATCATCCTAGACAAATTTTATATTTTTCAAATTCTCAATGTCTTCCCACTTTGTCTGATCTGATGTAGGTTAAGCATTTTATTAAATTCTCTATCAAAATTGTTTTTGTCAATTCCCATATAGTTTTAAAAAATTATGATTAAGATTATAAGTTATTCATTACTTAACAATTGAACTATTAAAGTCCTATTAAGAATTCTCCCTTTTAGGGCAGCCCCAGTGGCATAGCGGTTTAGTGCCACCTGCAGTCCAGGGTGTGATCCTGGATACCCGGGATCGAGTCCTGGGTCGGGCTCTCTGAGTGGAGCCTGCTTCTCCCTCTGCCTGTGTCTCTGCCTCTTTCTCTGTGTGTCTCTATGAATAAATAAATAAAAATCTTAAAAAAAAAGAATTCTCCCTTTTACCTCTGCATAATGATCCTCTAATCCACAAGATGTATTTTGCTTAAAATCTTGACTGGCTGTTATTAATTACACTCTTATTTGTTTGTATTTGCCTGACATGTTGTTAGCATCTTTGAAGAAATTGTTTGTTTATGAAATATTGCATACACATCTATGATAGTTTGACTAATGGTTCACCAAAGATGTGCACACTGTAAACCCTGATGCTACACCTGTGAATATCTTAACATCACATGCAAAAAGGGAATCAAAATTGCAGCTGAAATTATATTTGCTAATCAGATAATCTTAAAATAGGGAGATTATGCTGGATTATCAAATGGTCTCATTGTAAACACATGGGCTCTTAAGACTGGAAGATGGAGGCAAAGTGTGTCAAAGAGATTCAACAGAAGAAAGAGGAGGAGAGATCAAAGCATGAGAGGGGCTCAAGAAAGCAGACACCAGACAAGTAGAAGTCCTAGTCTTAGCAATCAGACAACATAAAGGACTAAAAGGCATTCAAATCAGCAAAGAAGTTCAACTTTCACCATCCACAGATGACATGATACTCCATGTAGAAAACCCAAAAGACTCAAGCAAAAAATTTTTATAACTGATACAGAAATTCAGCAAAGTTAGAGGATATAAAATCAATGCACAGAAGTCAGTTGCATTTGTATATACTAACAATGAGGCAGAAGAAAGAGAAATCAGGAAATGGATCACATTTACAATTGCACAAAAACTATGAGATACCTAGGAATAAACCTAACACAAGATGTAAAAGATTTGTACTCTAAAAACAAAGGAACACACAAGAAAGTAATTGAAGAAGACACAAAGAAATGGAAAATACATTCTATGTTCATGGATTGGAAAAACAAATATTGTTCAAATATCTATGGTACCCAAAGCAGTCTACACATTCAGTGCAATCCCTATCAAAATACCAGCAATGTTTTTCACAGAGCTGGAACAAATAATCCTAAAATGTGTATGGAACCACAAGAGACACTGAATAGCCAAAGGAATGTTGAAAAAGAGCACAAAAGCTGGATGTATCACAGTTCCATACTTCAAGCTATTTTACAAAGCTGTAATCATCAAGACAATATGGTTCTGGGACAAAAACAGACACATAGTCAATGGAACAGAATAGAGAATCCAGAAATGTACCCTCAACTCTATGGTTAACTAATCTTCAACAAAGCAGGAAAGAATATCCAACGGAAAAAAAGATAGTCTCTTCAACAAATGGTATTGGGAAAACTGGACAGCCACATGAAGAAAAAAGAAACTATACCATTTCTTTACATTATACACAAAGTAAACTCAAAATGGCTAAAATACTTAAATGTGGGACAGGAACTCATTAGAATCCTAGAGAAGAACATGGGAGCAACCTCTTTGACCTCAGCCACAGCAACTTCTTGCTAGACATGTCTTCTAAGGCAAGAGAAACAAAAGCAAAAAGGAACTATTGGAATTTCAACAAGATAAAAAGCTTTTGCACAGCAAAGGAAACAGTCAACAAAACTAAAAGACAACCTACAGAATGGGAGAAGATATTTGCAAATGACACATCAGATAAAGGGCTAGTATCCAAAATCTATAAAGAACTTATCAAACTCATCACCTCAGAAACCAAAAAAGTCCAGTCAAGAAATAAGCAGAAGACATGAAAAAACATTTCTCCAAAGAAGACATACACATGGCCAACAGACATGAAAAAATGTTCAACATCACTTGGCATCAGGGAAATACCAATCAAAACCACAGTGAGATACATTCTAACACAGAATGGCTAAAACTAGGGACACTTGAGTGGCTAAGCTGATTAAACCTTTGTCTTTGGCTCAGGTCATGATCTCAGGATCCTGGGATTGAGCCCCATATTGGGCTACCTGCTTAAAGAAGCAAGGATCTGCTTCTCCCTTTGCCCCTCCTGCTGCTCATGCTGTCTCCCCCTTTCTCTCTTGTTCAGTCTCTCTCTCTCAAATAAATAAATCTTTAAAAGGAAAGGCTAAAATTAACAACTCGAGAAACAACAGATGCTGGCAAGGATGTGGAGAAAAGAGAACCCGCTTACACTGCTGGTGGGAATGCAAACTAGTATAGATACTCTGGAAAACAGTATAGAGATTCTTCAAAAAGTTAAAAATAGAGCTACCCTACAACCAAGCAATTGCACTGCTAAGTATTTATCCAAAGGATACAAACAGTGATTCAAAGGGGGCACATGCACTCTAATGTTTGTAACAGCAATGTCCACAATAGCTAAACTATGAAAAAAATCCCAGATTTTCATCGACAGATGAATGGATAAAGACTCAGCCATCAACAGGAATTAAAACTTGCCATTTGCAACAATGTAGATGGAGGTAGAGAATATTATGCTAAGTGAAATAAATAAGAGAAAAACAACATGATTTCACTCATATGTGGAATTTAAGAAACAAAACAGATGAACATAGGGAAAGGGAAGGAAAAATAAAATAAGGTGGGTGAAGCTATAGAGGGAGGCAAACTATAAGAAATGCTGAACTCTAGGAAACAAACTGAGGGTTCTTGGAGGGGAAGGCAGTGAGGGGATGCAGTAATTGGGTGATGAGCATTAAGAGGGCACTTGATATAATGAGCACTGGGTGTTATATGCAACTGATGAATCACTAAATTCCACCCCTGAAAATAATAATACAGTATATGTTAACTAAATCAAATTAAAAAGAATAAAATGAATACAAGCAGCATATGTAGGTGACAGCCTACAGGGAACTCAGTTTCACAACTAGAAGGAACTGAATTATTTCAATAATCTGAATGAGCAAGGAAATGGGTTTGCTTCTAGAACAGCCCTACCCACACCTTGTTTTTAGTCCACTCAGACACATGTTAGACTTGACCTTTAAGAACTTTAAAATAATAACTCTGTATTATTAGTCACTAAATTTGTGATAATTTGTTATAGTAAGAATATAAGACTACTATAAAAAATATTGTATATCAAAGTATATGCAATAGAATATTAAGGTGATACCCATTTGCCTCACTTTTGAGTACAGCCTGAATATAATAGATATCAATTACAAAAGTGAGTGTGAATATTATCCTTATATGTAATACTTATAGATAAAACTGAGGAAAATTAATTTTATAATTCTTAGAGTTCTCAGAAAGGTCAAAAACATCAAAAGGAAGACAAAGGATAGAGAATTAAGTTCCGGAGTATTTCTTTGAAGAAAGCCCTGCTGTGCACCTAAATTCCTGCTCCAAGGTCAGTGAGTTATACTTAAATTGAGAGATCCTTTGGAGAATTACTAAAACATGTCATACATGACCCCTGCATTTGGGGCACACTCGGTTGATTTTGATTTTAGGCCAATAAAAATATTGGGCAAATGAAAGAATTGGCAAGCTGCTACTATAGGAGAAAAGGCAGATGTTGAGAAAGAGGAAGAGAGATTGGAAGTACTCATAATCTTTTTCAAATTGATCTAAAATAAGTGAATCCCCAAACAGATGTAGAACTTGTAGAAATGTTTACCTAAGTTCATTTTTAAAGGAATTTTATAATAGAGAAGTTATGCTAGGGGTAAAAGTCTCCAAAAGTTATTCTTATAGGATAGACATTGGTGAGCCAAAAGCTGAGAGAATATTCTAAAGGAAAATATGCTTTGTTCATTTTAGGACCTTGCAGTCACCAATGATAGGAGTCTCTCCAAAAGCAAAAAAAGACAAAAAAGAAAAGTAAAAAACTGAAAACTCAAAAAAGTTCTTTACACTCAGGAAAGTGGCACTTTATATGGTCTTTTTTTTTCTTTTTCTAATATTTTTTTATTTTAGGGAACTAGTTACTTCTTACCTAGATGAAAGATTTCCTCCTTTCTAGGTATAAAGACCATATAAGGGATCCTTGGGTGGTGCAGTGGTTTGGCGCCTGCCTTTGGCCCAAGGTGCAATCCTGGAGACCCGGGATCGAATCCCACGTCGGGCTTCCGGTGCATGGAGCCTGCTTCTCCCTCTGCCTGTGTCTCTGTCTCTTTCTCTCTCTCTCTCTCTCTCTGTGACTATCATAAATAAATAAAAATTAAAAAAAGTTATGTTTGTTCTGCATGCTTGATACAATTCAGTAAAAAATGTATTAACACATTTAAAAAATAGGACATTTCTTGAAGCATACCCCTCAATTGCCTATGTCTCTCATTCCACAAGGCTAACAATCCTATAAATTTTGTTTTTAGCTTTTTCTTGCATTTGGTAATAGTTTAATGTTTATTCATATTTCCCAATAGGATACATTCTTATTTTTTTATATTTTTAAAATTTCTATGAATGCTGTTTTATTATCAATTCCATAAGTCCCTTTTCTTTACTCAACATTTTCTTATTGAGAGTCATTCATCTCGGTACTAGAACTTGTGATTCACTTATTCTAATATTAAAAAAAATAATATTTAGGATTTTATTGCTTAATTGCACAAGAATATCTTTAACCAATCTGTTGTTAATGAAACTTTGTGTGATTTTGTTTTTCCTGTTATAAACAAGGCTACCATGAATATTCAGATAGACATTTCCTAGTACACATATACTCAATTTTATCTAGAATACCTGACATAGTCACATTCATTTTTTTTTACTAAAATACTAACACATTTTGTTTTAGATTTATTTATTCTAAGAAAGATGAGATTAGACTTTATTTTTTAATGGATATTAATATTTTAAAGCTTTCAAATCTTGAACACGTGATTTCTTTTTTCTCACATCGCTCATAATTTTCTATTTCCTTTGTCATTTATTCAGTCCTTAAAGAAACAGTTTCTTGCCTTTGTTTTTTGCATATAAGTGTGTGGAAAGGTACTTTCAGCAGATAAATTGTAGAATTTTTATATTTGGATGTCCTGTTATAGTAGAACAATAATAATAAAGATGATAAATACAAAATAAGACACTCTTGATATTTTTGTTTTATACATTAGAAAAGCAAGGATCACCATTTGCTTATAATCACACAGCTAATCAGGGCTAAAATTAGAAAAAAAATCCTCTGTGTTTTTGCACAGATAGCAAGTTAATTATTGAACAGTTACAATATAGAAAGGATGATCAGTGTTAAACATTTCTGGGTTCGTTGCATTTATATTATCCTACTTAGACATGCAGATATTTTAACAAGCTCTTATTGTTGAAATAAAGAAACATACTTAACGTTGTAATGTTATTACATGAATATTTTGGCTTATAATAATGGAATCTTAGAATTATAGAAAATTTATTTGCATAGCAAAGACTTACCAATAGAAACAACCGATAGGTAAGTCATGATCTTTTATCGTAAGTAACTCTATTTGAAAAAATATATATAATTTGTATTTTATTTATTTATATTCTAATGTATATGCTTATTTCATACATATATGAACACATATGTATATATGTATATGTATTATAAAATAAAGTAAAACTGAAAAGCTAAACATGAAAGCCATACAATAATACATCTAAAAATTCAATGCAAATTGCTAAAGCTATATGCTGTATCTATATAAAATAGCCTAATATTTATCATCTGGTTTTATCAGACTGAGTTAAGATCTGTAACAATCCATAAAGACAAATTTGAAGAAAAAGTTGGTATGTTCTTAAAAATTGAGAATCTTCTTCTAAGAATGTAATATAATAGGCATTTTAATAATACAGTATCCCCACCTACCCACCCCCCTTACCTGCCATTATGTTTTGCATGATTATGGTTTGCACGGTAGGTGGTGTCCTGAAGCAGATGATCCTCCTGACTTACTATCAGAAGGTCAATAGTAGCCTGAAGGCTATGTCACAATGCCCATGACATTCCTCTCACTTCATCTCATCACGTAGGCATTTTATCATCTCATGTCATCACAAGAAGAAGGGTAAGTACAGTAGCATTAAGATATTTTGAGAGAGACCGCATTCCTATAACTGTCATTTTAGTACATTGTTATGATTGTTCTATTTTATTATTGTTGTTAATCTCTTATAGTGCCTAATTTATAAATTAAACTTTATCATAGATAGGTATGTATAGGGGGGAAAATGTGTATATAGGATTCAGTACTATCTGTGGTTTCAGGCATCCACTGGGGATATTCCCTGCGGATAGAGGAGATTACTGCTAACTGTTCAGAAATTTCATGAGACCATGAAGCAGTCAATGACTGCCTTGGGATACCAACATTGTTTCTACCCCCTTAAAAGAATCTCTACCAGTATGCAATTAGTATTTGTCAAATTATCATTTTATTATTCTAATGTTTATAAACATTTAAACATTGTATCTAGTCTCACTTCATTCAATCATAAAAAAATGTGGGAAGACAATGAAAAGACTTTATAGATATTACATTATAGATGTTTGTCATCAAATACTACAATGTTGGCAACTTAATTTTTATTATTCACAGTATGCTAAGATCACTTTAACTGTTCCCTTATAAAAACCTGTGTGGAAAAAAAATCATTGATTTGTATTTATTTTATTTTATTTTAAACTTAAATTACCATTAAATCTGTGAATACATTCATTCAGCAAATATTCTTAACATCTCTTCTTTCTAAGCACCAGAAAACATGCTAAATGTAAAAGAAAAGAATGAAACATAAAATAAAGGCTATACTCATATTAAAACTTAATTAGCAAAGATCGGTGCACTAAAGCCTGATTATTTACATTCAATTTGAATAGATTTTCATTTACCAGATTGTTTATTCATTCAGCAAAATAAATGAATGAATTTGAGCATGTAAATCCTAGGATAAAATTGTATATTTGAAACCTATTCTTTTCACTTCTCTCTAGTCTCTAACCAAAAGAATGGATTATTCTATATCCAGGATGGTTCCACTAATTAAAAAATTATGCTGGAGGTTAGGAAAAATAGGCAAAGAATAGTTAACATAGTGATTCTCAATTTCCCATTATACAAACCTACTTCTTACTAACATACAGAGACTATGTATTTTGCTGGGAATAGTGAATTCATCTGAAGAATCTTCAGCATGCTTGCAAATGTCTTCAGAAATTTAGTGAAAAGATAGGGCTTCCAACATGACCCTTCAGAGAGAGATAGTAAATGGCATCATCACAGATGGGGATATTTTTTCAAAATATGACAGTTTATTATGTAATCATATTTATGGATGTTCCCATTTTATTTTTAAATTTATTTATTTATTTGAGAGAGAGAGAGTGAGCATGAGTTGGGGGGGAGGCAGAGAGAGAGAATCCTTAAGCAGATTCCCCACTGAGCTCAGAGCCTGACACAGGACTTGATCTCATGACCCATAAGATCATGACCTTAGCTGAAACCCAAGAGTTTGTTGCCTGACTGAGTCATTCAGGTGCCTCTGGATGTTCCCATTTTAAACTGTGGATTCAAACTGACAGAAATAGACTTTAAAATATAATTTTTAAATGCAAAATAATGACTTTTTCTGATCAATATTTTCCATTTAAGTGGAGTTAACATGTATATAATTCTCAGAAAAGTAATCACATACTTGGTATTATTTCAAGGGTATATGGTTGAAAAATTTTGACTGTAACGCACAGTGAAAAATAAAAATCTAATCTAATTTTTGAATACAAAATGGAATTCAGATTTTTTAAATGCAAATCTTAATATTCAAAGACATATTTATTTTTATTTTAATGTTTATTTTTCAAGTGATATATATGTATGTGCATATGTGTGTGTATATATATATATTCAAGATTTATATATATATAAATATATACACATATATATAAATATATACATATATAAATATATATACATATATATATATTCAGGATATTATGCCTAATGCTCCTACTGTCTTCTTCAAATCTCTAATATATGAAAATCCAGAATATCTATTCCACAAATAAAAGTGCCTACATACCTCTTTGAGTCCTGCAAGTCACCCAAACCTATTTCAAAAATAGGTTTATATCACAGCAAATGAAATATAGATAGACAAGTGTCTAGATAAATTATTACTCTACCATAAACATAAAATTATTGACCAAATGTCTAAATGATTCTAGTTGGTAAATTTAGGTTTATAAAACCTATAATTTATATATGTAATATGTCCATCAGCTGAAGTTAGTAAATAATTGTTATTAGCAATGCTGTTTTGCTAGTTAATAATGACTTATGAATCCTATTTACCACAAGGAAGAATAATTTGTTGGGTCTAACGACATTTAGGGCTACTTTATTGCATGACTTCAGTACATACCTTTCATATCTAAGTCTATGTACACGTAGTGTCTAGAGCTATAAGGCACAGAGTGTGCAACTGTGCACGGTGGCTTTGTGTAGAATCCACTGGTTATATACGCAAATGGAAGTGCCATCCACAATTTGTCAACCTATGTTCCTACTCTTAGTCCTGGTTTAAGGTTCAACAATACATGTACTATAGATAGCTCAGTATATTCACTTGTAAAATAGGATTAAATTAGTATAATATTATAAAAGTTTTGTTTTGTAAAAGTTACATAGGTATAAACTACTGGATTCTGCTCACATAAGTAATCAAAAGTATAACTTAATTTAATGTTACTATTGAATTAATTAAATTCTTATCAATTTAATATAGCTATTATTTGATAGCATTAGGAAAACAATTTCCTGGCAAGATGAATAACTAGATATTTTGAAGTGATGTCAGTTTTAAGACATACCTAAAAATACTACCCATTAGGTGCTTATGATCAAGAGAAGTGTGACTTTAGAGAGCTCAAATGAATGATGCACAAGCCAAAGAGAAACACATTGATTCATAACTATTATTTTCTCTACTTAGATCTTAAAGATTATGCCTCCTTTGTTTGGCACAGAAAACAAAAACAGATTTATAAAGAAGCATTCAGAATCATGTCTACATGATAAGAAATCAGTCTAGAGTACTTACAAACAAACCCATGTCTGAAGTAAAGATAGCTAGTTATTGCCCACAGCACTCAGTTTACTACAGGGAAAGCTCAATTCTTTTTTTTTTTTTTTTTTTTTTTTTTTATCACAAAGGAAGGTAGAATTGGGAAAAAATTAATTGTCAGAACCAGTAAGATTACCTGATGCTATAATAGAAGAGAGATTAGCAAGCAGAGGAAGAGCTGGGAGAAAAAGAAAAACTCTGATGAGAACACTTATTTGTGAAATTTTGCAAATGACCTTCTGTAAAGAGTATATAGATATATCTAAGTTTAATGAATTTTCACTGGTGAAATTGAATTTATTGCATCAAAATTTATTTTGATGAATTACTGTTACAATCCAACTAATGAAAATTCAAGATACAAGGAAGCACATGGACATTTTAAATTCTAAATGAATTCATTGGTAATGCTATATGAGTCTACCTTTGAACTCACTAAGTGGGATTTCTCAATCTCAGATGTATCTATCTTAGTAACTCAACATATTTCCTCTTTACTCCTTCATAACCTAGCAATCCAGGCAATTAAAAATAAAATTTGTCTAATGTAGAAAATCTTCAGTTTTATTCATCAGTTCAACTTACTGAGTACTCATTGGATCAAACAAAAGAATATAGTGATGAAGAATATATTTTTTATGAAGCTTACTTCTACTGAAGGACGTTGAAAATAATCAAGATATACATGTAAAATGTCCAACATATTGTCTATTCATAAGAACAGAGAAAAATAAACTAGGGAAAGGAGAATAGGACATTTTGGGGAGGTGTTGCAATAGTTCCAAATTTAGAACCAGAGCTACTAGAGATTAGGTTTATCATTTATAAAAACTTGGAAGATTATGGAAAAAGCAAAAATGCAGAGAATATCACGAGATCAGCTCTGGGTGTGTTAAATTTTTTATATGTATTTGATATCCATTGGGATTCATGAGTATGTTGTTCAAAGGAGAGATTTAGGTTAGAAATAGAAATTTGTAAATAATTAGTATATGTATGCATGTGATATTTAAAACCAGGGAAACATATTGCCAAAGGAGTAATATAGATAGATACTCAGTTCAAGAGCAGAACAGACTCTAGTGTTATGAGGTTAGGATGTTTAGATAAGAGGAATCTAGCAGAGCTTACTGAGGAATACTGGCTAGAGAAAGGAGAATAAGTTTACTGTGGCAAACTAGAAACCAAATGAAGAAATGGGTTCCAATGAGAAAATAAATTAAAATGACAAGAGAAATGTGATTATATGTGTGTGTGTGTGTGTGTGTATACATATATATGTGTGTATAATATGAAGTCTGATTATATGTGCATATATGTATATGATTATATGTGTGTGTATGTTTATATATACCCACACACAGATATAAAGATACATACACACACATATAGTCTGTGTTAAATGCTGTTGATAAGAAAGATGAATATACAGTAACATGGATATTGTTGTAAGTGAAATGGGTTCAAGGGAGACTGGAAAGAGAAATTTGACACAATTTATACAGAAATTTCCTTCAAGGAATTTTGTGTAAAGAAAAGGATAAGGCTGTAAACGGATGGAAAATGGAGTCAATAGCAATTTTTTTTTTTTTTTTACTTTTTAAATTTTGTTTGTGTGAGAGAAATTTTAGCACATCTGTATGTTTATGGAAACAATCCAGTAAATAGAAATACTTGATGATATTGAAGAAAAGAAGGAATAGTATTATAAGGGTAAATACAAATTTAAAGAAAAAGAAATACTTTTTCCCATTCAAAAAGTGAGATACTCCATGTCTTACCTTTTCTTAGAATTTTCTAGAGACAGAATTTTCTTTAGGTAATTGTAAATTCTTTCTCTTCCCCTTTAATATATGTATGAAAATCACTTAGAAGCTAAATAAACCTCTTGCAGGTCTTACAGCCCAGGAATGTTTTTCTCAGGGACCTGGGAAGCTTCCCTTTAAAACACACCATCAAGGAATTTAAAGCCTTTATTTCACAGTTTCTGAGAGAAGGTAAGGAAGGGCTTTATTCCAAGTTGCAAAACTACCTTCTGTCATAAAGATAGACATTCATTTTTCCTTTAGATAAAGCCAATTAGCTAACACAAATGGTCAGAATTACAGGTGAATTTAGGATAAACTATGTGTAACCAACTGTGCTGTCAAGTCCTCTTCGTTAAGAACAGTTTGTCTTAAGAATACGCATGTCATGGGTTGTATCAGCTTGACTTCTATGAATGGGTGATTTTTTTTTTTCTTTCTTTAGTGGACTCCCTTTGATGTACATCACATTCTGGTTCAATGCTTATTCAATGATGAAATTGTTTTCTTTCTCTTCTTTTGTGAAGAGCTATCCTGGCTTGGCAGGAAATTTTGTTTTTATTCCCCCAATAGCGTACAGTGACTAAGTAGAAAGGTCTTAGCTAGGAGCTGAGAGGTTGTTCATCTTTATAGAAAGAGAGAAAGTAACAATCTATGGCCACAAATAAGATGAGTGTTTCATATTAAAGACAAGACAGCAGGCCCCAAAAAGAAATTACCTATGCCCCATATCACTGAACTGTGACTTAGAGTAATACAATTTCTACTCTCCTAGAAATGGGATCTTAAACCAGTCAGTTGGGAATCACCTGATCAGCACTAGTTAGGCAATCTGTCTGATAGACACCTGCCATTTCCCAGAAGAAAGTATCCTTGCAAAAATGAACCTGCTTTTTTTGCATAGTGAAACTTCCTAGTCCTGCTCCTTTCTCAGCGTATAAAAGTCTTTCATTTTGTACAGCTCCTTTGGAGCTCTTATCTGCTAGATTGGTTCAAATTAATTTTTAAGATAAAATTTTCAATATGCATCAGTTTTAACAGTAGAGATGGTGGTAAAACGTTATGGAAACTCTCTTTTGATTATTTTTCTTTTCTTGGTGATAAACGGGAGTGAGGCCAACAATGAGAGGATATGATTTTTGAAGTGCAAAAGCCTAAGATCACAAATGGTTACCTAGGTGAGTGGGGAGATAAAGAAATGCAGCACTTTTTCTAGGCATTGCTAAGGTCCATATAAGAGTAGTGTTTATTAATTTAAACTGAGTCAAATAGAATGGAGATGTTTTTCTCCAAATATCTTAAATCACAGTAGCTCTTGTACCAACTTGGTGGAGAGTTACGGGGTTATGTCTCAGATCAGTAAGCATGAAGAACAATAGAAAAGAAGAGGATAAAGTCATTGAAGGTTTAAGCAAGATAATGATTATAGTGACTGATGGTAAAATTCAAACTGATATAAACATATCAGTTACTTAAGACATATTAATTGCCTATTAGAGACCAGACGCTAGAATAAAATACAAAAAAAGAGAAAGTCCTTTTTGTTTGTTAGGGAGAGGACTGTAAATTTATGTAAACACATACATAAGTTAACTACTATCAGAATTGTTAAGCGCATGGAAAAATATCAAATGGGAAGGTAGATGTAGAACCTGGGAGGATAAGTCAGGGTAGGCCTGACTGCAGAAGGTCTGAACTGAGACCTGAACCCAAAGCTACCCTCGTAAGATTTGAGGGAATCACATTTTCAAAATAAAGTAGCAGTGAGGACAAAGATTGAATGAGCTTGACACATGTGAAGGATCAGGTGTCCCCAGCACAGTCAATGAGGGTTAACTGATTGAGGGGTAGATTTGGACGGGTAGGAAGGAGCCAGAACAGGAAAGGGACTTCATAGGATTTTATTCTGATTACAGTGGGAAGACATTGGAGGAAATTACGCAAGAGAGAAGTCTTTTAAAAATATACCCCTTGAAAATATAACTATGGTCATTCTGTGGAGAATGGATGTGGCATCTAGAAGTGGATCCTGGGAGATCTGAGGAGGGTTGTTAAGGGGATGCAGGTGGGAAATGATGCCAACTTAGAATAGGGCTTTGGAAGTATAGATGACTAAATCATCAGATTCTGGTATGTTCTGCAGAGTGGCCTCACAAATATTAGTGAAGCATTAGAAATAGAGGTAAAGAAAAGAAGGGGATGGGCCTAAGATGAAAGATAAAATACTCAGCAGCTGAGTATTTGTTAGTACTGTTTACCCGATCTCTGCAACACTTGAGATATGAGAGTGAATTGGGTCTTAGTTTCATGTTCCTTTTTCAAACATATACATAACTATACACTTTTTTGTTCTCTTTGTCAAACCATCATCTAGGATTTCACTTGGAGTTTTTGGTATGCTGACCAAGTCCTACCTCAAGAATGTACATCTCTTCTCTTTTCCTCTCTGTCTCAGTATTTCTTTGAAGTTCTAGAACCCTTGTCTCCCATATAAGAGAATGTGGGGGAATGGAAACAATTAGAGACAGTCCTCAATCAGTAGAGGGTGGAAGCTGTGGAGAGATATGCCAACCTCCTTTCTTGCAGATGAACATTCACTCCTAAGAGGCAGTCTGTTCCTCTCAGAGGTCCTGATAAATTGACTACCCAATGGCTACATTGCATTCTCAGTAGTAGACCCTAATTGCCTTTCTCTTTTTCTGCCTCATGCTCTCTTCTTCCTTACTTCTGCTTTGTGGTACCATCTTCCAAATAAACTAGCTGTGTCTCAGTCCCTGTCTTAGGTTCTACATTTAGGGTAAACCAAACTAAATCATATGTTTTTATTAAGGATAAAAATAGAAAAGAAAAATTCATTACGGATAGCAATACTTCAAAAATTTCAGACCTTAAGAACAATATAAAGAAACTCAAACTTGCTGATAAAGTGATAAGGTAAAAGGATTTTGAAACTAGAATTCTAGACTCAGCCTGTATATACAACTAGTATGGAACAAAAAATACAATTTTAGACATGCAGTGCCTCAGGAAATATATTTCTGAAAAATTAGCCCATGGATTCACTTAGCAAAATAGTAACAAAAACATGAATTAAAAAGAAAACTATTGGGATCCCTGGGTGGCGCAGCGGTTTAGCGCCTGCCTTTGGCCCAGGGCGTGATCCTGGAGACCCCGGGATCGAATCCCACGTCGGGCTCCCGGTGCATGGAGCCTGCTTCTCCCTCTGCCTATGTCTCTGCCTCTCTCTCTCTCTCTCTCTCTCTCTCTCTCTCTGTGACTATCATAAATAAATAAAAATAAAATAAAATAAAATAAACTATTGTGAATGAAAGAATTACCATGATAATTAGGGTCTGGTTGTAATTACTCACCCCTGAAGAATAACCAAGATATCTTGGTAGCCGTTCAGTGTACATATTTGAAGATCTACTTATGAGAAATTATCTGTATGACTGCCTGTAAGTAATAAAGCTCAATTTATAGTCTTTATGTTCCATACATTTGCCCTGGGATAAAACATGGAGGAAATATAAGTTTTTTTTAGGTTCCTGAAGATTAGTCTTTATCTTTTTTAATATTTTCTAGTAGTAAGAATTTAAAAGAAGTTGATTACATTTCTTCTGAATACTATTCCTGCATATAATGTATATTATCATATAGGTCTTTAAAAAGACAATAAAAATGACAAGATAAAACTAAATTAAAATAGCAACTCTTCTTAAGTGCAGCATACCAATATGCTATCATAATAACCTCACATTGGATACCACTGCTACCAATATTAAGTTCAAAAGTAATTTCTAATGTAGATTAGGTTCCATTTAGTTTTATAACAAAAAGTATGTTGAAATTTCTCTATCTTTGATATCCTTTTTACCTGTTGGTAAACCTACTGATAAGTTTGTGGGCACATGGAATGCAAAAAAGTACTTTAGTGTACTTTTCTCATCTGTCTTTTAATTCTTTTTTTTTTTTAATTTTTATTTTTATTTATGATAGTCACACACAGAGAGAGAGAGAGGCAGAGACACAGGCAGAGGGAGAAGCAGGCTCCATGCACCGGGAGCCTGACGTGGGATTCGATCCTGGGTCTTCAGGATCGCGCCCTGGGCCAAAGGCAGGCACCAAACCGCTGCGCCACCCAGGGATCCCATTAATTCTTAATTATAAACTGTTTTTAAGAAAAAAGAAGTTGAAATGAGAGGGAATACAGTGATGCAAGCAAGGACTTTGGAGATGGGAGGCAAAGGAGGCTAGGCAGAGGATAAAGATGAAGAGGAGGAGGAAAGGAAGGAAGAAGAAAAAGAGTCTCTGAGGCAATTTGGGATTTCCTTAGATGCAAAGGAAATTTCCCAGAAACTCCGCAAAACCCCATAGGACTCCTTCCTGATGTTCTGCTGTACTCTGAATACCTGGCAGGACCTCAGAGTGTCTGTGTGGTATGTGGAAGGGTTCCAGAGCTCTGAACTTTGCTAGTTTGGTAACCCAAACATGAATAGCAGCTGATCTAGAGAAAATAGGGACTGGAATAAAGGGGATTTCATTAGTAACTATTACATTGACAACTAAAGGGGACCATTAGGCACTCTGGCCCCAAGAAACCAGGTTCTGCTCTCATGGCTAAAGGAGACTATTGATAATGATGCAGATTAAATGTCTCATTCCCTGTTGGAATAAATTCTTAAAATCAAGATTAATTTGATTTCTCAAAAATGCACGGAGGAAATATATCTTTAGGATTTATAAACTAAAATTCAGAGCAGTTTTATTAATTGCCTCATTCCTAGGCATTCAGTCATAGAAATGTAAAAACAGTAGAATTGGGAATAAACTAGCATAAAAATAACTCCAATTTGAATCCTATTGGTCTGATTTGCTTCAATCTCTTCTGTGACCACGGTTAAGCATGGAATCAAAGACCGCTGACTGAACCACATGCATAGGTCCTGATTGAAGGATTTCATTAAAGACATAGAAAGTGTTGTATAATTATGATAAAGAGATAGTGTTTTTTATCTGCCCTTTTGCTGGGTTTTGTTTATTTATTTTAATTTGAACACATTCAGACAGATATTTTGGTTTCCAGTTCCCCTAGAAGCATATCCTGAGGCAAATATTCGCATGCAAGTAGTTTGAGTAGTGATCCAAGAAACTCTGGCAAGAAATGTGGAAGTGAGACAGAGAAGGGAAAACAGCCAACATGGGGTGCATTATCAAGTAAGCTCCTGCTGTGGGTAATTGGAGCTTAATCTTGCTGGTGAATTCTGGGAGCAAGTCTACAACAAGCACCTCAGAGTTATTCCTCCCATGGGGCAGGGGAGCCACAATATTAGTACACAAATTTCCATCATTCATTGGTTGAGGGCTTTCCTTGGGAGCCTTAATCTTAGCACATCTGGTTGGCTCTGTGAATCTGAATGTAGCAAAAGAAAGCCCTCAGGCAAAAAGAATCACATGCTGGCATTTAGGAGGCCAGCTCAAGGACGGTGGAGATGGGGGCAGGGGAGGCAGGAATTAAGAAAAACATACATAATACTTTTATGACAGAATTTACCTATTCCTGTTTTTTGATGACTGGCTGTTTGATTTACTGATAAACGTGACTGCCTACCCTTTCTGTTCACAATTCAGACTGACATCACCAACTCCTTGATACACATGATTACAAATTTCTTACTGTCTTAAACAATGCTAGAAATGAGATTTTAGAAGACTTTTGAAGGGAAATCACACCCAAATCAACTTGTATTTTTTTTTAAGACTTTATTTATTTATTCATAAGAAACAGAGAGAGGGAGAGGCAGAGATACAGGCAGAGGGAGAAGAAGGCTCCATGCAGGGAGCCTAATGCGGAATTCGACCCCGGAACTCCAGGATCACGCCTTGGGCTGAAGGCAGGCGCTAAACCACTGAGCCACCCAGGGATCCCCCCAATGAATTTATATTAAATTAGCATTCTGTAAAGTTGTGCATGCAATCCAAAATTCACTTGGAGGGATCCACAGAAATGTTTTCTGAAACATGAATAAATGATAGCAAGAGAAAAATTATGTATATCTTTCTTTTTCATATTCTGACATTATGAAGTTATTTGTTTAAGTAATAGAGAGCACTTATTTTCTGTTTTCCATATTCAAGCTTTCATGCCACTTAATATAATTGAACTGAAAGTATAGGTCATTTAGAAGGTTAATAAGAGAGATGAAGATGTAATTCAAATTTGATAGTCTTTGGTAGTGAATTGATTTGGAACATTGTAGAGTAATGGAAAAGGATATGGTGCTGAAGTATGCTTATTTTAGTTCCACATGATTAAATTAATATTTATATAGGCAAAGAAGTTAGGGTCAAATCCTTTGATTATTAAACTCTTGAAAAATGAACAAAAATGAATTAAACCATTAAGCTGCATTATATGAGTCAATGCTAAATGTATGGATTGCCATGTTTTAAAAGATCTGTTATTTACCTACCATTCATTTTTTTTCAAAACTCACATACATCTACAATATCATAGATCTTAAGAATACTGTACACATTTGTTATATCAATAGTGGCAGAACCTGGTACTTTCTTTGGCCAAGTCATCTAAGTGGGAACACAGGCATTCATATTAAAAATCCCTATGATGTGACAAATACTTCCTATAATTTAAAAGATAATAACCCTGGTTATCTGCTTGCTAATTTTTGCTAATGCATATGTAAGTGAATACTAGAAATTCTGATGCATAAATAATAATGAATGATCACAACAGTGGTATTTTCAGCCTTATTGCTTCCAAAAACAGCTGGAGAAGAAAGGTTTGGTTATAATTCCTGATCTTAAACTTGATCAAAGAATATAAAATAAATGATATTTTTATTTCATTATATAGTGTTCTATAACATTTACTAATGTACACTGAGCGTTGAAAGGAAACAAGTAACTCATTTTATAATATCAAATTTAAAGATACAAGAAGTTACTGAATTTTAGAATTTCAGTGGATTTTAGACATAATCTTATTGGAATCATTCTTTTTGAATGTGAGAAAAATGACACTCAGCTTATTGGCATGCCTAAGCTGAGATAGTCAGTGGCAGCACCAACATTTGAGCCCAGACATCCTTTCTCTAAAGCTTATGTACAATGTATCATTGCTTCATTAAGAGTGGCAAGGGATCCAGTCTTCTGCAAACACCCGTAATTATGTTTTTCACCTATCTTAGAGTCAATATTTCTGTATTCCCCTAACTATGTAGCACTGGCGATCCAGCATCTACAGCCTTGATTATAGTCCTATAGTAAATGGAGCAGAATATGTTAAATGTTTATTGGGAGCACAGCAGGGATTTAAGCTGTTTGTGGATGTGTATGCTCTAGATTATATATAAATCCTTGCCTAGCACACATGGCAATGTAACAATATTCAGCTCTGCCAGTGACCTTAAATAAAAAAACCCCAGGCATCTTTACCCAGCTACTTACTCATTCCATTTGATAAGATTTTGGCTGATAGAAAGAAAAAGCTCTAGCTAAATGGTTCCACTGAAATGATGTAGATGAAATGTAGGAAAAACATGACTGTACTGAGGGGGAAATTATGGTGGATTATCCTTCCACTGAAAATAATGAATGAATAATTATTTCATCCAGGGAATTATCTATTAAAATAAACTGTCAAAGATCTTAATATACTGTTTTTTTAAAGATTTATTTATTTATTTATGATAGACATAGAGAGAGAGAGAGAGGCAGAGACACAGGAGGAGGGAGAAGCAGGCTCCATGCCAGGAGCCCGACATGGGACTCAATCCCGGGACTCCAGGATTGCACCCTGGGCCAAAGGCAGGCGCTAAATCGCTGAGCCACCCAGGGATCCCCTCTTAATATACTATTAGATGGAGCCAGATATTTCCTAAATTCAACCTATTCTCTCAATTTGTTAATCATCTCTTAAATTTAAGACTAATCAGTTTAGGGTTCAGCTTGTTAGATCAAGACTTTGTTGTTTTAAACTTAAGTTTTTAAAGTACTAGGCAGCAACTTTTGTATTATATGATCATTATATCCCTTATTGAAAGTTATTAGAATTATATACCCTTAAATGTATTAGTAAAACATTCATAAACTTAAGACTTAAAACGTAGTTACTATAAGAGCATTACATGTTAACAAGAGAAGTGTTCTATTTGGGAAGGGATTTTCAACTTTGGACATAAAGCCAACTATTGTCTTACTTGATTTCTAAAAGTACATTGCTAGTCATAATCATCAAATACTGAGCCATCACACAGGAAAAAAAGTGGTGTTGCATTTTTTTGTGTGTGAGAGAAGTTTCTAGGAGTTATAGACACACTTTTTGCATAACCATCTTTCACTAAACAGCCATGAATATTTTGCACACATTCTTTTTCAGCATATCAGATTCAGCACCTGAAAAATGGAGTTAAACCTTGTTCAATTTAATTCAGAATAGTATAATAGAATGAATTTAGGTAAAATATGAGTACATTTTGAGAATGAAAACCAGTCTATAAATATTACCTCTACGAAAGTATTTGAGACATAGATAATAAAAAATAATCCTAAGTATAAAAAACCCAATAAACAAACTCTCATTAAGAAAGATGCTTTTTGGGTTGCCTGAGTGGCTCAGTTGGTTAAGCATCTGACTCAGCTCAGTTCTTGATCTCAGGGTCACAAGTTCAAACCCATGTTGTTGGGCTCCATGCTCCATGTGGAGCCTACTTTAAAAAAAAAAAATCCTTTTCAGAAATATACAGGAATTGCTCTTTCTTTCTTTCTTTCTTTCTTTCTTTCTTTCTTTTTCTTTCTTTCTTTCTTTCTTTCTTTCTTTCTTTTCTTTCTTCTTTTTTTTTTTTTTGGCTGATCACTTACTCTCAATGCTAGTAACATAACTGTACTCCTTAGCACTAAAATTTTTGCGTTGTGCTTCTAAGTCCTTTTACTTCCTATTAGATTCTCTTTCACTGGCCTTATTAGGATTTTTTTCACATATATGAGCATAACATACAGTTATTACTCATTTGGCAAATCTTTGATTTTAATATGGCTTTTATTCAAGCCTGTAAACAAAAAAATACAGGTAAATCAGTGTCATCTTTCAGAGTTTGAGACAAATTTAGAGATCATCAACACAACTTTTTCATATTTTGCAAAAGCTACAATTTTAAATGATTTCTCCTCTATTATACAAATAAGTAATAGAATACCAAAAGCAGATTAACAAAGAACCATCTGAGAAACACAATGGATGCTAGAATCAGAAAATAGTTTGATTCAAGGATCTGCCATTTACTGGGTTTATAATATGGAGTCTGTGCCATTTTTTTTCACCCTCCTCAAATTCTACATGTGAGAAACTATATTAATAAAAATAGCGTCAAGCTTGAAGAATGTTGTTACTAACTCCATGCTTCTAAAAAGCAATCAAAATTTCCAAATTAATTTGTAAGATTAGTTGAATATTTACTTGTAATTTTTTTTTTATGTTTTCCAACTCAAGTAAAATATGGTGGGAAGCATATGAACATCTTATGTTTGCTTATTTAAACTAAAAACAAGTGAAAAAACAATCCCCAAAGTTGTCTTTCTAGACATAATTTTCTGGAAATAAAGGTTAGTCTTTGTTGATGCCACGACATCTTGTAAAATATAGAAATTCGTATGAACAATGAAGAATCCCTTCACTGAAAAAAAACCCAGAGAATTACTAAATAGTTGATTGGCCAAATAACTAGAGAGTTATCAAAACAACTTATATAAACTATTGCAAGGCAAATAATTTTATTGTATGAATAAAGAACACAGATGTTTAAACATATGCTATCTTTTTTTAATTACAATTAGTTTAAAAGAATCTTAAAGGGCTATCAAGTATTTTTCATCATTTTAATTTTTGTTTGAATGTCAAACTTAATTGTTTGGCATACCTTAGACAGAAGTAGATAACATAAAATTTTAACTCTGCTAGTGTCTATGTGGTAGATGTTAATGTTTCAACTCTATCAATGAAAGTTGCCCATTAATTCCACAAATTTCATTTTCTCAAATATGAGGGAAATGAGCTACAAAAACTAGAAAGAGATAGATAGAAAAAAAAAAAACAGGGACCAGCACTCTCAACTTTCATCAACTCTCTCTTACAGAATTCTCAGCTTCTTCAAATTTCTATGTAGTGCTGTTGGTTTCTAGAACATTCTTTCTGATATGATTTGATCCTCAATCATTCCTTGAAATTTGCCATCATGAATGTCTTGCATTTATATAGTCAAGAAAGGAAGTCTCAAGAGCACCTATAACTATGAGTTTCTGTCAAGTGAATGATCATGAAATAAAGCTGTGAATATCTTTTCTTATCACAATTGAAGTTATTGTTACATAAGTATTTAATCAGCTCATGCAACTGCTAAAATTCAGTCAAAAGTTCTTTAGGCTTTATTCATGTTCTCATTTCAGCATTATTTTTTTTTTTTGGACATGGGTATGATCCAATGATGGTCATGTGATAAATTCAGTGACTGATATTCTACCCAAATGGCACCCTTTCCCAGTAAGATTTAAAGTTGCTCAAACAGATGGAGCCCTTATATTTCATACATCATTACCTACATCCTGTCATATATGGAAAAATACTTAACTCCATTTATAATTAATTCACCTAATATTTATTCAAGATTATGCTGGAAAATACATTCACAAAAGAATTAGAGTATGAAGTGATAAGTGCAAAAGAGAATTCTGATTAATATCAGAGATTTAGAAGCAAGTGCCTGAGTTACTCTCTGTATAAACATGAATAAATTATTTAACATTACTAAATCTCAGTTTGTTAATCTGTACTAATAAAGGTAATAATGACACTCATTTTATATGATGGAGATAAGGACTCAATAAAATTTTGCATTTGTGTACCTAACACATATAATAAATATTATTATTGCTCTTATTTTGTGCTTATTATTTCCACTAATGTTCAAATTGAGAAGGTGCTATTTCATTTGAGTTTAGAAAAAACATTTGAGTCTAGAAAAAAATAAGTATTAGAGTGTAAGTGAAGATATATAAAGTCAGTCAATGTAGAAATAATAACATTAATAAAATGGCATATGATTAATAGAAAAAAGATTATAAGGGAAATTAATTTTCTGCTCTAATTTTGTCTAGTCCTCCAGAGGTCTTTAAAGAAAAAAGAAGGGTGCCTGAATAGCTCAATCAGGCATCTGACTCTTGATTTCCACTCAGGTCATGATCTCATGGTGGTGAGACAGAGCCCTAGTTGGGCTTCATGTTCAGCGAGGAGTCAATTTGAGATTTTTTTTCTCTCCCTGTGCCCCTGCCTCTGCTCATTCTCTCTCTCTCTCTCTCTCAAAATACACAAAATCCTTTTTTTTTTTTTAAGATTTTATTTATTTATTCATGAGAGACACACAGAGAGAGAGAGAGACAGGCAGAGACACAGGCAGAGGGAGAAGCAGGCCCCATGCAGGAAGCCTGATGTGGGACTCGATCCAGTGACTCCAGGATCACGCCCTGGGCTGAAGGTAGGCACTAAACTGCTGAGCCACCCAGGGATCCCCTCCAAAATAAAATCTTTTAAAAAAGAGAGAGAAAAGATGCAGAGCAGAAATATTCAGAATAAAATTTTAAAAAATATATAAACAATTAGAAGAAAATTGTAAAATTTTAATTTGGTGTACTTCATCTTATAATTATTGTCATGCTGGCTGGGGCCAACCCAAGGGGGATTGGGAGGCACCAACAAAATGCCGGCAGACCCTCCATCTTGTTACCCTCACCTGGAGACTTTCCTGCCACTAGCAGACTGCCCAAGGACACATCATCATGGGAAAACCAGGAACAATGCAGGAAACAGGAACTGCACCTTACCCAACCCCCCATATAAGGGCATAAGCAGTTATCGCCCCATACGGATTCCACCAGTAATATGCCCTCATACCTATCAACCCATACAGACACAACACCTTACCCCTCCCCTTAAAAAGCTTGCATGTACTCCCCTGGGGGCGACTTCCTCTGCCCTGCAACTTCCCCGGCTTCACTCCCTTGGGGGGCCGGGGAACCTCACCCGAGAGTGCTTCCATTAATAGCTTGCCCCCACCCACCTTTGCCTGGCCTCTCTATTTCATTTCACTACCAACAGGATCAAACCTGACAATTATGGTTTAAAATATCACCTCTAAAAAGTGTTCTAGAAAATAATAAAACACACCTTTCAAATTTATACAAAACCACTTAGAAAAATTGGAGTTTTAAATGAGATTGCGACAATTAAATATGGTTATTGCTATAGATTTTATCATAACTGTATTCTAACAAACATGCCTCACAAAATGAATGTACCTTTCATAGAATTGGGAAATTCGCATTTTCTTGGTTTGCATAAACATCATTAGGGTTGTTAGAATGAAAAAAACATGAAGGCACTAATGCCATGACATTAAGGATAACATTTTGACCAAAACTACTTTTGGAGATGCCTGGTGGCTCAGTGATTAAGTGTCTGCTTTTGGCTCAGGGTGTGATCCCAGGGTCCTGGGATCAAATCCCACATCAGTCTCCCTGCATGGAACCTGCTTCTCCCTCTGCCTGTGTCTCTGCCTCTCTCAGTGTCTCTCATAAATAAATAAATACAATCTTAAAAAAAAAAACAAAAAACTTTTCAAATTCTTATTAGTTCTTGGCATTCAGCCACTTAGCTGAGCATTTTTGCCAATGCAAAGAAATGAGGGCAATAATCCCTTATTACATATATTCTGGAAAATTCTAATCTACTGGAGGAAAAAGCTTGTCTTCAAAATATATATCTACATGTCTTTATTCATAATTGCAGAGACATGTATCTTATTTCTAGTCCAGAGTTTTTAGTTGTACGATCAGAACCTTCAGTGCAGGGATCCCTGGGTGGCGCAGCAGTTTGGCGCCTGCCTTTGGCCCAGGGCACGATCCTGGAGGCCCGGGATCAAATCCCACGTCGGGCTCCCGGTGCATGGAGCCTGCTTCTCCCTCTGCCTGTGTCTCTACCTCTCTCTCTCTCTCTGTGTGACTACCATAAATAAATAAAAATTAAAGAAAAAAAAAAACCTTCAGTGCATGTGAAACCTATTATATTTAAAACACACTTACATAAAAGATGGCTCCATGGTATTTAAAAATGCCATGGGGAGAAAGATATGTAAAAAATCAAGTTTAAATTCTCTTATTGAGTTTGATAAAGCTCATATTCTTCCTTTGATTTTAATTACGTATCAGTTTTTACAAATTATTTTAATTAGATAGTCATTGTCTACAATATATCATGGATTCCCAATAGAATTATTTTCTTTTTTGTGTTAGATTTGAATGATTCATACTGTGTATAAATTTTGACTTCTGTATCCACTAAATAAAAAACATAACAGCAGACTAACATGATTAGGGCCACATATTTACATTAGGCAGTATCATTTGTAGCATTTGAGCTCTATCTGTGATGACTGGTTTCCTTTGAAACCAATTCCATTTTCTAAAGAAAACCTAAATGTAACCGGAAGGCTACGGTGGTTAAGAGCATGGTAATTAAAGTCAAACACATGCTCAACAGTTTATTCTGACACTTAAGATAGAATTTTTCAAAGTAATGGAATATGCCAAATTTTAAGTTTCATAATCTGTTAAATGGGGACAGGGATAACACCTCCAGTTTGTGTGAATTAAAATCATCTCTGGTCTAGCAAGTAATAATTAAACTGCATGTTTTTTTTTTTTTAATATTTTATTTATTCATGAGACACAAAGGGGGGGGCGGGGCAGAGGGAGAAGCAGGCTCCATGCAGGGAGCCCGATATGGGACTCAATCCTGGGTTTCTAGGGTCACGCCCTGGGCTGAAGGCAGTACTATACCGCTGGGCCACTGGGGCTGCCCCTAAAACTGCATGTTTAAATTAATATGGATATGAAGAAAATCATTCTTCCTATGCACATAAATGAAAGGCATTTCAAGATTTAATGATCAGAGAGAGGATATGGCTCAAGTTGAGGGAAATAAACCAGACCCAGATAGTAAATGATTATATAGGATCAGAGCACTAACAGCAAGAGTACATGAGGAAATGCCAGGGTGAAAAAATGGAAATCCAAAGCAACAGAAAGCATTCAGGTATTTATGTGTATTAGCACAGAGTATGTGAAAATGTGGTTCAGACTTTTGAGTTAGACAGATATGGACTGCATTTTAAAGCCAATTCAATTATTATCTGTGTAAATGCAGTTATGACTCAGTCCACTCAACTGTAACAACAGAAAAGATAATATTCTCTCTGGCTCTTAACAAATGCTAATCATTGCTATTGATGTTTTGTAGTTATACTGGCAAAGGACTATCCAGGTTTTGAGGTACCTGAAACTGATACAATTTGTGGAGCCCTCTTAGGAAAAGAATGTAAATTGCAATGATCAATTTACATAAGAATATGAGTTTAGAATGAGAAAAGTAAATCACAAATTACAAATACCACAAATTTCACAAAGTCAAAAATAATGACAAAACAATTTTATTAAGGAACAGCTCTACACAGCTAAAGAATGTTTTATTTTTCCTAAAATATCACTGGCATATTTTATGATGACTTCTTCCTAGTACAGTGAATTCATAATACAATTTTATGAAAGTTATAGTTCGCTCTCTCCTCTAGCTTACTTAATTAAAATTTATCTTAAATTATTATTATTAAAGAAAAGCTAGTTTAGAAAAAAGTTCACAAGTTCACAACTCAATACTGGAAACATCATGCAAATATTCAGAATTATTATTAAATTTGAATAAACCATTAACAAAATTCTTTCACTTATACTACAATAATGCAGGGCATTGCAAGTTTTCATTTGCTGTGATGTCTTAAATTTTGGCTGAACTGAAGCCACTAATTAGCTAGTTTACCGTGGATGATTCTATAGCATTACTTATATAATAGATTTTGTGTGTTGCCTTTGTCAATGTCAGTATTTTGTATCAAACCAACAACATAGATCATGGCCAATGAGTTCATACAATGCAATGATAAGCTGTAGTATATAAAACATTCAGTCCACCCAGTAAGTACTCAATATTTGTTTTAATGCTGTAGGCTCATTCTCTACAAATACAGAATTTCTGATATATTCTACTTCACATAATTCCAATACAAGTAAAAAATTATTTTCTTACATTGTATATGCTGCATTACTGAGAATATTCCTGGAAGAACACTACTTTTTAAAACAGACATCAATGAGAACCAGGCTTCTTCATATAATATTATATTCCCCATGATAGTGTATAGTTTCCCACAGAATAGCTTCTGGCTCCAAATATTTGGAATCTTGTTACTCCTCCACTCACATCTGATGCTAGGCAGTTTGTCTTGCCATGGTGATGTCATAACATCATTTCAAGTTTTACTCCTCTGGCACAATATGAAGTAAACTGACATGGTAGGCAGTAAAGTTACTTCCAGAAACCAGTTCTATTCCAAGACTGACAGCAAAAACTGCTATCGTTGGAGGTGCCAGAGTTAGACAAAAACATTTATTCCATGAAGTTCAGACTTTACCTACTCAATTTTTTTCTGGGCCAGATCCTAAAAAGGACTGTTAAGCACTCCAGCACCACACAACAGGAGAGATCAGGTCTTTATGTTAAAAATACTTGACCACATAAGTATGGATCAATTATTGGGTTTGCTTTTTTTTGGGAGGGGGGAGGGTGGATTCTATATTCCATTCCATTGATCCATTTGTCTGTATGTATTCCAATTTCATACTGTCTTGAATATAATATTTCATATTGTATTACTTTCTTTTGGCATTAGAAGTGAATTACCATAAATTTGGTGGCTTAAAACACAGAAATTTATTCTTTCATGGGTCTGGAGGTGAGAAATCCAAAACCAGTTTTACTAAGCTGATATCTAGGTGTCAGCAAAGACATACTCCATCTTTAGTCTTTTCTTTTTTTTTTTTTTTTTAAGATTTTATTTATTTATTCATGAGAGACACAGAGAGAGAAAGAGAGAGAGAGAGAGAGAGAGAGAGAGAGAGGCAGAGACACAGGCAGGGAGCCTGACATGGGACTCAATCCTGGGACTTCAGGATCACGGCCCTGGGCAGAAGGCAGGCACTGAGCTGCTGAGCCACCCAGGGATCCCCTTATCTTTAGTCTTAAGGGGGAAATCCATTCCTTGCTTCATTTAGCTTCTGGTGGCTGCCAGCACTCCTTGACTTGTGACCTCATCACTCTAATCTCTGTCTGTGGTCATATTGCCTTCTCCTTCTATGATCTGTCCCATCTTCTTCTGTTTCTTTCTTATTAGGATAATGTGTCATGGCATTTAGAGCCCACACAAACAATACAAAGTGATCTTCTCATCTCAAGATCCTTTACTTAATCACCCCTGCAAAGAACCATTTTCCAAATAAAGTAAAATATACAGGTTTCAGATATTAGGATATTGATTTATTCTGTGGATATCTTCATTTATGCAATTTCAAGCTATTAAAGTAACTTTATACTTAGTTTTGAAAAATAGGCAATAAGAGACCTCTGGATTTGATCTTTTCAAAATTGTTTTGCTCTTATAGATCTTTGTATTTTATTTTATTTTATTTTATTTTATTTTATTTTATTTATTTATTTATTCATGAGACACACAGAGAGAGGCGGAGACCCAGGCAGAGGGAGAAGCAGGCTTCTCATAGAAAGCCCTATGTGGGACTCCATCCCAGGACCCAGGGATCATGACCTGAGCCAAAGGCAGACACTCAACTGCTGAGCCACCCAGGCATCCCAATTCACTGAAGTTTTGACGGGATTATTTTATATGTATAGATTACTTTAGGGCATATTGTCATCTTAAAAATATTGAACCTTCAAATCCATTATTTTCAGACCTTTAATCTTTCTCAGCACTAGTTTGTATTTGTCACTGAACAATTATTGCCCATATAATCACTGTCTTCACCCTCTAGTATTTTATGATTCTTGTTGCTATAGTAAATTACTATTTTTTTTATAATTTGATTTTTTTTAATGTTTTTAATTTATTTATGATAGTCACACACAGAGAGAAAGAGAGAGAGGCAGAGACACAGGCAGAGAGAGAAGCAGGCTCCATGCACCGGGAGCCCGACGTGGGATTCGGTCCCGGGTATCCAGGATCGCGCCCTGGGCCAAAGGCAGGTGCCAAACTGCTGCGCCACCCAGGGATCCCTATAATTTGATTTTTTAAGTAACTTTTTTTTGGAGATTCCTTAGGATTTTCTTTGTATGGAGTCAATAATTGTAAATAAGCACAAGTTGATTTATATTTCATTTTGTTACCTTGTTACATTGGTTAGGAGTTCCAATATAATGCTGACTAAAAATTATCAAAAAGGATATCCTTACTTTATTCTTGTTCTTTATATTGTCTAGTTTTACAGTTCTTTTTAAAGCTTTATTTTAGATAGAGAGAGAGCTTGAGAGCAAGAGTGAGTATGTGAGTTGGGGGAGGGGCAGAAGGAGAGAATCTCCAGCCAACTTTGCTGAACCTGTAGCCCTATATGGGCTAGTTCTCAGGACCCATGAGATCATGACCTGAGCTGAAACCTCAAGTCAGTTGCTTAACAGACTGAGCCACCCAGGCACCCCTGGTTTTACTGTTTTTATTGCAGAAAGGCACAATCTAGTACCAGTTACTTCATTATGACTATTCTGATTACCATAGCTGTGTCAGAACTTATTTTGAAACTGAGTGATCTAAATCAATGATGGCATTTATGTTGCTCATGAGTTTAATTTGGACAGCACTCAGTGTATCTTATATATCTTATATTTTGAGTAAAACTAAACTTAGATTCAGCTGGGGTAGCTCAAAGGCTAGGGCTAAAGTTATCTACAGGCTTTCTCACATTTTGGCAATTGATAATGAGTTTAGGTTGATAAAGACTCTAAGTAATAAATAGGGATCTTAGCTGAAATATCCACATGTGGCTCTCTATGTTGCAGAATTTTGTTACAACATGGTGACTGCATTCTGTGAGCAAGTGTCCTAAAAGACATAGCCAGACTAAAGCTTCATCACATTTTATGTTGTAGTCACATAAACTACATTATTACTTCAATCAAATTCTATTTTTTGAAGGATTTACAAATTTATAGCCATTTGCAAGCAGAAGGAAAGTAGGCTTCACTTCTTAATGGGCATGGTACATTTCTGGAAAGGCAGGAATAAATATTCCTACAAATATTTCAAAATGCAGAACGTGGTAATCATTCAAAGATTTATTTTAAGGCTGTAATCCATTTGTGTATTCCACAAAAAATGAAAAATGCTACATGTTCATCCTAAAGTAATGAATTTGCAATGAAATATTATATAGGTGTTAAGAAGAGAAAGCTCTACATTTTTTTCTAAAGTGTAATTTCTAGGTAAATAAAACAAGTCCCCAAAAGTGTGCATGGTAGCATAGGTGATACAAAAATGAATATAAATACATAGGTATGTATATATATGTAGATGACTCTCATAGAATACATAAGATATTAACAACATAACTGCCACAGGATAATGAAACTGAGTGACAGGAAGAGAGAGATAGAAGGAATAAATTAGCTTCCTTATTTTTTTGTGGATTTTAAATATTAGAACACATGTAATTTTTATATAACATATACATAACTAGATAAATAGTATTAAGCTGAAAAGACAGCTGCTTATGTATCTTACAATGAGGTGAATATTTATCTTACAATGTGATAAATATTATCAAAAAGATGTCATGAAGGAACTCTTGAATAACCCAGTACTTATGGGGAAATTGGAGATGACTTTACCAAGGAAATGACATTTGACTCGGATGTACTTTTTTCCTAATGTTGCCTCATTTCAGTACTCATATATTTATTTTATCATTTTACAATTAGCATTTATTTTAGATTTGTTTAAACCTTCTCATTCACTGAATATACATCAGCTTCTTCATTTTATTTTCCAATTATTGGTGGTCAGAACTGAGTCCTGGATTCAGATGCATGTAACTGAACCATGAACATTAGATAAACATGGGACACCCAATCTCAAAATGGGAAAGAGGGAGATTGATTTATACCTGTTGGCTCTCTCTAAGGAAATAGTATATTGAAGGTTGTGTTTATTTATTTATTCCCCCCAAAATGTTTTCAACCAAGATGAAAAAAATAATAATTTTATTAAATAACTAGATCATTCTGGAGTGCCTGGGTGGCTCAGTTGGTTGAGTGTCTAACTCCTGATCTTGGCTCAGGTCATGATCTCAGGGTAGTGAGTCAAGCCCCTCATGGGGCTCTGTGCTTAGCAGAGAATCTGATGGAGATTCTCTCTTGCCTTCTTCCTTTGTGCCTCCTCCACCTCAAATAAGTAAATAAATCTAAAACAACAACAACAACAACAAAAAGTAGATAATTTACTCAAATACCTCAATATAGATTCCTATGACTGAAACATGGCTGACCCATGTGTTCTTTCCTTTACTTTGTCCATCTGGATAGTCTACTATGTTAGAGCATATAAAAGTTTTCAAGATATATTTTCACCTAAGAGAAAATAAAATACAGACTGAAATTAGTTCATATTGGTAAATATTACCAGGAGGAAAATTATGCAGTGTCAAGTGGAAGTAGATCTAACACAAACTTACTACTCTATAATAATTTGATCACATCAGGAGATCATAAGTATGCATTTTGGTAAATAAAGGATTTTAGGAAATCTGAAAGCCAATATTGTGATGACAAATAACAGACCTTATATGTCTAAGCTCTTCTGAGAATTCAATTGTTTTACCTTCATTACCGAAGAGTGATCTTATTTTTAAAGTATTTTTTATAAAACACACAACTGAGTTTTGAATTCTACAATATGGTGTTTTTGTGCAGGGTTAAAAATGCACAGTTTTTAGTGACACAATTTTAAAAACTGCCCTATAATTATTCACTTCCAGTTAGTCACTATTTAGAGAATCATGACATTCTAGAAGTGTGTTTGAGAAATTGTTGCTGAATTTAGCACTTAGTTATTAGATTATGTTATTAGAAGAGTGTTAAATTTCAGGCATTGAAATTTAACAGACTCCTGAAACCTCTTGTTGAGGGTACTTGATTCTATTCCCATGGAAACTGTTCTGCCTTGACAAATAACCTGTAAGTAGTTTTTGAAAAAATGAGTGTTAGAGTTTTAAGCCTATGCTGTTGGTGACACTTTTAAGCATAGCAATATACTTCAAGTGATATTTCCCTTTCGTTAACTTTTTAGTATTACAACTAGAAAAACTAGACTTCAGATAAAAAATATTCCAAAATTAATTTTTATGAGTAGTTGGTATTTTATACTGTATGCAAAATGATATAAATACCATTTGTATGTAGGCTGTAATAAACAAAAATATTATTTTCTCAAAATTTAGGGAAATGAAGTAAAAATATAGAAATAAATTTTTAAATAATAAGCCATAAATAAAATGGAATAATAATATGACAAAGTAAGAAGAAAAAAAGGGAGAAGGAGAAAAAGTAATAGATGGATTAAGTCTTTCAGCATGGTGAAAGACTTAAAGTAAAACATATCAATATTCACAATAAACTAAAAATATTCTAGGGACACCTGGGTGGATCAGCACTTGAGCATGTGCCTTTGACTCAGGGCATGATCCTGGAGTCCCGGTATTGAGTCCCCTGCATGGAGCCTGCTTCTCACTCTGCCTGTGTGTCTGCCTCTCTCTTTCTGTGTCTCTCATGAATAAATAAATAAAATCTTAAAAAAAAAATATTCTAAACTTCCAATTAGAAGAGATAATTGTCAAATGGGATATACATACAACACCCAATTACATGCTGCTTATAAGAAATCACTTTAAATACGGACATGAAAATATTAATAATTAAAGGATGTAAAAAAAAGTATATCATGCTGATAGTCAAAAAGTCTATAGTGTCTCTATTAATATCATCCAAAATAAATTCCAGAGCAAAGAATATCACCAAGGGCAAAGAAGGTAATCTCATGATAAAAAAAGGGGGGGAGGGGGGGTTAATTGATCAAGAGAATTTAGCACCTAATAATAGAGCTTCAAATACAGGAAATAAAACCTCATTAAATTATATGGAAAAATAGATAAACCCACAATCACAGTCAAATACTTCAGTATCCCTCAATAATTGATAGAGGAAATAGAAAATCAGCAAGAATATAGAAAATTTGAGCACTCTGGATCAACTTGACTTAATTGACATTTTTAGGAGATTTTCTAACACCAAGAATATTTTCTGCTCCATAAAATAAATCTTATTACATTTGAACAAAGTCAAGTCATATAATATGTTCTCGGATCACATTAATACAGAGTTGGAAATGAACAACAAAAAGATATCTGGAAGATTCACAGATTATGTGAAAAGTAAATAAAACACTTCTTAATTACCCATTGGTCAAAGAAGAAGAAATCAAAAATATTAAATTAGAAAGTATTTTGAATTGAAGAAAATGAAAACACAACATATCAAAATCTATGAGATTCCCCTAAGGCAGAATTTAGAGATTATTTATAACAGTAAAGTCATTCTTAGATAGCAATAATAATCTCAATTCAATAAGCTCTGTTTTCACCCTTTTTTTTTTCACAAAAAAAGGGAGGAGCTCAAATTGAGCAGAAGAAAGAAACCAGGAAAGATTAGAGAGAAAAATCAATGAAATAGCAAATCGAAAAATAATAAAGAAAATCAATAAAACCAATAACTTTTTGCTTGAGAAGATAGGTAAAACTACTCAGTGTCTAGCCAGAATGAACCAGAAAAACATATAGAAGGTACAAATTACCAATATCTGTAATATTATACAGATGAATGCCAAAGAAATATTACAAAAGTGGTATGCCAAAAATAGGACAAATTAGAAGAGATTGACAAATTCCTTGAGATAAAAATCTATCAAGACTCAGTAAAGAAAAAATAACTTAAAAGCAGTATCTCTTTTAGTGATACAGAATTGCAATTAAATTCTCTCATTAAAGGAAACTTCAGGCCCAGAAAACTATACTGGTAAATTTTATGAAAATTTTTGCTTAATACAAATAACACTTACCTTGCAAAAACTTTTTTCAGAAAAAGTAAGAGGGAAGAATATTTTTCAACTCATTTTGAAACTGTCTTTACACTGATGCTAAATCAGACAAAAAAAATTTAAAAAAAGCCAATCTATTTTTTAATCTTTAAAAAATTTTAAAAATTTTTTAAAATTTATTTATTTATTTATTTATTTATTTATTTATTTATTTATTTATTTATGCGAAACAGAGAGAGAGAGAGTCAGAGACAAAGAGAGAAGCAGGCTTCCCACAGGAAGCCTGATGTGGGACTCAATCCCCAGACTGGGATCACACCTTGAGCCAAAAGGAAGATGCTCAACTGCTGAGCCACCCAGGCATCCCCCAAAAAGTCAATCTTTAGATCAATATCCCTGATGAACATAGATGAAAGAAAAAAAAAAAAAAGCAAATTTTTGAAAATCAAGTCCAATAATTTAAAAAATGATATTATATCATGATTCAGTAAAGTTTATTTTAAGAATGCAAGTTTGTTTAGCAATTAAAAATTAATGTAATTTATATATTTAAAAAATGAAAAACAAAACTCATTTAATTATCTCAGAGAATGTAAGAAATCTCACTGGATGAAATCAAACATTATTTTCTGATAGCCACTGTTAAAAACTAGGAATGAAAAGCTCACACAAAAATTTTTTTAAATTAAAAAAAAAAAAAGAAAAGCATAATCCTACCTGGTAAAAAGAGAAAAATCTATTGTTTTTAAGAAAAATCTATATTTAATAACAGCTTAGTGATGAAACACTGAATAATTTTCCTGTAAGATCAGAAATAAATGAAAAGATGTCCATTGGTGCTGTTCAACATTGTATTGAGGGTTCTGGGCAGTATAATACATTTAATAAATGAAAAGAAAGAGGGATGGA